>NC_135644.1:16040982-16343035 GCF_053574225.1 Canis aureus | reverse complement strand
ATTTATTTATTTATTTATTTATTTATTTATTTATTTATTTATGATAGAGAGAGGCAGAGACACAGGAGGAGGGAGAAGCAGGCTCCATGCCGGGAGCCCGACGTGGGACTCGGTTCCCGGGACTCCAGGATCATGCCCTGGGCTAAAGGCAGGCGCTAAACCGCTGAGCCACCCAGGGATCCCCTGTGTGTTTTTTATTTTTATTTTATTTTTTATTTTTTATTTATTTATGACAGTCACACACACAGAGAGAGAGAGGCAGAGACACAGGCAGAGGGAGAGGGAGATGCAGGCTCCGTGCACCGGGAGCCCAACGTGGGACTCGATTGCGGGTCTCCAGGATCGTGCCCTGGGCCAAAGGCAGGCGCCAAACCGCTGCGCCACCCAGGGATCCCTGTGTGTTTGTTTTTAAAGATTTAATTTATTTATTCATGAGAGACACACACACATACAGAGGCAGAGACACTGGCAGCGGGAGAAGCAGGCTCCATGCAGGGAGCCCGATGTGGGACTTGATCCTGGGTCACACCCTGGGCTGAAGGTGGCACTAAACCTTTAGGCCATCAGGGCTGCCCTGTAGGTTTACTTTGGCAGGGAAAAATTTTCTTCAGTTAGCTCAGCCTGGGATTCTGTATAGGCCATCTGATACTGTCCGCTGGCAGGCAGCATTTGCTTTCTGAGTGTCTGGGTTGGGTGGAGCCACTGCCTGTGCTCTGAAATTGGGCGGGGTACATTGGCTGGGTTATACTGTCAATTGAGTCTGTATTCAGGTGGGGCTGCTGGCTGGGTTTTGTGGTCAGGCAGGGCCATTGACTGGGCTCCATAATCTCCTCTGGTTGGGTAGAGTCACAAACTGTGCTCCCTGGGTTGGTGGTGTAGCTGGTTGGACTCTGTGATTGGGTGGGGACACTTTTTAGGTCCTTAACCAGCTAGATTAGGTGGGACCTTAGGCTGTGCTTCCTGGCCAAGTGCCAGTCTTTGCTTCCTTCTTGGTAGGATTTTTTGAATTAGCTCTGATTTTGATTTTCTCTTTGTTCAAACTATTGAAAACTATAGGAGTTACAATATTTTATTATCTTGGCTAGACTACATCTTATAGCTTATCTCTTTCACCTGGATACTATATGAAAGTTCTTTCTTTGTGTCTTGAGAAAATGTTCTCATAGGTATCATGAAAAAGAGTGATGGATTAGAAATTAGGGACTCCTGACTCTAATCCCTTGAATTACTGGGGCAAATGGATATGCATTTATACTTTTGATATATTTTTACAAATTGTCCTCACTTTTGGTATGTTGTTAATTTACACTGTTTCTGTTGGTACAATGAGAATATCCATTGCTTTAGTACCTAGCCAAGGTAGTATATCATCAAACTTTTTGTCTTTGTGAACATGATAGGCACAAAAAAAATTGTCACAGGATACTTTTACTTATTCTTTGTCCATGCATTATTTACAGGTATGTTATTTAATTTTCAGATTGTAAGGATTTTTAAATCTATGTTTGGTATTGATTTCCATTTTAATTCCTTTGTGGTCTGTGAACATAGTTCACATAATTTCAATTTAAAATGCTTCAATATCATAAAGTTGATAAGATCTATATTCATTATGGGTCCATAAAATCCATATCATTCTTTGATATTTTCTGCTTGTCAGTACTGAAAAGCCATCAGTCTGGTCTGGACTAATTTCAGTGCTAGCCATAAGGCTGGCTTCATTGTGTATGTAGGCAGTCATGTCCTGCTGAGGGACTATATTAGTCAGCTTGTTGTCATAACATAATACCACAGACTGGGGGACTTAAACATCAGAAATTTGTTTTTCATGGTTCTGGAGGTTGAAAGTCCAAGATCAAGGTGCTGGCAGGTTTGGTTTCTCCTGAGGTTTCTCTCCTTGGCCTGTAGATGACTGCCTTCTCCCTGTATCCTCACATGGTCTTTCCTCTGTGTACCTGTGTATCCCTGATGTCTCCTTTTCTTCTTATAAGGATACCACTTGTATAGGATTAGGGCCCTACCATATGACCTCAGTTAACTTTACTTACCTCCTCAAAGGTCTTATCTCCAAATATGGTTGCATTATGGGTTAGGGCTTCAAGAAAAACATTTTTTAAAAGGATTTATTTATTTTAGAGCAAAAGAGAGAGAGAACATGCACACAAGTAGGGGGAGGGGTAGAGGGAGAGTATCTCAAGCAGAGTCTTTGCTGAGTATGGAGCCCGTCATGGGGCTCCATCTCACGATGCTGAGATTATGACCTGAGCCAGAACCAAGAGTTGGATGCTTAACCAAGTGAGCCACTCAGGCGCCCCTGGGGTTAGGGCTTAGATGTATAAATTTTCAAGGGCCACAGTTCTGTAAGAGAAGGCATTGCGGACGGTGGGTATATCAAGGTGTATGTTGATAAACATACAGCAAAGATTATTTGAAAAGGTCTCTATGTTTGACTATATAATTCTGTGAGTTAAAAACATCCCAGTGCTTCTTAAAAATGGAAAAAGAACTTTATTGGGATGTATTTTATGAAGAATAGAATGAGCGTTCAGCTGTTGTACAGTGTAATGTTCTATTGTCGGTTAGGTCTAGTTTGTTGATAGTATTTTCAGCAGTTATCTATCACTGTGTAACAGATCACTCTGAAACTTTGAAGTTTAAGACAACAGAGATTATTCTCTCATAGTTTCTGTGGACCAGAGATTTAGAAATGGCTTACCTGGGTTGTTCTGGCGTAACATCTCATCAGGTTGTAGTAACGATATTGACTAGGGTTACAGTCTTCTGAATGTTCACTGAGACTTGAAGATCCACTTCTGTGGTGGGTCACTCACATGGCTATTGACAAAAGGATCAGTTTCTTGCCATGTGAGCTTATCATAGGCTGCTTGAAAAGCTTCCTTAATATTTCTTATAGTACAGGTAGGATAGCAGTGATTTTTCTCAGATTTTTCTGAAAAGTTTTCATTTGTCTTCATTTTTGAAGGGAATTTTCTTTGAGATGGAATTCTAGAGTCACGGGTTTGCTTGCGTGCTTCTAGCACTTTAAATGTTTCTACATTGTGTTCTGATTGTACAATTCCTGGTGAAAAGTATGCTGTCATTTGTATCTTTGTTGCTCTGTACATAATGGATCATTTTTTTCTGTTTGCTTTGAAGATTTTCTTTTTATCCCTGTTTTCAGCAGTTTGATTATGATGTGCCTTCATATGGTTTAAAAAAAAAAGTTTATTCTGCTTGGGGTTTGATGAGTTCTTGGATCTGTGATTTTATGGTTTTCAGCAAATTTGGAGAAACTTAAGCCATTTGTTCTATCTCCCCTCCCGTTTTTGGGTTTTTAGGGTAATGCAAGAAAGCTTGTTATTGTCCCATATCTTATTTAAATTCTGTTCATTTTCTTAGTCTCCATGCTTTATTTTAGATAGTTTCCTACTGTTAAGTCAGTTCAATCACTGATCTTTTTTTTTCTAGTGTCTACTTTACTGTTATTCTGTGTGGTGTATTTTTCATTTCCGATACTGTATTTTTCATTTGTAGAAATCGATATGGGTCTTATTTATTTATTATGGTATAAGATGTGAGGAGATTCCTCCTTCCCTGAATCTTTACTGGTTACTCCATCTCAATACCATTTCAATGAATAAACCATGTTTTATAGATTTGAAATCCACCATGTCATAATTAAATTCCACATGAATTTGATTCTGTTTTTGGACCCACAATAATTAATTTGTCCATTGATATACCTTTTTATGTACCGTTACCACATTGTTTTCTGCCTTCTTGCATTCAATTTATAATTTATTTACTATTTTAATAATTGAATAACTGTATATCTCTAATTTGGCTTTCAAGTCTTCTGATCTTATATGCACCCTATAATTGAATTTAGGACTTACGGTTTCATGTTTTGCTTTTGTAGTACTTTAGGTCTCACCAAATAATATTAAACCTATATTAATGGAATTTTGTTTCTTTTCTTAACTATTCATGTAGGCTAACAGTTTTAGATATGAGATGAATCTGTACCTTAAACCATACAAATTAGAAATGTAGAAACGTATATCTAGAGAAATAGCACAAGAATACATTAGATTATAGGTGAATTTGGATCTAAATTTCTGACCCAGCTACCTTTGCCTTACAGTATATTTAATTTTTATTAATATTGATATTTATCATTAACATCTATTATTATGCTCTAGAATATAAGCTTTCTTAAAAATTCTCTAACACAGTTTTGATTATTTTAACTTTAAGTTTTAATACAGGATGAAAGTATTCTACTTCATTACTCTTATTTTTCAGAATTTTCTTAACTACTCTTACTTTTCCTTAGGAACTTCAGAATCACTTTGTTTATTCTTTTTTTTTTTTTTTTTAATTCTTATTTATTTATGATAGTCACAGAGAGAGAGAGAGAGAGGCAGAGACATAGGCAGAGGGAGAAGCAGGCTCCATGCACCGGGAGCCCGACGTGGGATTCGATCCCGGGTCTCCAGGATCGCGCCCTGGGCCAAAGGCAGGCGCCAAACCGCTGCGCCACCCAGGGATCCCACTTTGTTTATTCTTTATTGGTATTTTTACTGAGGTCATATTAAATATATAGATTAGTTTAGTGAAGATCATATATCTTTATGGTAAGTCTTTTGTGGTCATCAGAAATTTTTTCAAAATTTTACCAGTTAGGCATGTTGTTTAGTATTTCTGAGATTTCTCCAACTGTAAGATGAAGAGAACAAATTATTTCAAGAGCTTTTAATCTGGAATGCATGACTTTTCAGGGAGCTCTGTGAATTACTTTAAATTATACGCAAAAATAATGTGTATGTATGTAATTTGTGCAAAAGTGGAAATGGGATGTATATGCCCAGGCTAATTTTTAGGGGCATTTATTTTAGATACTTTTCTGTTTTTTGAAATATGTGGTTGGGTTATTTGAGTTGGCCTCCTCTTGCACTCCTACCCCCCCCCCCCCCCCATTAAGTTTTAGTAATGTGCAAATGGACCACCAAGAATCTCTGGTCCCTTTTCCATTTTTCTTTCTTTCTTTCTTTCTTTCTTTCTTTCTTTCTTTCTTTCTTTCTTTCTTTCTTTCTGAGAGGGAGAGATGTGGGGGAGGGGCAGAGGGAGACAGAAGATCTTGTTATTTATTCTATTTTTATTTTTATTTTTATTTTTATTTTTATTTTTATTTTTATTTTTGAAGAGAGAAAGAGTGTGCCATAGCAGGTTGGGGGTGGGGAGCAGAGAGAGAGGGAGAGAGAGAATCCCAGTCAGGCTCCATGCACAGTGTGGTGCCTGTTGTGGGGCTGAATCAATCTCACAATCCTGAGATCATGACCTGATCCAAAATTGAGTTGGAGGCTTAACCAGTTGAGCCACCCAGGTGCATCCTCCCATCCCCAGGCCATTTTTCTTTCCTTCCCACTCTCCCCTCTGGTCCTGTCCATTCCCTTCCCATCCTGTCTCCTCCTCTCTCCTCCCAGAGTCCTGGAATTCTACTTTTAGTCATCTAAACTCAGTATCAATGGAGTCTCAAGGAGAATTTCTGGGATGCAGATATTGTTTTGTTTCTTGATCTAGAGGATGGTCACATAGGTGTGTTGTTTGTCATACTTCACTGAGCTGCAGTTATTTTTTGGCAATTTTCTATCAGTTATACTTCAGGTTTTAAAAATTGAGGTAAAATTTGGAGAGGTCATTTTAGGTTGTAATTCTATTCAACATTTCTATTATTGCCATAATATTCTGCTCCACTAAGGAATATTTAGTCTTCTTAATTATTCAAAACTGTAGGTTTCCTTGGAGAAAGTATTTGTGACCCACGAACTGCTATTGTGAACACATTACTTCTGCCTAATTTTTTTTTTTTTTTTTGGAGCCTTACTAGTTGTCTAGAAAGGCCTCTTCCTGTTCACTTGGGGAAAGATCTTTATTATTTTTATTTTTAAAGATTTTATTTATTTATTCATAAGAGACAGAGAGAGAGGCAGAGACAGAAGCAGGCTTCTTGTGGGGAGCCTGATACAGGACTTGATCCCAGGACTCTGGGATCATGACTTGTGCCGAAGGCAGACGCTCAACCATTGAGCCACCCAGGTACCCCAGGGAAGAGATCTTTAATACCTGTTTATATACGGTGGCCTTTGTCAGATCTCTTGACAATATACCTACAGAGCTTTGCGTGCTTAACCATGTCATTTGGCTGGTAGCCGAAATACCACCTCTTTAGAAGGGCCTTCCATTTTAAGCCCCTTGTATAAATCATGCTGTTAGATTATTTTTGTAGAGCTTACACATATTTGTTTTTTTTGTTTTTCTTTCTCTCCTTCTAGTCCACTCCACCCCAATAGAAAGATAGCTCTATGAGAGCAAGGCCCCTGTATTCCTGGGGCCTCAGTGCCAGGCATATAGTGGTTCTTCAAGTAGTTAAAAAGCAGATATTATTAAATGGATGTCTGGTTCTTTTCTGTTGTTTTTGTTCACAAGAAGTCTGGGTATTTTTTACCTGAATGCCCTTGAAATAATTTTGGTGGTTTTTTTTTTTTTATTATTATTAGATTCAATCTTTGTTACTCAAGTCTTTATTGAACACTTGCTATGTAATATGTAAGATGCTTTAGTTCCCACACTGTGTTTAGCCTGGAATACAAAAACCAATTTTGTTTGTCCATCTTACCATAAATTATACCTGTATTGCTTAGTACTGCATTATTTAAACTAGCTCACAGAGCTTGCTTAAGTCTTTTGGCTCTTAATTTTTTTAATCAACAGCCATCTGATATACTCCTGTAATCCCAGTCCCTAGGTTGCTTAGACCACTCTTGTTCCTTTGGCATAATTCCAGGTTTAAATTTCACTCTTTGATGCTGCTGATACTCTATTCAAATTGTTCTTCACTGTCTGCCCAATAGCACTTTGGAATTCATTTCTTTTCTACGTGGAAAGTATCTAAGAGTTTTCTGTGCCCTTATTTATCTAATGCTTTCTCTTTTCCTGCTTTTCAACTGGCAAGCTTTTCATTGCATCCTTTGGTGTATCTATGTTCTCATTCTTCAGGAGTTCCTTTCATCTGTTTTTTGTCCTTTATATTTATGCTTGTAGATAGTGCAATTAAATTATCTTTAACCACACAATTTTTTTAATTTTTAATTTTAAAGCCTTTTAAAATAGAAATGTTTCCTTGATTTTGCTTAGATTTTGTGTGTCACAACTGAAAGAAGTTTTTTAATTCATATTTACCTTTATGAAGCAGGTACTTGAGTCTGGTGCCTTAGACCACTTGGCCATCCTGACACTATATTTTCGAAAAAAGAGATTTACTTATTTATTTAGAGAGAGCATGAGCAAGAGGAGGGGGAGAGAGTGAGGGAGAGAAACAGACTCAGTACTGAGTGCAGAACCCGATGTGGCACTTGATCTCATGACCCTGAGATCATGACCTGAGCCAAAATCAAGAGTCAGATGATTAACTGAGCCAGCCGGGCAGGTGCCCCACCATATCTATCTATCTATCTATCTATCTATCTATCTATCTATCTATCTATCATCTATCTATCATCTATCTATCTATCTATCTTCTTTCTTTCTCTTTCTTTTCTTTTCTTTTCTTTTTTCTTTCTTTCTTTCTTTCTTTCTTTCTTTCTTTCTTTCTTTCTTTCTTTCTTTCTTTCTTTCTTTCTTTCTCTCTTTCTCTTTCTTTTTAAAGATTTTATTTATTTATTCATGAGAGACAGAGAGAGAGAGAGAGAGGGGCAGAGAGGCACAGGCAGAGGGAGAAGCAGGCTCCATGCAGGGAGCCTGACATGGGACTCGATCCTGGGTCTCCAGGATCATGCCCTGGGCTGAAGGCAGCACTAAATCGCTGGGCCACTCGGGCTGCCTGATATTTATCTTTAAATAAAGGTTTGAACCTTAAGATATAATAGTTCCTTATCTGTTTCATAAAATGATAGATGTGGAAATGTATTTGGATGGGACAGAGAGGGAACTGAGGAAGCTGCTCAGATCCTGCCTTGAAGACTAAGGAAATTCATATCTCTACACTGGAATATATTGACCTAACATTTAGAGTCTCTGCCTTAAGGCTAGATAGACTTCAGCAATGCATAAACATTCTGAATGTTTTATTTTTTTATGTTTATATATTTTTCTTAAGAAAGAGTTATAAATTTTGCTAGATCCTCAAAGGGGTCTATGAACCAAGAGAGGTTAAGAATTAATGCTTTAAATTGTGGAACTAAAGCCAAATGAATGGTATAACTTATTGTTTGCTTTTAATGTAAAGTTTTTTTTTGATTAAAGTTATGCATATTATACATAATTCAAACATTATAGGTAGAGTTAATGTAGATAGTGAAGTATGCTGTATCATATTCCTATTAATTTCCACGAATTTGGTATACATCTATTTGGTATAAATATTTCTTTCTTACATATATTAGCATTTTCCTTCCTATTCTTTCTCCAAAATTTTCCTTACTGAGATATTGTAATATATATATTGTTATATAGTTCTTTTCTCACTTAATTTTAGATATGATTCTATTTCAGTACTTGTTGGTCTTTCTCAAGTTTTTTAACAAAGTATTTTATGGCTCTACCATAATTTAACATTTATTGCTGAGCACATGAGCGGTTTCTAGTTTTTTTTTTTTTTTTTTTTTTTTTTGCATTGCAAACTGTGCCATAGTAAACATCTCTGTAGATACAGTCTTAACAATTTAGAATTAGCTTCATTAGAAATAGAAATGTTAGAGTAGGATATGAACAATTATTAACATTTTTAAAAATAATGTTTTTATTTTAATTCCAGTATACTTAACATATGGTGTTATATTAGTTTCAGGTGTACAATATAATGATTCAGCACTTCTATACAAAACCCAGTGCTCATCACAAGGAGTGTACTCTTTAAATCTCATCCCCTATTTCCTCCATTCCCCCAGCTGTCTCACCTCTGGTAACCATCAGTGTGTTCTCTGTAGTTAAGAGACTTTTCTTGGTTTCTCTCTCTCTTTTTTAAAATTTCCTTTGCTCATTTGCTTTTGAACATTTAAAGTTTTAATAGATATTGCTAAAACATCATCAAAAACTGCATCTACTTACACTTCCATGATATAAGATCACAGAGATTTCTGAATGTGCTTTCCAACAAAAAATTAGTAAAATGAATTTCCCCAGTCCTCAAGATGAAAATTTTTTTTTGTATTATCAAAATTTTCAAACATAAAACATGTGAAGACGAGAACATTGAACCTCCATATACCCATCACTGGATTCAACATTTATCAAGATTTTTGCCACATTTGCTTCTTACATCCTTTTTTCTCTTTTGCTAAAGTATTTTGTTGTTGTTGAAGTATTTTGAAGGAAATCCTAAACATTGTCATCTAACCCTGACATGCTTCAGTATTTATCTTTAAAAAAGGCTAGAGGGCAGCCCTGGTGGCGCAGCGGTTTAGCGCCGCCTGCAGCCCGGGTAGTGATCCTGGAGACCCGGGATCGAGTCCCACGTCGGGCCTCCTGTGTGGAGCCTCCTTCTCCCTCTGCCTGTGTCTCTGCCTCTCTCTTGCTCTCTCTGAATGATAAATAAATAAATCTTAAAAAAATAAAATAAAAAAAAATAAAAAAGGCTAGAGCAGGGTATCCCTGGGTGGCTCAGCGGTTTCGCGCCTGCCTTTGGCCCGGGGCGCGATCCTGGAGTCACAGGATCGAGTCCTGCGTCGGGCTCCCTGCATGGAGCCTGCTTCTCCCTCTGCCTGTGTCTCTGCCTCTCTCTTTCTTTGTCTCATGAATAAATAAAATCTTTTTTTTTAAAGGTCTAGTATTTTTTAAAAAATTTAAAAAGGCTAATATTTCCTTCCTTTTAAAAAATTTTTAGGTTCTTAGTACAGAAAATTTCACACATACATAAAAGCAATTCACATAATGAACCCAACTACTATGATCTTTTATTAGGAAAAAAGCTCCTTCAGTGACATTTTTTGTGTAAAGACCAACTAAAACTACAGTCTTTTTTTTTTTTTTTTTTTTTTTTAACTACAGTCTTTTGACTTGGTGCTTTAAAAATCTGAAGGGAATACTTTATTGGCTTTGATATTGGCCCACATTTTATTTAATGAGTACAACATAGTGAAACCCTGTGTATCCATCTCCCAGTTTCAACAATTAACAACTCATAGTTGGTATACTCCTACCTATTTCAGTTCATCCCACCAGATTATTATTATTATTATTTTTTCCCACCAGATTATTTTGAAGCAAATTTCATACATTATAGCATTCCATTTGTAAGTATTTATATTGATGTATCTAAAAGAAAAGGCTTCATTTTTTTGTTGATAGCCGCAATGCAGCTGTTACCAAAAATAACAAAATAATTCCTTAATATTATAAAAACCAATGAACCTTCTTACATAACCATACCATTATCATACCTAATAAAATTATTGAATGAACTATTACCCAGTTCATAATTATATTTTCCTGATTGTCTAAAATAATACCTTTATAAAGTTGGTTTGTTAGAATCTTTTTACACATTATATTTATTGGGGCTCTCAAGCTTTTTTACCCCCAGAGTGGTCCTTCTACTTTTTCCTCTTGCTACTGAGAGGTGGCAGAAATGGAGTCCATTATCATATATAATGGTCTGCATTCATGCTTTGTCTATTTGCTTTTTTTGTGGTGTTTTTAACTTTTCCTTTAGTACTATACTACTTATAATTGGAAGTGAGCTCTAGAGACTTGGTGTCAAATTCAGCATGTTTGGTAAAAAAATTTTTTTTTTTTTTTTTTTTTTTTTGGTAAAAACACTTCCTAAATGGTGCTATGTTCTTCACAAGCATCATGGTGTCTGATTTTTACTCCTCATTTTACTAAGATTGATAAGGATGTGATCATTTGATCTCAAGTGGAAAATTTCCCCATAAGCCTTTCTCTATAAGGGTTCCATTGCATGGGTCGATTATTTCAGTAGATAACACAAAATGATAATTTTCTCGTTACTCACTTTTTATTTTAATAAAATTCATTGCTTTGGTTATTAGAAAACTTGAACATCTTTTCATGTTTACTGGCCATTCAGCAATTTTTCTGTGACTTCTTCATGACCTTGGGTGATTTTTCTATTGAATTGTTTTCTTCTTTTTTCTTTTTCTTATCCATTTTCAAGTGTTTATAAGCAAAGATACTAATTCTTTTTCTGTTTTACCTCTTATAAATATTTTTTTCAATTTTTAATTGTCTTCTGAATAGAAGCTTGACTTATATAGTCCATTTTTATCTTACATTTATGGCTTTTGGTTTAAAGTTTTACTTAGTTATGCCTTCTATACTTTGAGGTAATGGAGGGGGGATTGTTTTTTACCCTGGTAACTTTTTTCACTTTTGATATGTTGGAATATTGTATATGGTGTAAGATAAGAATAAGATTTACTTTCTGCATAACAATAATCAATTGTCCTAAAGCAATTTGTTGAAAGTCATCTTTTTATATATTTAGTGTGGTTATTTTGTATTGTCACGAAATATCTTATTTGTGATTATTTGTACATACAGAATAGTTTGCTTCATTTTTGTTCAGATTCACCAATCATACTTTAAAATAAGTATAAACAAGATTAGAAGGAATGTATGTACTTATGTGTACTGTATAAACTTTTAAAATAGACTTTAGGTATTTCTGTCACATACTCGCTAATATGATAAGTTAGAAATAGTTAAGGAATAGAAAATGTGAATTCTTAAGAAATGATCAATTTCTACTTAATGGTTTGTAAAGGGTAGAAGTAATAAAGTAATATGTGACAGTAATAAGTTGCAGCTAAAAAATACTAATTCCTGTGATGAGATTTTCTTTAGTATTCTAGTTGGCACCTATCTAGTATGGTCTTTTATTAGGAAGAAATCCCCCCTCAGCCACATTTTAGATTTAAAGACTGTTTAAAACTATAGTCTTTTAACTTGGTGCCTTAAAAATCATAGAGAAGTAATAAATCAGCTTTCATATTGGCCTGCTTTCTGTTTATAGATATTATATAAAGATATAATATGTTCCTGGTAGATTAGACATCACTGTTAATTTTTTTCTTTTTCATATTACAGGTTTTGCAAAAGGCATCAAATTAAATCAAGTTCAAATATTCCCTGTGTCCCCAAAGACTTATTGATGATGTCTGAATTTGTTCTTCCAAGATTTATTTTTTGTCTTATTCAGTACTTAAGAGAAGGCTATAATGAACCAGGTATGTTTAATCTACTCTTTGTTAGTACTCTTTTTTAAATTCCCAATTAACAGAGTTTACCATTAATAACAAGGTGAATTTTTTTCAGATAACATTTTTTTGCTTAACATGTTTTATGAGATGACTGAAATTACAGAGACTAAATAAAAGCGTATTTTAACTATACATCAATTATATAATCTCATAGATACCTTGGAGTAGGGCATAGTTTGGGACTTCCTGCTCCTGAGATCATAGATGTTTAGGATCAAACTTACATGGCCTTTTGCAAATGAGGAAATAATAATTTTATGGGGTTAAGGTGACTTTATTTATAATTATATTATAATAGAATTAAGTCCTGCCAGTGTGCGAAGATAAACTACCATTTTACCATCTTTCTCTTTCTCTCTCTCTCTCTTTTTTTTTTTTTGTAGATGTCTGTATTTTTATTCCCCTCAGTATATAGCAACTTATGAGAGACATTGCTCACTCCCATATTACAGATAGAATGTATGGGTGTAAGCATCATGATATAATTGAAAAGAAAAACCTACAAATTATATGCTTCTTGCCTTTTATGATTTAGTCACGATCTAGATTAATGTACTTCAGTTAAATATTTTGGATTTAGATATTGTCTGTTAAAGGTGTCAGTCTCATTTGACATTGTGAATTATACATACCAGTTAGTGTGGTATGAAACAAATTTATTAACGTTTTATGATCTTTTACCTTTCTGATGATACGTATATATTTATCATTTAAAGAACTACATTTACTTTTAGAGGTTTTGAGTTATTTACTGTAAATAATCTTAAATCCAATTGGAAACTATGGCTCACATTTTTATCTATTCCCCCATCATTGAAGTGTGAAGAAATACAAAGCAGCTTCATCATAATTAAAAGTACCATGTTATTTTTATTGTGAACAAACACTTATACTTCCTTATTTCTACATTTTAAGCAAAATATACAGTCCTTTGTTAACTGCTTCCTCTCCTCTCAGAGTATACGTCTTAAAATACAGGAAGAAATATTATTTTGATTCAGCCCCCACACTACTCTCTCTTTGGAATGAAGAAACTAGAGACCAGCTCGGTTATTCAGCTTGCCTTTGTGCTCTTTCTCATATACTAATTAATGAAGTTTTTGGCAATTTACATTTTGTATTATAAATGTCCTATTTTAGAAGGGTAATAAGTAGAAATCATTTATTATGAGAACTTTAAAGCCGTTAGTTTGATCAGTGTAATTCACACAAAAATGAATTGTTTATTTTTTCTTTAGTGACATTTAGCGGTTATAATAGGTAGATGATTTAAGTACATAGCTTTGATAATTATTTTTTGCCATTATCTGAAAATACAAAGGAGTGAATAGAAGCACTTTTTTGTCTTAAGATGAGAGTCATGAACTTAGGTTCATCAAATTTTCCTTTCTCTATTACCACTTATGCTCAACATTCATTTCTCTTTTCTGTGCAAGAAAAGTTAATACGTTACTTTGTGTAGAGATCACTGTTTAAAGGAAGAACTTGAAGTCATCTAATCTGAGGTAATAGAAGCTCGGAGATCTTGTTATTTCACAGATGCCTTGAGTTCCATTTCTCATTTCACCCTACAATCCTCAGATGAATGTTAGAGCTTATCTAGCAGCTTTACAAACCAAGAACAAGTGTTAAATATTTGCTATGTTACTACATAAGTCATTGGCGAGGATATAAAGATGAATAATATACAGTATTGGTTGTACACTAAGAAAGTAAGGTTTTTTTGGTTTGGTTCCCAGAACTCAGAATTATCTAGAATTTCATTCACAGATCATCTTTTAACTGGGTTGTGAGTTCCTTGGGAGTAGGAATTAGTTCTTATTTGGTTTTGCTTCCCAGTGCTTGTCATGTAGTAGATGCTTAATAAATGAAGTTGTTGTTCCCTTTCCTGGGCACACAGGCCCTCTGTTAGCTTCCTTATATGCATCCTTTTAGCCAGTTATGTTGGAACTCTGAATCTCATTATTCATTTCTTCCTTAAGACCTCAGTTTACTCCCCCTCTTAAATATTCTTTTTCAGTTGCTATGCAAATTTCTTTTCTCTTCTTCCAGCTCTGCTAGGCATTCTTTTCTGATATTTAAAAACTATTTTAGTAAAAACATTTATGTTTATGAAAACAGTTATTTTTCAATTTAGTTGCTTTGACCTCCAGCCAACATGAGTCTGTATTTTTAGAATATGATAGAGGATGGGTTATTTGCTACACAGGTTTAAATTTAGAACTGACGTAATTTTGTTCTAATATTCTTAGACTAGTCTCAATATTATTTGATTTCTGTTGTTTTATTTTAGGAAGCGATCTTAACTTTTTCTTAAACACGATCTAATTGTGAAATGATGTTATGATTACTTTTATATATTTAAAAATATAGGAACCTCAAATTGAATGCTTTTTAACCAAATTAAATGCTTAATATTATGAAGTTACCTCTTTTTCCCATCTACCTTTCCTCAGAGGATTGAATTCCTGAGCAAGCCTATTATTCTAGGCTGGGTGATGGGTGAATAACTGCTTTCCAAACAGAGTTCTTTCTTTTATTTTTAAAAATATTTTATTTATTTATTCATGAAACACACAGAGAGGCGGAGACAGGCAGAGGGAGAAGCAGGCTCCCTCTAGGGAGCCCCATTCAGGACTCGATCCCAGGACTCTGGAATCACGCCCTGAAAAGGCAGGTGCTCAACCACTGAGTTTCAGGCATCCCTCCAGAGTTCTTATATTAATTTTTTTTATTATAAAATACTGTTACCCAAGTTGCTATAATTTTAAAAGAATAAAATATTGTTATTCTTAACAAAATACTTGAGAGGAAGTTAATTACATGTTTTTCAGCAGCTGATGTACCATCAGAAAAAGACCTTAACAAAGTCCTTCAGCTTTTGGAACCTCAAATTTCCTTTTTAGAAGATCTAACTAAAATGGGAGGAGCAATGCGGTCTGTTCTTACTCAGGTTTTGACAAACCAACAAAACTACAAAGATCTGACTTCTGGTAAGTAAAATATTAGAATAGCAGAAAGTTAAAATTTACTTATGTCACTGTAATCATAAGAAATTGTGTATTTTCAAACTTAATAAAATGTAGATTTTTTTTTTCATAGAGTGCTAAAGGTGGAGGTAATTAAAAGTACTTATTATTTTACGGATGAAGAAGCAGTCCTAGAAAAACTAATTGACCAGTTTAAGGCTTCACAATCAACTTATTTTGGAGTTTGCAGTAGAATTCAGTCTCTGCTAAGATTTGGTGTGACATATTCATAATTTTACTCCACCTCTCCTTCCTCAAACAGTAGCAAAACTACTACTATGCCTTCATTTTTGGCATTCTATACTTTTTGGTTGTGGCATAGGATTTTATAATAATGTAGGGTTTAAGTTATAAAATTGTCAAGTATGTTTGTCTATGATGTACTGTTATGTAAAATAGCTTAAAATTCTTCAGTTTAGCTCAATTTTATAGTACAACAGATACTTTAAATAGCATTATTTTTGTTGGCTCCTGAATAACATGTTTTAAAAATTGAAGTGTATTTTCTTTAGAGTGGTGAAATTTTCATGTGTATTGTGAACCATATGTTATTCAGAAATAGTCTATCTCACATTTATTTTTTAAATTTTTTTTAGATTTTATTTATTTATTCACAAGAGACACAGACACAGAGAGAGAGAGAGAGAGGCAGAGACACAGACACAGGCAGAGGGAGAAGCAGACTCCATGCAGGGAGCCTGATGTGGGACTCGATCCCGGATCCCTGGGATCATGCCCTGAGCTGAAGGCGGCACTGAACCGCTGAGCCACCTGGGCTGCCCAACATTTATTTTTTCAACAAATATTAAGTTCTATGTGCTTGATTTGGTGCTAGGTACTGGAGCTTGGGGTAGGGAATGCAAGTACTAACCCAGGTAATCAATCCTATTTCTGTCCTTATAAAGCTAAAGGTCTAGTGAGTAGGATGGTATTAATACAACTCCCAAACAAAAAAAAACATGTATAATTTATAGTAAATGATACGAATAAGGATAGGAAAAGTGTTTATGAAAGGGAGACTTGGTTTCACCGATGGGGAAGGTGATACTTAAGCCTGATGGTTGAGAGAAAGTCATTTAGCTAGAGGGAGAGGGGAGTTGGTGGTAATGGGATGGAGTTATATCCAAGGTCGAGGACATCTGCTTTTGACTGCTGGACTAGGCTGTATGTCATAACATAGAACTGGAGAAATATGAGGCAGCTCTTATCAGGCATTGGACAAGAGGCAGTACAAGGCTATAAATCTTTGAGAGAAAAGAAGAGGCATGAGATGAACCTCACAATTGCTCAGAATCTCTGTCTAGGGATAACGTCCTGCCTGTGGTACAAGAGGTGGCACTGAAACAGTGTGGTGGTCTACCTGAGCTGAGGAGGTGGAGATCACAGTTTAGATTAACTGAAGCAGTTGGAAACTGGAATTGTTGGGGGTAGATACGAAAAGGTAGTGGGGCAGATTTATGGGGGAGCCCTGAAAGTGCTTGATTGAGGACAGATATATATTTACAGAATGAGACTCAGGCTTACTAGAGAGTGACTGCTATGGGTTAAACACAGAGTAGAAATATTAGAGGTTAAGCACTTTTCCGAGACATTGGAGTTTTCAGCTAACCAGACTGGAGACAACTTGTTAATACCCCAGACATCTAGTTAAGACAAAGTTTAGAGATTATTTCTGTCAATTTAGAGGGCCTTTTGAGAACCTTAGGCTTTCTATAGACCTGCCCTAATTTTTTTAATTTTTTAATTTTTATTTTTAGGGAAGGAGAGAGAGAGAAAGGCAAGGGGAAGGGACAAAGGGAGAGAGAGAGAGGGAGAAAGGGAGAGAGAGACAGAATCCCGGGCTGACTCCATGCCCAGCGCAGGGCCTGACATGGGGCTCAATCTGACAATCCTGAGGTCATAACCTGAGCCAAAATCAAGAGCTAGATGCCTAACCAACTAGGCTTCTGTACAGACCTGCCCTTTACAAACCTTTACCAAACCTCTGTGAGTGTTTAGGTGACAAGGCTGTTAATTGAATGGTCTTCTAGAGTTAAAATGAATACTCTTTCAAGGAAGATAATAGAATCCAGAATCTTCTATAATGTGATATTAGAACATTCAGCATACAATAAAAACTACTAAACATACAGGAAAATAAGAAATTATACCCTATAACCAAGAAATAAGATGGTCAATAGAAATTGACCTTGAAATGACCCAGATGTTGGATTTAGCAGATAAAGACATTAAAACAGCTATCATGGGGGCACCTGGGTGGCTCAGTTGGTTAAACATCTGACTTTTGATTTCCACAAAAGTCATGATCTAAGGGTTGTGGGTTTTTTTTTTTTTTTTAAGATTTTATTTATTTATTCATGAGAGATGAGAGATGAGAGAGAGAGAGAGAAGCAGAGACACAGGCAGAGGGAGAAGCAGGTTCCATGGAGGGAGCCTGATGTGGGACTTAATCCTGGGACTCTAGGATCACACCCTGAGACAAAGGCAGACAGTCGCTGAGCCATGCAGGCATCCCTAGGGTTGTGTTAGGCTCTGTGTTAGGCTCCATACTGGGCATGGAGCCTGCTGAAAATTCTCGTTCTCCCTCTCCCCCTGTACTGTCTCCCTTTCTAAAAAAATAAAATAAAATAAAAAAGCGTGTACTATAAATATGTTCAAGAAATGAAAGGAGGATCTGTTCAAGTAAGTAAAAGTAAATATGATGTTAATGAGTGAAGAGATAAGGAATCTTAGCAAAGAAATATAAACAATAACAAGCAAATTCTAGAACTGAAAATTCATGTTGAGTGCAATAATTAAATTGAAAAAATTTACTGGATAGGCTTAGCAGCAGATTGGAGAGAATAGAAGAAAGACTTAGTGGATTTGAAGAAAGTTAATAGGTTATTCAATCTAGAAAACAGAAAACACAACAGAGTCTTAGGGATCTGTTAGTCAGAACCAGATGATTTAACATGCCTGTGATTGGAATCCCAGGAGGACAAGAGATTATGAATGTGACAGAAAAAAACATTTGAAAAAAATCATGACTAAAATTCTCCAAATGGGTGGAAAACATTGACTTATAGATGCAAGATGCTTAAGGAACCCCAAGCAGGATAAATATAAAAAATATCAATCACACCTAGACACCTCCTAGATTCCATGTTAAATATTTATGAGTGAGAATGAGCTTACTTTTTTTTAAAGAGATTTAAAAAAGTTGTAGTGTTGAAATAAAATGAATGTAGGGTGATAGTGGCACAAATAAGGTTACCACATCAGACTAGATCCACGGCTTTCATGGGCCATGTAATATTTTTTTTTAAAATATTTTATTTATTTATTAGAGAGAGAGAGAGCAAGAGAGAGATCAAGGCAGAGACACAGGCAGAGAGAGAAGCAGGCTCTATGCAGGGAGCCTGACTTGGGACTCGATCCCAGGTCTCCAGGATCAGGCCCTGGGCTGAAGGCGGCGCTAAACTGCTGAGCCACCTGGGCTGCCCGCCATGTAATATTTTATATCTTCTATCTTATCTTGAATGTATTGGGAAGTCATGGAAATATTTTAAGCGTTTCTTTTTTTTTTAAAGATTTTATTTATTTATTCATGACAGACACAGAGAGAGAGAGAGGCAGAGACACAGGCAGAGGGAGAAGCAGGCTCCATGTAGGGAGCTCGATGTAGGACTCGATCCCGGGACTCCAGGATCACACCCTGGGCTGAAGGCAGGCGCTAAACCACTGAGCCACCCAGGGATCCCGAAATATTTTAAGCTTAAGAGTGACGTGATCAGATAAGTGTTATAAAAATATGACTCGCTATTTTGCCAAAAAGAGATTGGAAGGGGCAAGAACAGAAAAGCTCAACTGAGGCCTAGGATAAAGATGATGGTAACTGGTATTCGAATTTTGGTGATAAAGCTGGAGAAAGATCAGATTATACCTGGTGGTCTGTTGTTTCTTCAAACCTTATTCAGAAAATCAGCGGTTGGAAGAAACCAGCAAGTTGTTCTTAATTATTATAAGAACGTATACTTTAGGAGTGATTTATGGTAATTGTCTTATTTCTACAATTCCTTTTTAATTATTTCTTGAAATAAAAAACAACACAACGAAATCCTTGGCTGACTTTTAGTGATGGAAATCACATTAAATTTTGGTTCAGAAGTTTAAAATTTGTAGTCTAGCTGCCCTTCTTATTACTGCTTGCTTATTCACTGACTAGCCATGTTTGTAAGCATCCATTTCTTTACTTTTAAAAATGGTGATTTTAGGGACACCTAGATGGCTCAGTCAGTTAAGGGTTCAACTCTTGATTTTGGCTCAGGTCATGATCTCAAGGTTGTGAGATTGAGCCCCCTGTTGGGCTCTGTGCTGGGGGTGGAGCCTGCTTAAGATTCTTTCTCTCCTTCCCACTCTGCCCCTACAGCCCCAGCACCCCCCCCAAACATACATGTTTGTTATACATTTATTTTTCTGAGGCTTGTTGTGAGGGTTGATAAAAAATATTTTGTTATTTAAAAAGTATTATAAACTTCATCTATCATGATTGAGATAAATACATGGCTTTTATTATTTAGGAGGCATTTAGTCATTTTTATATAGGATGCTTAGAAAGTATTTTTTATAAACAAGGTGTAATTTTTATTTATTTATTTATTTATTTTTATTTAATTTTATTTTTTTTAAAGATTTTATTTATTCATGAGAGACCGAGAGAGAGAGAGAGAGAGAGAGAGAGAAGCAGAGACACAGGCAGCGGGAGAAGCAGGCTCCATGC
Organism: Canis aureus; assembly: GCF_053574225.1. Taxonomy (NCBI): domain Eukaryota; kingdom Metazoa; phylum Chordata; class Mammalia; order Carnivora; family Canidae; genus Canis; species Canis aureus. The sequence continues at coordinate 16,322,963 of NC_135644.1, read as the reverse complement.
AGGAAGCCTGATGTGGGACTCGATTCCCGTCTCCAGGATCAGGCCCTGGGCTGAAGGCGGCGCTAAACTGCTGAGCCACCTGGGCTGCCCTGTAATTGTTTTTTAAACTAAGTGTAATTGTTTTTAATATTGGACTTAAATTGAAGGATAGATGTATTCCTGACTGTTTAATAAGTGTTTTCTTTTTTTTTTTTTAAACCAGTTTGGAGAGACAGACATTTAAAAAACAAGCTGTTCTGTTGCAATTATTAGACTAGCAAAGAGAGGAAGTACAGAAAAACTCAACAAATACTAAAGAAGCTCATTTATATATTTTTATAATCAGAGAGCTTGAGACCTTAATTTAAGATATGTAATTGGCCTAGGAGGTATCAAATGCCATTGGAATTTGGCTTTCAGTCAGAATAGTTTTTATTTTTAAAGAATTCTCAAAATAAATAGTAATATTTCTTTTACTATTATTCTCTTCTCCATAAATGTATTAAAAAAGAAAACAAAAATTGGCAATAATTAAAAAGCTGCAATGCTAAGTGAAAGTTTAGGAGTATGTAATTCTGGAACCTAAGCTTTTTAAAAAAATTTTATTTATTCATGAGACACAGAGACAGGCAGAGACGCAGGCAGAGGGAGAAGCAGGCTCCATGCAGGGAGCCCCTTGTAAAATTATGCTTTTAATTCTTTAAATGTGATGGGAAAAGTTTGATAAATCAGGAATTAAGAGTAATCTCAGTTATAATATTTGAAAATTCCACTCAGGCATTATTTTATCCAGGAAGCCTTTCCTAAGTACTTTGCTTTGGGGAAGTTTACCTGCATAGTGTTATGAGAGCACAGATTGTCAAACCAAATGGTGACGTCTGCTATACAACTGCCTTTTACCATATTATCTGCCTTTCTCTACCATGAGTTTTCAAGTTTCTTGAAGCCAGGAATCATACTATTATTAAGTTCTGTACCTCCTGTGACTTGCATGTAATCTCTGACATATTTTAGATATTCACTTACCTAGTAGATTTTATTATTCATTATAAACATGCTCTGCAATATTGTCTGATGCTGTTTTATATTTATTTTGGGGCTCTACTGCCATTAGAATATTCAACTATATTATATATATATGTTAAAATACATGACAAAGTATAAGCTCATGTATATAAAATATAAAATATATAATTATTTTGTACATATAAAATTTATATAATATATAAAAATATGTATCAAATGACTTCTTTATATATACATATAGCTATTTTATATATAAATATGTAATACTTATATAAAAATACATATATATATTTATTAATTACTGAGATTGCTTTACTTATATTTTCAGTGGAATATTTTTTCTGATTTTAAATTTGTTTTAAATATTAGGTCTTGGAGAAAATGCTTGTGCAAAGAAAAGTCATGAAAAGTACCTTATAGCTTTGAAGAGCTCTGGACTTACATATCCTGAGGATAAACTTGTATATGGCATACAGGAGCAATCAGCTGGCACTAGCACTCTGGCAGTTCAAGGTTTGTGTATTTAATTTGAACAGTGGTAACTTTTCTGTAATAAAACAAAAAGACCTCAAACTTATTATTGAAGAAATTTAAATACTGTGTCAATCTTTGTAAGGAAAGTAATAAAAATGTAGAAGCAAGAAAGAATAGATTGGCCAAAGAAGAGAATGCATTTTTCTTAAATGGAATTCAGTTAGTTTATTAAGGTTCTATTTCTATCTTGTGAAAAAATTGGTATTTAAGAGTAGCCCAAAACTTTAGTATCTCAATATTTTAGGCAGCCATGGTTTAAAACTGAAAAGAAAGAAATCTGTCTGAAATACCATTTGGGATGATTGAATTTAGATTTTCACTAGAGATTTCCTCTGAAGTATAAACCTATTAGGCCTGAATTTATTAGATAAATGTTGAACTCGGCCAAGATAACTGTTGGAATGAGTTGTTTTAAAAACAAAACTTGGCTTTTTGTTTATGTCTCAAAATGGTTTTAAAGTAAGGCAATATGTAACAATTATGAAGGAAACTTTTTTTTTCCCTTTCTAAAGGATTTGCAGGTGCAACAGGAACTTTGGGACAACTAGATTCTTCAGATGAGGTGAGATTTAAAATTTTAAAACTTTTTGAAAATAGATTTTAAAAGTTTTAGAACTTTACAGATTTGTGGATATTAATTTAGTTTAAGTTCCTCATTTTGGAGACAAAGACACTGAAGCCTACAGTGGAATAACTTAGCCATCCAGGAGTACAGTTACTAGATTTTTACTACTTCTTTATAATTTATCTCTTTCTTCTGGGAGATAGAGATCTTTCCTAGGAAGATATCTCCACATTGACCCAAATCCTCATATATTCAATGAAATTGTTTTAAGAAATTTAGCTAAGTCTGGAACAATGTATTAAAAGAATATAAAAGGTAACTGCTTTTCCAATCTCATAATGTAAGTTTTACCTTACATGTTATACCTTACTTAAAAAAGCAATGTACTGGGAAGTAGACTGTCAGTTTGAAATTTCAACTTTTATAATATTTGTTAGACAAATAGTAATGTTTATTAAATATTTCTGATAAATCCTTTATAGCATTCCTAATTCTATTAGTATACAATCTATAAGGGAGAATTGCATTTTGCAAATATTTGTGTATAATCTTGATGCTTATGTAAATTTCATATTTTTGTCAAGTTTAATGATTACAATTTTAAAAACCAAATTGTTACATTAAAACATACTTTTTTAATGTAACTTTTTTGAAAATGCATTTTGATAATATCACATGACCAAAGCAAAATATCCTCTTTTTGAAAATATGATTTATGTTATTGATGCCTTGTAATTGATTGAATGCCTTATATTTTAAACTTCCTAGTAGTATTTATTGCCTCTAAAAAGGCTCCCACAAAATGCAACATTTTCTGGAGTTTCTTTTTGGACAAACAGTTTTGAAGAGTTTTCAACAAACTGGAGAGGAAGTTTCATATGCTGTTTGCAATTTTGTCTCTGAATTAGAGTGCCTGGGTTTGAAACTGGCTCCTGTACCATTTAATAGTGTGATTTTGGGCAAACGTTTTAGTTTCTTCATGCCTCAGTTTTCTCTTCTGGAAAATGGAGGTAATAATAATATTATTGCCAGGGATTATTGTGAGGATTGAATGAGTTTATATATGAAAGCACTTGGAGCACTAGTGCCTGGCATATTGTAAACATCATATATGTGTCTATTAAATAAATTAAAGTAAAATCATTAAAAAAATAAAATTACTAAAAAAAAATAAAATTACCTAAAATCATTAAAAAATACTATGATTAGCTAAAACTATTGTTTTTTTTAACTTCATAGAGTTACAAACAATGTTGCTATAATGATGAATGGGAAAAGTTAGTATTTAAAGTAGACTTAAAAATAGACTTTAAAAAATACAAATAAATGTTATTATTCATTGTTTCAACTAAAATAGTATTAATTCCATTTTGAAGCTAGGGGAGGGGAGTGATGGAGGTAAGAATACCAATTCTTTATATGTCAGAGTGGAAGAAATTTAATAATAGACATCTGGTTTTATTTTATTTTTTTAGGATTTATGTATTTATTTTAGAGAGAGCATGCACACATGAACGAGTTGGGTGGTGGGGAAGGGTAGAGAATCCTTAAGCAGACTGACTCCCCACTGAGCCTGGAGGGGTATTCAAGGGGCTCGATCCTAGGACCCTAAGATCATGACCTGAGCTGAAATCAAGAGCTGCACACTTGACTGTCTGAGCCACCTGAGTGCCCCTAGACATTTTTTTTTCAGATTTTATTTATTTCTTTATAGAGGGAGAGAGACAGAATCTCAAGCAGATTCCACACCAAGCAAGGAGCCTGACACGTAGTTCAATCTCATGACTGTGAGATCATAACCTCAGCGGAAATCAAGAGTCAAATGCTTAACAACTGAGCCACCCAGACACCGCTAGACATGTGGTTTTAAATAACTTATTCTGCTTCATTATTATGTTTTTTTTTTTTTTTCATTATTATGTTTTTTAAGTGTGAGATGGGGGGGTGGCTGGGAGGAAGAGGGCAGAGGGAGAGGGAGAAAGAGAATCTTACCCAAGCTCTATGCTTATTGCAGAGCCCAGCGCAGAGCTCGATCTCACAAACCTGAGATCATGACCTGATCCAAAATCAAGTCGCTTAACTGACTGAACCACCCAGGCACCCCTATTCTGCTTTCCTTAAGGGCATTTTGTGGGGAAGCAGAATTGCCTCTCACAAGGCAAGATCTGGGAACACTTAGACGTTGAATATGAGTGGGTGCACAGGCACATTTTTTTGTTTAAAGCCAGCCAGACAGGAAAGGAGCCTTGTATCTGTTGTCAGTAAAAACTTAGAAAATGATTTTATAATGAAATGGTTTAGTGATGTTATAGAAGATTAGAAAAAAATAAACATCTTGATGTGATCTAGAACAATAAAAATCTATAGTTATGTTTGTTTATATTTCTGTGGTAGGTTAAAACCTTCATATTATTTTAGCATACTTAGCATTATGCATCTAATAGCTGTGATAACAATTTTACTTTATTGTCATGAGTTGAATCTGATTTCTGGGCATTTAGAAAGCTGATCTTCAACATAAATGCTTTCTCCTCTGTCTAGGAAAGAACCAATAGTCATTTTTGTCTTGGCCTAAACTCCCCGGATTACCTTTTAAATTGCTGGGGATTTTATGGTAGGGTGCTAGAAGGAAATCCTTTTTTTTTTTTTTTTTTTTTCTTTTTTCTTTAAATGATTTAATTAATTAATTTAGAGAGTGAGCTGGGCAGGAGGGGGTAGTGGGAGAGGGGGAGAGAGAGAATCTTGAGCACACTCTGTGCTGACCGCGCAGAGCCTGATGAGAGGTTCACTCTTATGACCCTGAGATCATGACCTGAGCTGAAACCAAGAGTTGGATGCTTAACTGATTGAACCACTCAGCATGCCTAGAAGGAAATCCTTTTGTGTGTGTGGGAGAGAAGTAATTTCTGTGTGGATATCAGAGGATTTTAAATATGGCTTTTCTGGGATCCCTGGATGGCGCAGCAGTTTGGCGCCTGCCTTTGGCCCAGGGCGTGATCCTGGAGACCCGGGATCGAATCCCACGTCGGGCTCCCGGTGCATGGAGCCTGCTTCTCCCTCTGCCTGTGTCTCTGCCTCTCTCTCTCTCTCTGTGTGACTATCATAAATAAATAAAAATTAAAAAAAAGATAAATATGGCTTTTCTGGGGCGTTTGGGTGGCTGAGTCGGTTAAACATCTCAGGTCATGATCCCAGTGTCCTGAGATTGAGCCCTCTTTGGGCTCCTTGCTCCACAGGGAGCCTACTTCTCCCTCTCCCTCTGTCAGCTGCTCTCCCTGCTTGTGCTCTCTGTCTAATAAATAAAATCTTAAAGAAAAAAAGAAATACGTTTTCTTTGTTCATTACTGTTGCTTTTAATCTTTCTTAGGTTTTTTTTGTTCTGTTCCTTCCTCTTGGATTCTTTGTTTCAGCAACTTTTGTATATAATATTTTTTATAATAATTTGTTCCGGGATCGCTGGGTGGCGCAGCGGTTTGGCGCCTGCCTTTGGCCCAGGGCATGATCCTGGAGACCCGGGATCGAATCCCACAACAGGCTACCGGTGGTGCATGGAGCCTGCTTCTCCCTCTGCCTATGTCTCCCTGTCTCTCTCTCTCTCTGTGACTATCATAAATAAATAAAAATTATTTAAAAAAAATTGTTCCTTAATTATGAGTATGTCTCAGTGTGAATATCATCTTACAAACTTTTTGATGGTGACAAGTTTAAAATACTTCATTTATCCTCAAAATACATCATTTTTTGAGAGTAGCTGAGAATTATTGTTAGGGCATGTGATACATATTTAACTTAACGTATTTAAAAATAGATTGCTCTTTGATTTTTAAAATCATTTTATAATTAAAATTTTAATATATTTAATATATTTAAAGGTACTTTTTATAATTTATAGATTTGTTATGTTTTCTAGTTGGAATAAAAATGGGGTCGTTGGGGTGTTTGAAAACTTAAGAATTTCTTAATTCTACTTAAGAATTTGAAGTAGAGTTGTTTAGCTCTACTTTAAGTAGAGCTAAACAAGAAGTCGTTTGAAGGGATACCTACTTTAGTTTTTTTTTTTTTTAAGATTTTACTTATTTGAGAGAGAGAGAGCAAGAGAGTGAGAGATCATGAGTGGAGGGGCACAGAGACTCGAGCTCCCTACTGAGCAGGGGACTCAGCACAGGGTTCAACATGGAGCTCAGTCCAGGACTCTGGGATCATGACCTGAGCCGAAGGCAGGTGCTTAACCAACGGAGCGGAGCTACCCAGGCGCCCCAATTTTAGTTTGTCTTAAAGAGAAACTTGAGCTTTTTAGAGTTAGTCAGACCTCAGTTTGAATTTTGTCTCATAATATTGCTGTGTTTTTTGCCAGGTTATTTAACTTATGAAAATCTATTTTCTCATGGAAAAATGATAATTCTGTTAGGATTAAATGGGATAATATATAATGTACATATAATGGATTAGACACAGATTATTATTATTATTATTTTTAAAGTATTTATTTATTTATTCATGAGAGACATGAAGAGAGAGAGGCAGAGACACAGGCAGAGGGAGAAGCAGGCTCCATGCAGGGGCCTGATGTGGGACTCGATCCCAGGACTCCGCGATCACGACCTGGGCTGAAGGAAGGCGCTCAACCGCTGAGCCACCCAGGTGTCCCTAGACACAGATTAGACTGCATAAGTGTTTTTCTCTTAGTACTTTATATGGGAGTGATTGAGATATTTGAGTTTTTGAGCTATTGTGGGTCATATTCTACATATTTCTACTCATCTTTCCAGAGGAAATAGTTTACTAAAACATGTTTTAAAACAATGAAGTTTATTTTTAAAAATTTAATTGAAATATTACCTAAGTAATGCACAAATACACTGTAGTTGTTTTGCCAGATAATTCAGATAAAATAAAAATCCTCTCTCTGCTCTCCTTAACACCAGCTCTTCTCTGGGTAACTACAGTTAATAGTTTCGATGTCCTTGATAGACCCTCTTCTGTGGAGTTAAATAACTATGTGTTTATACAAAAGTGTTGTGTGTATGTGTGTATTTGTGAATAAAGAATATTATGCCATTTTATGTTCTTTTATTTACTCCATAATGTGTTGTGCGGATTCATCTTTGTCAATACTTTTTTCTTTCCATTTGCTGTATAGTATTCTGAAATATGAATTAAACTCCAATTTACCTAATCATTTCCTTAATTTGCAGGGTTTTTTTTAATTGAAGGTTCAGTGCTTACATTTCTATTTGTGTATATGTGCAAATAGTTCTCTAAGATGTGGAATTGCTAGGTCACAGTATGCATATCTTGAATTTTAATAGATTATAAAATTTCTTTCTGGTTTTAAAAATCACATACATTTAAAATGAAAAGTATTGAAAATATAAAAATATGCAAAGATATAAAAAAAGTATGGAAAAGTATAAAAATGAAAGTATGGAAAAGTATAAAAGTAAAAACATAAAAATAAAAATGGCCATTACCTAGGGCTAATCATAGAAGGGTTTTAGTGATAAAGGAAATTTTCTGTTTTAAGATAGTGATCATATTTTTTTTATACAAAAACATATTCATTTATGATTTATTGATTTGTGTACCACTAGGTCTTTGCTTTTTTTTGTTTGTTTTTTTAAGATTTTATTTATTTAAGATAATGCGCACCCCAACACGAGGTGGAGGCAGGGGCAGAGGGAGATGGAGAAGCAGGCTCTCCACTGAGCAGGGAGCCCAACTTCAGGGCTTGATCCCCAGACCCTGGGTTCATGACCTGAGCTGAACACAGATGCCTAACTAACTAAGGCACCCAGGCACCCCAGCTTTTTGGTTGTGAACACATTTTCGAAATCTTGAGTTAGAAATAGAAAAATTACATACTACAACAAAAACAAATACGAGAATTAGGAGGAAGCAACTTGAAGGTTTTAAAAATTATGAATACTAGAGCTAAGACAGACCTTAGTATATGTGCTGCCGAAGCGAGCACCTAAGACAGACCTTAAATTTCATTTTGCCAAATTTCCAGGTGAAGAAGCTGAATTCCATGGAAATAACAGGATCACTCAAGCTAGTAAATTTCATTTACTACTTTGTGGTAGAGTGGGAAATGGACACTAGGTCTCTTACCTTGTTGGTTTAGAGTGCTTTCTGTAAAGGGAATAAGTGTTTATTACTATTGCTGTGCAGTGCAATGGTCCTAAGCTTTGTTCTTTAAAATTACCTTTTTATTCTCACAACTTTATGATTTAGGAATTTGGGGCCCACAGCTGGGCATTTCTCACTTGGGTACCTTCATGCAGTTCTAGTTAGTCTTTGGCTGCCACTGCAGTCCTCTAAGGCTCAGCTGAGGTGGAAATTTAAGGTGGCTTACTGACAGTACTGATTGTTGATTGCTTACTGTCCACAAGAGCTCATCTGGCTTTTGACCAGAGTAACTACAGGTGGCTTCTCCAGTATGGTGGTCTCAAGTTGTTGCATAGTTACTGGCTCTTGCAGATTGACTGTTGGAGAACAGAAACTGGAGAGTCTTTTTTGAGCTGTCCTTAGAAGTTACATAGTGTCACTTCCAACTGCATTTTATTCCTTGTGAATTGTGAAGGTGGGTGCAGATTCAGTGGGAGAGGACATAGATCCCCACCTCTAGAAGGAGGAGTGACAATTTGTAAACAAATTTTAAAACTTCTATAACCAAGATGTGGCCTTTGCCATTGTTTTTCCTGGATTCACCTGATACCCAAAACGATGACTAGTGATTATAGCTAACTAACATAACAACAATTGATGATAAATTTTTCCAGCTATTTAGTGCCATTTTTTTGGTTGGAAAAACTGTCACATGACAATGAAATAGCACTGCAATCAGAAATGGCTGTTGTAGGGTTTTAATTAAAATTAGAGTTTTCCTTAAATGTAATAGTTACTATTGTACATGAAGAAAATGAAAACTTAAATTTCAGATGTAAGATTTTTTAAAAAAATATTTATTTATTCATGAGAGAGAGAGAGGCAGAGACAGGCAGAGGGAGGAGCAGGCTCCATGCAGGAAGCCTGATGTGGGACTCAATCCCGGGACTCCATGATCACACCCTGAGCCAAAGGCAGATGCTCAACCGCTGAGCCACCCAGGCATCCCAAGATTTTTTTTTTTTTTTAAAGTTGATCTTTACCTTTTGAACTTTCTTTTTAACTCTGTAAAGGAGAAAGTTGATGAAGGGATAAGATAGAGAATGATAGAAGAGTACCTAGATGTAGATGTTCTTGAATAAATATATATTTATGCCATTTAAAAATGTCATTAAGGCTTTTAAAGCTGTATTGATATTTTTATAACTTTTTATATTTTTGCAACTATAGGCACAAATAGTATGTTTGCTTTTAGTATTAATATTTGAAATTTAATGAAAACCTGGGTATGGTTAAGGATGGTAGTTTCTACACCCTTACCCTACAGGCCCATGGGATTATTGAGCTAACTCTTTTCATGATTTCTTTTTTTTTTTCTTAAAAAAAATTTTTTTTTTATTTATTTGAAAGAGAGAATGCACACAAGTCGGGGGAACAGCAGAGGGAGAGGAAGAACAGGCCCTCTGCTGAGCAGGGAGCCTGATATAGGGCTAGATCTCAGGACCCTGGGATCGTGACCTGAGCTGAAGGCAGACACTTAACCAACTGAGCCACCCAGATACCCCTGTGATTTCATTCTTATAATTTAACAAATGATATAAAAAGGATGAGAAGAGGGCCGTTACATCTTAATTACTACTGTAGAGAAGTGATTATAACAATTAAAAAATGTTGTAAGAATTTAGAATTGGAGAGACCCTAGAGGTAATCTATTCTTTCACTTTGTTTTAAAAAAGAAGAAATAGATTTGAAACTATAAAAACAAGATTTCTATTTGTAAAGAGTTTTATTTGAATGAGGGCACATACTGCAGTCTGCTTAATTTTATTCATACAAGTTGTGTCAGATATTTGTCCTCACTGTCCCTAGTACATTATGTACTCAGCAGTGCTATTTATACACATGACATTCTTCATACTACTACTTCTTATTCTTTTTTTGTATAGCTCATATGAAATAGGAGTAGAAAATGTTGTTTGTGTTGTATGGAACCAAAAAGAAAATAAGCACTTTGTAAATACTTTACAAAGTATTTTCAGATTTATAGTTATATATTATATAATATATATAATAATATATATTATATATAATATAATATATATTTATATTAATTTTTTGTTTAGATTTATTTATAACCATCAGGTAGTTCAAAAGAAAATTATCTCTAGTATTATATGTATATTTTTCTAATTAGAGAAATAGGATTTTTTTTTAAAAGATTTATTTATTTATTTATGATAGACATGGAGAGAGAGGGAGAGAGAGAGAGAGAGAGAGAGAGAGAGGCAGAGACACAGGCAGAGGGAGAAGCAGACTCCATGCTGGGAGCCCGACGTGGGACTCCAGCATCGCGCCCTGGGCCAAAGGCAGGCGCTAAACCGCTGAGCCGCTGAGCCACCCAGGGATCCCCGAAATAGGATCTTTTAAATCAATATAACTTTTTAAGAAAAGATTATATTCACTATGGCCATTACCATACCAATGTCCATTTATCTGTGTGTCATTAATTTCTGTGACACTGATGTACTTAGCTGTTAATACAAATGAAACATTTAAGACACTTTTCCCTATGTGAAACTGTAAAAATATGAATGTCCATTGTGCAAAAATTGAAAAATAGAAAAAAGGATAAAAAAGAAACATTTACCTTCAGCCATTATTGAAATTAGAAGTTACAGTTGCTTTTCATAAATCAAGGATAAAGGAAAAGTTAGTTTTATTTTTGGAGGTATAAGACTTAATTCTAATTATAAATTATATTAATGGTTAAGAATGGGGTAGGGAATCATAGAAACTTTTGGCAGGAGGGTCTTAGAAATGTCTAATGTATTTCTTTTCCAGTGCAAGAATTGATTTTACAGTATTTCTGACAGTTGGTAAGCCTTTTCATAAACACTTCGAACAATAGGGAATTTACCTAGTTTCTGAGGCAACTTGTTCTTTTGTTTGATAGCTCTAATAGGACATTCTTCTTAATGCTATGTAAAATATTGTAATTTTCACCCATTTCTTATTTTTTTCTTTAGAAAGATTTATTAAGAGATTTATTTATTTAAAAAATTTTATTTATTTTTTCATGAGAGATACAAAGAGAGAGAGAGAGGCAGAGACATAGACAGAGGGAGAAGCAGGCTCCCTGCAGGGAACCTGATGCAGGATTCCATCCCTGGACCCCGGGATCATGATCTGAGCCGAAGGCAGTCACTCAACCACTGAACCACGCGAGGCATCCCAAATTTATATTTATTTTTAAAGATGTATTTATTTATTAGAAAGAGTGCATGCATACACCAGGGGGGAAGGTAGGGGGAAGGGAGCAGCACACTCCCCACTGAGCAGGAAGCCAGACACAGGGCTCCATCCTAGGATCCTGAGATATTGACCTGAGCTAAAGGCAGATGCTTAACCGACTGAGCCACCTGAAAGATTTTTATTTTTGCTTCCATAAGACACCTCTTAAATATTTAGCTTTAGTTATTTAATATTCTCTGCTGTACATGCCTTTTCATCTGTTCACTGCCTTTTAAATGTCTGATCTGATTCAATACACAGACATGGGCTATCTTTTGAGAAGCAGACTGTCAAGGTCCAAGTTTTTTGTTAGCCTTTTAGCAGCTATGCGGATGGTTGGCAGGAACCCTGTGGTCAAAAATGAAATGCCTAGGTTTTGACCCTCCCACTCCCCCAGCATTGAACAGTTGACAAGTTAGAAGTTCCTCTCTGCTTTGTACTTGTAAAGTTGGTTTAAAGTAAACAATCTCAGATTATAGCAGTTTACTTAAATCTTTGTTTCATTTTATTATTCTGGTCTTCAAGATTTTCTTTGGATTTTGTTTTTATAACCTGATATGTTAAATATTCTTTTTAGCCTTGTGTATTCCGTATTAACAGCCTTTGAGTATTATTTTAACCATCTGTGAATTTACCTGACTTCTTTTTATGAAGCTAACATTTTTTTCTTCTGTCTAGTAAGTTCATTAAAGAATATAAGAAAGGTTAATTTGTCTGAGAAACCATCTATAAATTTTGCAGACTGGGAATTCGAATCTAGGTTTTTGGGATCTTATCAATAATCTCATTTTGGACACTATACATATTTTGTGCCTGAAACACATGTAGCAGTGTGTCTAGTTCCCTGCCTACAGATTAAAGTATTTCTCTGGGCTGCACAAATGCTGTCTGGATTGAAGTTGTACTTGATTTATTTCCTTCCTTGTCCTTTGGACTATGATTTTCTCCCAAGGTTCTATACAGCTTCTTCGTGGATAAATAGGGAAGAACTACAACTTACTGTTAGGGATTTCGGCTCAGGTGTGGTATTGTGGTCATGATAACTGTATTTTTATCCTCTTTAATTCTTAAATTCCCACCACTGGGAGTCCTTCTGGTTGTTAAAAGTGGTGTTTTTTCTCAAGATAAAAATCTGGGACTTGTAATAGATAACACGGTAATGAGTTGTCTTGAGCAGATTGTCACAGGATTGGAAATCAGAACTGTATTTAACATTTATTTATTAACTTAAAACTATAATCCATATTCATTGTTGAATAAATAGAAAATAAATATTAACAAAAACATAAAATTATATATCTATCACTTAGAGGTGGCTTATTGTAAACATCTGTATTCTAAGAGATTTTATATGTAGTATATTTTAATGGTTTAATGGTTTCATGTTATACGTGCTATTCCATAACCTGCTTTTCTCACTAATGCCAGTTTTGAACATTATAAGGAATATATTTTAAGTTTTTATGTGTATATTATCAATACTTAAATGGTTTCATACTTTTTATGCTATTCTATATAGCATGCTTTTTTCGTTTTTTTTTTAATTTTTAATTTATTTTTTATTGGTGTTCGATTTACTAACATACAGAATAACCCCCAGTGCCCGTCACCCATTCACTCCTACCCCCCGCCCTCCTCCCCTTCTACCACCCCTAGTTCGTTTCCCAGAGTTAGCAGTCTTTACGTTCTGTCTCCCTTTCTGATATTTCCCACACATTTCTTCTCCCTTCCCTTATATTCCCTTTCACTATTATTTATATTCCCCGAATGAATGAGAACATATAATGTTTGTCCTTCTCCGACTGACTTACTTCACTCAGCTCGTTTTTAATGTTTTTTTTGAAGAAATACCTGGTCACAATGACAATAGAGCTCTAGCATTGTTTTTCTTTGAGTAGAGGTATGCTATAATTTGTTTACTTATTCCTCTGCTGTTGGAAGCCAGAGATTCTTTTATTTTGCTATTATAAATAACATTGTGATAAATAATTGTGCATATAGTCCTTATTCACTTGTCTGTTTCTTTAGGATAAATTCCTGTAACTAAAACTTCTGTTACAATGATAAATAAATATACTTAAAGGCTTTTGACATGTATTGATAAATTGCCATTCAGAAAAGTTATACCACTATACCCTCACCAGTAACATACTAGAGTATGTATTTTCCCAATTTCCTATAATCTCCCTTCCTAGCTGTATTTGATAATCTACCATGATGTGAAGCCCAACTCCCTGGTCTATTTCAAGACTTCTGTCATTGTGCTTTTGTTCATGCTGTCTTTTCTTGGAATGGCTTTCCTCTCCTTTGCTTGGTTAATTTTACTTGTTTTTTAGACTGGAAGGTTGGGAAATTTATAGAACTTTGTTATGCCATGACCATTGCTTGATCTAGGATACTCTTTTTTTTAAGGAAGTTTATATTTAAAATTATGAAATAATCCTAGCCTTGGTTATAAAATATTTTTCCAAATTTGTCTTTTTTCTCAAGACTGGGGGATCAGTTTCATAAATGGCTATTAGCTAGATCTCATACTTTTGAACCCTCTGGGCTCTATGTCATGATTTTATATTCTTGTGTCTGTTTTTTTGTCTTTTAAGGCTCAGAATTTCATTTTGGCTGAGTTACTCCTAGAGAAAGTGAGCTTGGTAGAAGAGGAGGAGGAGAGTGTAGTTTGACTATTAGTACCACTGCCAGGTGTTAGATAGAGAGGACTGGCGGGGGGTGGGGGGTTCATGGGGAGAGCATATGGAAGGGTTGAGGAAATGCTCATTGACTAAGCTAAGTGTTATGTTTGGAAAACCCCAGCTCTGAGGAAGGATGCTAGGTTTGACAGAAACCTGAAGTGAAGGCTGTGGTGTGTAGGCCAAGGAAGCCATACCAATAGATAAAACGGCATGAAGCCGAGGCTGCTTTTCTGCTTTGGAGATCTGATGGGCTGTAATTGAGAAAATACCTGGGAATTTGTACCACAGTTCTAACTGCCACACCTGCACAACACCATTGCTAGTACAACAGACTGTATACAGAATACTACCACACATATCTTTGTAATATCATTTGGCTCATAGATATTTGGAAAATAGGAAAAAGATGTCAGTATAACATGGAGGTTTGGGAATCCTATTCAGTCTTTCCTAGTTCAGAAGAACTAGGATAATGGGGTAGAATCATATCCTTTAGTTGGAAGGGGAAAAAACCTGAATTCTGCTGTGAAGGGAGCAGGAACTTTTCCAACAATATTTTAAAAAATTAGAAAGGAAAAAAAATTAGAAAGGAGCACTTGCGTTCAGGGCTCCTTCCCCAAGAGGCACACCTCTAGCTTCACAATTGGTTGCACTAGGGGCAGGCTGCTGCTTCCTCTGCTCCTTTTCCTTCTTTGCTGTCTTAGCTGACTGGGTTTCCTTTCTGGTTGTGATGCTGTGTTAACATCCCTTGAGATGGCCTCAAACCACTCCAAGGTGTTTGGGCCAAATGATATCCCCAGGTACAGATCATTGCTTTTGTTACTTCTTGGGTTACAAACTTGAATAGGATGTCAGTGGTCTGCCCCTCATCTTTTTTCCCCTTTAAGCTTTGTTATTTTTAGTGTGAGGTTTTTCAGGAATGAATATATCACTTATAAGCAGAAATGCCTATATTTCCTTCCTGAATTTTTTCCCCGAAGTATCTTAAAATTTGTTATTATTTTTAACTGTCACTTCTAGCTTGTAATGCGCTTATTTTTTCAGAATTTGATTTCTTGAACTCATTTTTTCCTCTTAGATCCTTCAAAGCTTTTTCTCTATTCATTGTTTTAGCCCTCTTCCCCTGCTCTTCTTTCTTCCTGTGTTAATCTGCTTCCCTCCTCCCCTTTATCTTCTTTGTGCATGTGATATTATAAGGTTAGGAAATGTTTCTAAATAGGAAATTTTTAATTTTGGCATTTTTGATTTTCATAAGTCTTTCATTAAAAGCACAGGTTAAATTTAAGAGCTTTTGTATTTTAATACTAAGGATTTTCATTATATATTTTAATTATAATGCTAATTTAAAAATAAAAAATATATTTTATTATACTGTATACGTAGAAGTGAAATGTGTTGATTAATACTATGTAAGCGTGCCTGTGTTACATATTTAACATAATTTATAAGTATATTTATATTTAGGTAAAATGTATAAATTCATGAATAGGACTGTATATGATTTTGTTCTCTTTTTTTTATTCTCTTCCAGGAGGATCAGGATGGGAGTCAAGGTCTGGGCAAGAGAAAGAGGGTCAAACTAAGCAGTAGCACCAAAGGTATTTATATTTAATTTTTTCCTTGTATAAAAAGCTAAAAATGAAAACTAAGAAACAGATTTTTAACCATGGAGAACAAACTGTTGGTTACCAGAGGGGAGATGGGTGGGGGATGGGCTAAATAGGTGATGGGGATTAAGGTGGACACTTGTGATTAGTACTAGGTGATATATGGAAGTGATGAATCACTCTCTTGTACACCCCAAACTAATATTACACTGTATGTTAACTAACTAGATTTAAATAAAAACTTAAAAAATAAGCTAAAAATGTTTAATCATTAAGAACACTTGGTGGGTTAGCCATTTTGAAGGGAGAGTTATGTTCTTAGATTTGTCTAATAATGGAGAAACTATTGTTAGGGAGTGATTGTGGGGTATCCCAAAGCAAATGAAACTCTTACTATTGGAATTTTGTTTATTGTTTTTTTTCATAAGATGTGAATTATTATTTTTTTAATAATAAATTTATTTTTTATTGGTGTTCAATTTGCCAACATACAGAATAACACCCAGTGCTCATCCCATCAAGTGCCCCCCTCAGTGCCCACCATCCAGTCACCCCCACCCCCGCCCTCCTCCCCTTCCACCACCCCTAGTTCATTTCCCAGAGTTAGGAGTCTTCCATGTTCTGCCTCCCTTTCTGATATTTCCTACCCATTTCTTCTCCCTTCCCCTCTATTCCCTTTCACTATTATTTATATTCCCCAAATGAATGAGACCATATAATGTTTGTCGCCATAAAAAAGTAAATCTTGTCATTGATGCTTTGATCCAGTGTTTTTGGCCTGAAGTTATAGTTTGATTTACATCTTTTTGTAATCTGAGATATGCAATTTCTAGAGTGAAAAAGGGTGAGTATGGGAGAGAAGGTGAGAGAGAGAGAGGTCGGGGGGAGGAAGAGAATAAAAATGAATGGCACTTATTTAGGGTACAGTAAGGATTCAATATGTGGTTGCTCAAAGGAGGAAGTAGATATATAGTGAGGAAATAGATTAGTAATAATGAGTAATATTTATTGATCTTTTTGTATATGCTAGACATTGTGCTAGGCACTTCACATATGTTGTTTCATTTAATTCTTAAAGTCATCATACAAAACAGTTATTACTATTTTATGAATGAGGAAATGGAGACATGTTAGACATCACAGCTAATGAGAAGTAGATCCTTAATTCAAATCTCCGAGCCTCAACTGTTAATCACTATGTTTTCTTGACCCTCACTAGAATCTTTCCAAGAGCCCTTGTTACTAATTGACAGCCCATGCTCTGTGGATTTTTGCCATGGATTTCCAAATCTTAACACAGTCTATATCCTGGGGTAGTATAGTCTCCAGAAGTTAAATTATTATTTTGAATAATATTTTGAATAATAAGATTATAGTTTCTGGTACTGAATGTGTCTTGTGGAATATTTACAACTGCTTGGAAAGGTGGAGCAAGTGGACGGTTTCAGTTGAGGCTCATTTTGTAAGTCTGTTCTGAGTTCTTTTGTGGCTGCATTTAACTTGGAGAGCCTAGTGGTGGAGACCCCTCAAGGTCCTTCTAACCAGACGAAGATGACATGAGACAGATTAACAGGAGAAAATAAAATTTAATAACGTACATATGGGGAATTCATACAGACATAGAAATTCCAAAAACAGACAAAATAAAGCATATAGGTCATTCTGAACTAGTGAGAAGGGGGTAAATGATGTCTGGGTCTTCAGAGGGAAGATACGCGGTTCACAGGAAGATGAAAAAAAGTAAATATTTGATAAACACATGATTCCTAGTCCACTTAGAAACAGTGAGAATAGAAGACTTTGATCAAACAGGTCTTGCTAGGTTCCTCCCTGCCTACCGTACTTAGTTTATATCATAATGTAGTTATCTATGGTGATAGTTTTTTTCCTGGAGCAGGTCCTCTATGTAAATTCTTTTTAGGCAGTTGACGGAGAGGATAAAGAGCTTTTCCTGAATCTGCTGGGTTTTGATTGCTTTTGTTTGTTTGAGTATGGTTGACACACAATGTTACATTAATTTCAGGCACACAACTTAGTGATTTGAAAGTTTGTACATTATGCTGTGTTCACAAGTGTGGCTATCATCACTATTATAGTATCATAGACTGTATTCCATATGGTCTGCTTTTTTTTCCTGTAACTTACTCATTCCATAACTGGAGGCCTTTATGTCCTCTCTTCATTTTGCTCATCTCCCTACCTGTTCTGTTCTGTTCTGTTCTGGTAACCATCAGTTTGTCCTGTGTATTTATAGGTCTGATCCTGCTTTTTGTTTATTTATATATATGTACATATATTTTAGATTTCACTTATGAGTAGAATCATATGGTATTTGTCTTTCTCAGTCTGACTTACTTCACTTGGCATAATATCCTCTAGGTCTATCATGTTGTCTCAAATGGCACAATCTTGTCCTTTTTTATGGCTGCCTAATATCCTATTGTATATATATATCATATTTTCTTTATATATTTGTTTATTGATGGACACTTAGGTTGCTTCCATATCTTGACCATTGTAAATAATGCTGCAGTAAACATTGTAAACGATGCTGTACATAATATATCTTTATGAATTAGTGTTTTGGGTTTTTTTGGGTAAATACCCTATAGTGGAATTATTGAATCACATGGTATTTCTGTTTTTGATTTTTTGAGGAACCTTGTAATCTTTATGCCAAAGTGGCCCATCTTGGGGTAGCCTACATTTGGCCCCTACACTAGCAACGTTCATGAAATTTGATCTGTGGTCCAGGATGCGCACGTGTACATGTGTTCCCCTTCTTCCTTGCCTAGCAGGAGAACCTATAATGCCTGAAGGAAATTAGAACTCCATATGGCTACTTGGCCCTTAGACTTACCAGAGTTGTCTATGTGTTTATCTGAATCCTTGAGACACATCTGAGTTGAAGCAGATTGTTAGGTACACACTTGAGTTTAAGCTTTAGGGATGCCAAAAAAATACCTATTATGGTGTCATTATTTTCCTTCAGCTTGGTCAAACTTTGACTGATGATACTTTTTATGGAGACTTAAGGTTGAAGCTTATTTTATACTTGATTTTTTTCATATTTAAGATTGGATTATCTTCTCTTCTTCCTCCACTGATGGGAAGTGGTACAGAGATTTAAGATTTGATCAGTTATCATTTTGCTTTAAGTATATGCATGGAAGAAATGGCTTTTTGAATTAGTAGAATCCCTATTTCCAAAAAAGTGATAGTTAGTTGCTTTTGAAAATATTGAAAATCCAGGGAGTGGTTTAGTTTTTGTAAGAATTTGGTTTAGCACTTTGAAAGTGAGCCGAAAATAAAATAGGTAATGATAGGCCAGAGGTTGAGGTACTGTGCTACATTCACCGTCTATTCTCAAAACCTAAATTTTAAGGATGAAGAAACTGAGGCCTACAGGGCTTTAGTCAACATGCTGAGATTATTGGAGCTCCTGAGTTACAGGGTCTGGACTCTGCTGTCGAATGAAATCTTTACCTCACTTATGCATTTGTACCACGTGCTGATTGCTCAGAAGTCTCTTTTTTTACAGTTTGGCTTAAGGTAGTTTAGGCATTGTAAAAATCATGACAATTTAACCCATTTTTTAAAGGTAAATATGTAGTCATATATAATTAGTGGAAACATTTCTAACCACATTTCCATAACACACAAAACACATCACACTGTGTCTTAAATATCTTGGGGAAACTGACATCACCTATTTTAAGAACAACAATGAAGACATTGTGGGGTTTTTCTTTGCCTTTTTTGTCTGAAGATGAAAAAATGGAATCATACACAACTGCAGCTAATTTCATTTTCGTAGAAGCCATAGCTTTTCTGGTTCACTTGGATTGTTTTATTTATTAAAACAAGGTGAATGTTTCTTTCTTTTTCAGTACATGACACCTAATAATTATGGTAGCTTCAGGCTTTCAGTTGGCAAATGCAGACTTGCAGAGTTGTAACTGAATTCTGAGAATACTACAAATTCTTTTAGTTTTGTAAATAATTCTAGAAACACTTATCTGTAAGGATTTTATTTTTCGATAGTCTAAAATTTTCAATCAGTGTTAAAGTGTAAGAATTAAGTTGACATCAGCAATATGTTCTGGGTTATATTCTAATTTTGAATCATAATCCATATGTTCATGTCACCTGATTCATTTGGGCCCTAATTTTATTACTTTTTGGCTTTGAATCTGTCAGTGTGTGCCTTTGAATATGTTTTACCTCATTTTTTGCAAGACTGGTTTATTTCTATTTTAAAATCATTATCATATCCTGGGAATGATCTAGTTCAGGAAGAAGAGATTTCTGTTTTACAAGTAGAAAGTTCTGAGATTTAGAAAATAAAGAATATGTTTCCACTAAGGAGATGTATAGTATAATTGTATGTATATTTTTATCCCTATTACATACTGCTTATGTATGTAAGTGCCTTTTAGTAAAAGGCACATTGAAAGGGAGTTAGGGAATTGGGACAAACTTTTGCCTCTCTGTAGTTAAAATTATAATGTCTCCAGAATAATAAAAATGTTATTCTGAAAATAATGAGTTATTAATTATTAACAGAAAAATTTTGTTAAAGTTATGTCTGAGAAGTACTGATTCAAGCCTATTAAACTCACACTTTTATAGAAGAATCAGGAGAGTAGTGGCATGCTTCTTGATGGCATGTTTATTGAGCTTATTGTTACATTTAAAAAAATATTTATTTTAGACAGAGAAAGCATATGTACAAGTGCAAGCACGGGGAGGAGCAGAGGGGGAGGGACAAGCAGACTCTGTGCAGAGCCCGATATAGGGCTCTCAATCTTAGGACCCTGAGATCATGATCTGAGTCAAAATCAAGAGTCGGATGCTTAACCGACTGAGCCACCCAAGTGTCCCTATTGTTACGTTTTTAGACTGATCCATGACCTAAGGAGATGTGGTGTGATTGCATTATTCAGAGTTAGTTGAGAGTAGAGTTAGTTGAAAAAATGCTTCAGGTTACCCTGAAAAACATTTTGAACTGTAATGTACTTAGGGCTATACCTGAGTATTTTGGTGTATGTGATACTATTTTTTAAAATCCCTCATCTAACACTAGTCCTTCAGTAAGCATCATCTCTTAACTAGTCCGTTCACATATGACACTTGCTATATCCTCTTAAATGTCGTTATATAGACCTAATGATCCAGAGGAGTAGCCCAAGATCATTTGCTCCCACAAAGATCAATAGTCAGAATTTTGTAGTTCTTTTTTAGGGAAAGACATTAGAGAAAGTGAGAGAAAGAAATAATAGTCAAAGTATTAAAAATAGTTCATTATATACCCGTTGAGACCTTTCTGTTGACTAAGTGTGACAAAGATGTAGAGATTAGCAGGAGACAAAGTGGACCTCAAGGAGTAGCTTAGAAATTGGCTGTTTAGTAATTTTATCCCTCTTTGAATACTTTTATTTAAAAGGGGCATCCATTTTCTGTTTTCCCTATGCATGAAGAAAGGTGGCTTGAGTCTGTTGCAAGTTAACAATTCTTTATAATTTTCTTGGTATATTCTTACCAGATAAAAGTAAATTCTTCTGTAGACTAGAGTAAGCAATAGATTAGTAATTACTTCCTGCAGCAAAGTTAGTGTTTAATTTATGAAGAACAATTTTAAAGAAATAAATTATTGAATCTTATAACAATTTCTTCCCTTTCTTTAAAAACTAAAAATTAAACGATTTAATAACTTTGCTTTATGGCCTTAATATTTTGTTCTTAAAGTTATTACTATTGGGGCAGCCTGGGTGGCTCAGTGGTTTAGCGCCACCTTCAGCCCAGGGCCTGATCCTGGAGACCCGGGATCCAGTCCCACATCGGGCTCCGTGCATGGAGCCTCCTTCTCCCTCTGCCTGTGTCTGCCCCTCTCTCTCTGTGTCTCTCATGAATAAATAAATAAAATCTTAAAAAAATAAAGTTATTACTATTAATATTAGTACTAAGTACTGTGAATATTATTCTTGTAAGATAATTATTTTGAATCTTAGTAGAAATTTTAAACACCTTATGTTTAAGGACAAGTAATTACTTATTTTTTTAGTAACTGCTTTCTAATAAAATATAAGGTATTTTATTATTTATATACCATGGAGATGATAGAAACCTGGATTGATGATGTCATTATTATCATTGAATTATTGAAATGATATCCTTAATTTGTAGACATTCAAGTGTTTGAGGTTGATAGATGATTAATTATAGTAAGGCTTAAATGAGATGAGCAACTTAAATCATTAGGTGATAAGTTTTCTTTTTTTATGTAGATCAATCTATAATGGATGTTTTGAAACATAAAAGTTTTCTAGAAGAACTGTTGTTTTGGACTATAAAGTATGAATTCCCTCAGAAGATGGTAACTTTCTTACTCAACATGCTTCCAGATCAAGAGTATAAGGTATCCATATGTTTTTTCCCTTCCTTTCTGAACTTTGCTCCCCTTTCTTTGCCTTTTCATTATGAATTTTTTTGGTTTGTTTCTCAGCTGTGGCTTATTGTAGCTTTGAAGGTTGATATAATACTAATAAAAAGCATTAGCTTCTTATGCTATCAAAACAAGGTTTGCACAAAAAGCAAGGGATCATAAATCTGAAGCAAAGCAGTTTTACAAAGCAGTATTCCTAAGGGTAGTCTCTCTGCATGGAACTTGGTCCAAAGAGAATGCCGAGGGACAAACAAAAACATAATTGCAGAAGTAAATATGTACAATTAAATTGTGGTGGGTTCTCCAAAGGAGAGGTACAGAGTGCTATGAGAATGTTTAAGGGGACAGCTAAATTTAGATTGTAGGATTAGAGGGATGTCTGGCTGGCTCAGTTGGTAGAGCATACTACTCTCGATCTCGGGATTATGAGTTCAAGACCCATGTTGGGCGTAGAGATTACTTTAATAAAAGAGATTATGTAGTTAGGCTTGGGAAAATCATAGGGTTAGTTGTTGCTGGCCATAACCATTAAACACAGAGCAGTTATTGACCTATATACACATGTAGATAGGTAGAGGCTCTAGTTCCAGATGGTCTGGACCCTCACCTATGACCACCATGTGGTCATGGCAAAGTGACATAACCTAGTGTATAAAAAGAAAATAAATTATGCTGTCCTTCTTCCCCCCCCCCCCCCACTTTTTTTGACTGTAGTTCTTACAGTTTAGGTAATAAAGCCTCCTTAGGAGTTACATTTTTTTTTTTTAGAAGTTACATTTTAATGAATAATGCCATTGTTTTGTGTCTATACCCAGTTAAGAAAACAAGAAGAAATGCATATGTTACACAGCAAGAGTATTTAGTCAGATAATGGTCAGCTTTCCAATCAAATAGGAGAAGACATTTCTTTTGTAGTAATCACATTGACTCCCTTGATTTTGGAGTTATATTAAATCCTCTGATATGGTTTTTAATCAAGACCTTAGATTTTGTTGTTAAAGTAGATAGCGCAAAGCAAAGACACCTACTTTTATGTTAGTTAATTGACATATCTGTAAGCAAAGTGAAAATTGTATTTTAAAATCATGGTATTTATAATCGTTCTAAAAGTTTAATAATTAAAAATACCTATTAAAAATTTTCTTAACTAACCAGGTATTTTGCTAAGGTTCCAAAAAAAGAATGTGACTACTATCATCATTGAAATTACTTTAAAAATTACTTTGGAAAAAAAATAAAATTACTTTGGATGTCATCATAAGCTAACAATAGCTTTAAAATGTTAATATGATGTATTGGAAAATGTGTTCTAAAACTCAAACTAATGTGTTTCTTTCTTCCTATTTAAAAAAATTTACAGGTTGCTTTTACAAAAACTTTTGTTCAGCATTATGCTTTCATTATGAAAACACTGAAGAAAAGTCATGAATCAGATACAATGTCTAACAGAATTGTGCATATTAGTGTTCAGTTGTTCAGCAATGAAGAGTTAGCCAGACAGGTAACAGAAGAATGTCAACTGCTGGATATTATGGTCACTGTGCTATTATACATGATGGAAAGTTGCCTTATTAAAAGTGAGCTACAAGGTAAACTCAGGGTTATTTCACTAGTTTTATTATTGGTATACTTGTGTAACTAATCTTAAGAATCCTTATATGCTTAAAATAGCTTTAAAATATTATAGTATATCTTTGTTAAATAATTTTTTGAAAATTTTCATCTAAATTTAAGACAAACTATTTTTTTTGAGACAAACTTTAAACTTACTTTTAGCTTTGTTATTCACAAATAACTTGTTGAGATTTTTGGATATTTCTTTTCTGTCTTTTTGCGTGATATGAGCATATTTACAGATTCAAATAATACTTTAAAAATATGCCACTGTGTTGTATGTCTTGAAAACATGTTTTTTAATGATTGCAGTATGTCATATGGCTTTACCATAATTTAACCCATTTCTTTATTAGACATGTTCCTATTTTTTATTATAAATTTGTTATCTGCCTTAGATATTTTTATATGCCTATAGTTTAATAATTTAAAAATTGAAATAAATCTTGCTGTTTTTTGTTTTTCCACAGTAATATCTTTAGTTTTTTTCTTTTGTGCCCACTATATGGTTGGTACTCCTCAAACTGCCATAATATTTCTAGGGCTTCCTCCTGTTCTCATTTCACTGTGGTCTTTCATCTTAACTTTATCTCCTTGTAATAATTTATGTGGAGTATTTGCTATGTATGGGGCACTATGTTAACACTATTCATATGTTGTCTCGGTTAAACTTCTGAATAATTCTCTGAGATTGATATTATTATTGTCCTTATTATTCCCACTTTAAAGATAAGTAAATTGAGGTTTAGAGAAGTTAAGGCATTTACCATAGATAAGATAGCTAGTAAATGACAGAGCCAAGGTCTTCCTATCATCCTGATGTCAGAATCTGCCCTTAACCATGACACAAAGCAAGCCAACATCGATAGTACTGTGTTTTCATTTGTTGGCATATGGAGCTAAACTTTAACACCAGACAATACCTGAGATTAAATCTCAGGACTTCCATTTTCTTTGGAGGAGAGATCTTGTAGTTGAGACTTTTTTGTTCCACTGTTACTTCCTTTTGCATATTAGCTACTATTTTCTTTCTATTCTGATAGTCTTGTCTATTCTCCTGTGAACCATAGCCTGAAAAATAGTGTATACTCAACATAGAGTGCACTGCCTTATATATGCTAATAATAGCTAGCTAATATAATATCTGCCATCTTTTGAGCACTCACTATATGCAGTACTCTTTTCTCAGTACTTTGTATTATATCATTTAGCCATCTGTAGATGCTGTATTTTTTGTTTTGTTTTGTTTTTTTCTTAATTTATAGGGGAGGAAACTGTGACTTAGGGAATTGAAGTTAATGATCTATGGTTTTTAGCTATAAGTAGTAAGGCTAGGTGTCTGACTTAAACCTGTACTCCTATTTTTAGTATATGTGCTGCTGAAGTGAGCACTTAAACCTGTACTCCTGACCACTACGTGACTGTCTTTCCATTGTAGGTATAGTGGGAACATAATACATTATTTACATTAAGCCATATACGTTTCCCTTTTTTAAAGGAAAACTTAAAAGCTGCTTTGTATTATATAGTTCTTTTATCTTCATGTAAGATGACCCTTTTGTTTAAAGATTCTGTATTACATGTATTGCTTATTCTTTTTTGAAATAGTATCTATAATTCAGGTATATTGGTGATTTTCTTTTATATAGAATTACATATTTAGAGAAGGATTTTTCACAAAATATTTTTAATTTATAAACTGGAAAACTTTAATTTTCAAAAGTTGTTTTAAATTTTTAAAGATTTTATTTATTTGAGAGAGAGAGAGAGAGTGGTGAGGAGGGGCAGAGGAAGAGGGAAAGAGAGTCTTTTTAAAAAATTTTTATTGGTGTTCAATTTGCCAACATATAGAATAACACCCAGTGCTCATCCCATCAAGTGCCCCCCTCAGTGCCCATCACCCAGTCACCCCCAACCCCACCCACCTCCCTTTCTACCACCCCTTGTTCGTTTCCCAGTTACGAGTTTCTCATGTTCTGTTTCCCTTTCTGATATTTCCCACTTATTTTTTCTCCTTTCCCCTTTATTCCCTTTCACTATTTTTTATATTCCCCAAATGAATGAGTCCATATAATGTTTGTCCTTCTTCTATTGACTTATTTCACTCAGCATAATACCCTCCAGTTCCATCCACGTTGAAGCAAATGGTGGGTATTTGTCGTTTCTAATGGCTGAGGAATATTCCATTGTATACATAAACCACAGCTTCTTTATCCATTCATCTGTCCATGGACACCAAGGCTCCTTCTACAGTTTGGCTATTGTGGACACTGCTGCTATGAACATCGGGGTGCAGGTGTCCTGGCGTTTCACTGCATCTGTATCTTTAGGGTAAATCCCCAGCAGTGCAATTGCTGGGTCATAGGGCAGATCTATTTTTAACTCTTTGAGGAACCTCCACACAGTTTTCCAAAGTGGCTATACCAGTTCACATTCCCACCAACAGTGAGGAGGGTTCCCCTTTCTCCACATCCTCTCCAACGTTTGTGGTTTCCTGCTTTGTTAATTTTCCCCATTCTCACTGGTGTGATGTGGTATCTCATTGTGGTTTTGATTTGTATAGGGAAAGAGTGTCTTAAGCAGACTTCATGCCAAGCTCTGTCTTAGGACTCTGAAATCATGACCTGAGCTGAAATCGAGAATCAGATACTTAACCAACTATGCCACACAGGTGCCCTAAACTAGAAAACTTTTAAAATTTAGAAGTGTCTGCTCTTATGGAAACAATCTGGAGTCTATTTTCTTGATGAAGTGGTTTAGCAGTACTTATTAGTTATATATAGTTTGCACTTGATCTTCAAGGAAGAATGTTTGAGAAGATGTATTTGAATCTGCCTCATATTTTTTTCTGTAGCCAGATTTCCTGAAAGAGTTTGTTTCCTTGCTTTTCCGTCATTCAGTAACCAACCTTAGTCTAGTGTCTACTTTCATAATTCTGTTGCTCTCCCCGAAATTGTCTAGGACTCTAGTGGTCACATGTTCTACTTTCCCCAAAATGGCTCCAAGCAATGCCTATTGTTCTATTTTTTTTTAAGATTTTATTTATTAATGAGACACACACACACACACACACACACAAACACACAGGCAGAGGGAGAAACAGGCTCCATGCAGGGAGCCCAATGTGGAACTCAGTCTCGGGACTCCAGGATCACGCCCTGAGCTGAAGGCAGACGCTCAACCACTGAGCCACCCAGGTGTCCCTCTGTTGTTCTGACATAGTTATTTATATTCTCTTTTACTCTCATCAGTATTCCAGTTCATATAATAAATTATATGATCACTCTTTTCATGACATACATGATGGGGGAAAACTGTGACCACTCTTTGGACCTTATCTTTCCTGTTTTTCAGTAGCATTTCACACTATTGATGGTCTATTCTTTCTGTGGCCCCAAACTCTTTTCTGATTGTCCTGTTGATGTTGGTGTTTTTTGGCACTTTGTCACTTTTCCCATATTTTCTGAAGTCATATTGCAAAGTCTTATTTAGCTTTCTGTATATACTTCCCTTCTAATGCAGGTTGTCTGTCCTAGAAATTCTTTAAAAAATTGAATTTTCCAAAAGCTAAATAGCTGTTGCTAGCATTGCTAAGATCTTTAAGTACAATTTTTTTCCAGAAGTATATCACATTATTTCTAAGCCAACGTCTAAAATTATCTTTAGCTCTCATGGTGTTTTATTCCATTTTCAAAAGTAGCATAATATTTCATGATACATATTTACTGGTTTTCTAAAGACACCATAAACTTTCCTGTTTTTACATCAAGTTTATTAGAATGGGCTTTAAATATTTTGAACTACCTATAAGTAGCTACAGATATTACAACAGGATCTCTGTACTTTGTTTTTATTTTTTAAATGTATTTAGCTTTTACAGAAATTTTTGTTATACAGGTTTTGAAAATTTTTTCTATAAGTAAATACAGAAGCTGAGACAATGAGAATTCACATGGCCACAGCAATAGCTAAAGATTAAAAGAAAAAAGCCTCTAGTAGTATGTAATCCCTACCTTATACTTTTACTTTGTTGTATTTGTGTTTCTACACCGTATTACTTTTGTGATTCAAGCATAACTCATAACTATTCATATCCCTGAAATCTTATAATTTGTCTTATGAAACAGTCTGTATAAAATGAGAACTTAAAACCATATGTCATAGAGACGCCTAGGTGGCTCAGTCGATTAAGCATTTGACTCTTGATTTCAGCTCAAGTCATGATCTGAGGATTGTGCACTGGGCATGGGGTCTGCTTAAGATTCTGTCTCCCTCTGCCCTTTTCCTGGCGTCTCTCTCTCTTTCACAAAAAAAGCCAACCCCCCCATTCCCAAAACCAAATGTTGCATAACATAGGAATGTTTGTATATGGTAATAATCCCAGACTGATCTGTCCTGAATATGAAACTGTTTATCGAGCTATACTCTTTGGATGTTTACAAGTACCTCAAACACACAATGTCCACACCAAAAATTCCTTCTTACGTCTTTATCAAGCCTGCTTCTCTTCAGTTATTGTGTGTGTGTGTGTGTGTGTGTGTGTGTATGTGTGTATGTGAGTACACAAGTGTGTGTTTTGGTACCACTGTCCAACCACTTAACACAGCTGCCCAAATTAGAAACCTAGGAGTCATTTTTGACTTCTTGCTTCTTGTAGATATAATGAACATCGCTGAGTCTGTCATTTGAACCTTCTAAACATCTTAAAAGTAGCCATTTCTCTTCATCTTTACATCTTCACGCCACCACCATAATTCAAGCCATTGTCGTCTCTTAAGACCTTATACCACTAGCCATCACCACCCTCTCTTAGTCACTTTCCACACTACACATCTGATCATGTTCCTTTCTCTCAACCCTACCCCCCCCACCCCCGGTGTCTTGTCATCCTCTTCACATGAACTCCAATCTCCTGAAGCTGATTTTTTAGGTCCTCTGGCTTCATTTGTGTCACCCTTCTTTCTCCCAGCAATTCCATTTTTTTTTTTATTGCTGCCTTTACCTAGAATACCATTTTCCTCTCTCATCCCTAGTTTGTTTGGCTGATCCTAATTCCCCCTTCATTCTGTAGGTCTTAGTTTAGACATTTATTCTTCAGGAAAGTCTTTTCCTGAATTGTAGACTAGCTGTTTTTTTTCCCTGTAACTTCTTGTGCTTTGGCTATCATAGCCCTATCACACCCAGTCTTCTTTTATTAATCTCAATGGAGAGAGATACTATATAAGTTCTGATTGATTTACCTCTGTATTCTCAAACTTAATAGAATACCCTGCCCTCAGTAAGTGCTCAGTGAATATTTGTTGCTGAGTGAGTCTCAGGGAAAAATAGAAGTCCTAGTCCTTTTATTTCATTGACGGTTCCAAAGTAGTTTTCACAAGAACAGTAGTATTTAAAGCAGTGCCAGGAAAATAATAATTTTGATTAATTGTATTCTGCATATTCATCTTCTGGTTTCAATAAAATAGAACAGTGATTTTCATGTTTAAAAAATTTTAAATTCCAGCATCACTGAGCACTGTTCCGTTAATAGCAACTGCTCATTAACTCATGGTGGCAATAGTTGTCACTCAGAGTGACAACTAATCTTAGGTATGGGTATCTGTAAAAGTCCCAACTTCGTTCAGTTATACCTCTCATCCTATTAGAGGCACTAAAAGAGAGTATGATTAACATTGTGGGTCCTGTTCTTATATATGTTTAAAAGTTAAGAGGTGGGTAAAATAATTTCATGGACTGAAAACGTAAATTTAATATATGGAAAGTAAGTGCAATAGAAGCCTCTTCACTGATGAGTTTAACAAGTAGATGGTTAGTTGAAAAAGTTGGTTAAAGTGAGGAATCATAAAAAAAGATACATAGATGTATTAAACAATATACTTTAACTTAAAATACAGAGATGCATATTCATTCTCTAACCTGTTAATTTTGGGCAAAGCATTTTTAAGATATGGTTTCCTTGATTGGAGTTCTCCTTCATCTTTCTTATATGTACCACTTCTGCAAAGCATCATCTGTGATTTCCAGTTTCAGTGTCTTTAGAGTTAGAACAGAAAGATCTTTGTGAACCAATCTGAGTGTAAAATTCTAGGTTTTTATGATTTTTCTCCAAGATTTTTTTAGCATTTTCTTAGGCACTTTTATTGTCTCTCAAACTTATGACCCAGTTTTTGTAATATTTGTCTTTATGTATTCATAATCATCAGTTTATGTATGTACTTATAATTTAAATTTTAAAAAGAACAATTAGCATGAACAGAAACAAAAAAAGACTCTGGATAAGTATGTATTTTGGCTTTTATGTAGGAGGGAATAGGTTAGTAGCTTTGAGCACTCTGTATACTATGAATATTAGTATGTTTTATAGTAGGAATGGGGGGCTCATTTGTCCAGTGAATCAGTTAAGTTGGAATAGGTTAAGAGAGCTAATGCATATACACTCTAATTTCTAATAGTAAAGATTTGTACATGCCTAATCTTTCACCACCCACAGTAATGTAATTAAACTTTAGGATTTTTAAAAAAGGATTAAGAAGTTTAGTTACATGTATCTTTAATTTTTAGAACACTGTGTTTGCTATAAAATTATATTTATATATTCTTTGAATAGAAGAAAGCAATTATATAATCCATATCTTACAGATTTGTTTGATAAGGTGGAATGAGATTAACCTAGGGATAAAGATATTTTACTAATTGGCACTGAACATATTACATTATGTTGTTAAAATCAAGGAAATAATAAAGTTTTATGAACATATACTTAGCTCAATGTCATGTAGTATGTTAAACTAATGTGGTAATAATAATTTTAATAATGTAATGTTATATGTTATGTGTTATGTTAATACTTCATTTAATTCCCTTAAGATACATGTCTTTTCCCCATTTTATGGATGGGTAAATTGATTCAGAGTCTAAGTAACACATCATATGGCTGTAGTTTGAATTCAGATATCCCTGTTTCTAATGTGTATAATGTGTATCATTGGTTTTTTTTTTTTTTAAACTTATTACTGGGCTGTGTGTGTCTGTTTTAGATGAAGAAAATAGTTTACATGTGGTAGTGAACTGTGGAGAAGCATTACTGAAGAATAACACTTACTGGCCTCTTGTCAGTGATTTTATTAATATCCTTTCTCATCAAAGTGTGGCTAAGAGATTTTTGGAGGACCATGGTTTGTTAGTTACATGGATGAACTTTGTATCTTTCTTTCAAGGTATGAATTTTACTTTTTTGGTTAATTTTTTTTAGTTTACAAAGTGCATAATGCAAAACGATCAGATATACTAATTAAAAGATAGTAGCACATTATTTGGGTTACATGTGAAATGTTTCATTTTAATTAAGATTTGTAAGTACTTTAATCAGGTGTTCATGAAGATATATTAGAGTCATGCAAAATATCAAATTATTAAAAAGGAAATGAGTGTAGTATTTTAGCACTTTAAATCATTAATCCAGAAATTTCTAATCTACTCAAGAAAGATTTATAGCACTTTCATAAAATTTCAAGTAGCATCAATTAAATAGTTTTGACTTTCTTGTTTAACATATTTAGTTATATAACAGATAATTCACAAAGTGTAAAAACTTCTGAAAAGACTAGATTATTTTATTTTAAATAATTTATTTATTTTTCTAGATATTGTGTCATTTATGCTGTTTGTGCGCATCAGTCTTTGGTGCTAGGAAGTATTTTACTTGATTTTAATTTGAATACTTGCTCCCATTTGGCAAAGTTTATATCTGCTTTAATTTTTGCAAGGTATGAACTTAAACAAGCGAGAACTAAATGAGCATGTGGAATTTGAGTCTCAGACCTACTATGCTGCCTTTGCTGCTGAACTTGAGGCCTGTGCACAGCCAATGTGGGGGCTCTTATCCCATTGTAAAGTTAGGGTATGTTGAAAATATTTTTGTTAATTTCTGTCTTTAACTTTAAAAGAGTGATTTAAGAAAAAGATTTGTGAAAACATTGACTTGTTTACTCATATATAATAATGGGCAATGTTTAATTGTGAATTCAGTTTTGTGACAGCTGACCTCAGACAGTAATTATTATTCTTAGATTGGAGTTCATTATATTTGTCAGATCCTTGTAGTCTTCTCTTACCATGAATAGTGTTTGGAGCTTTATTAGAAATCTCCACATTTATCTTTGTTGCTTCATTTTATCCATTATGTTAGTTAGTTGCCTGATGCTTTTTGTCTTTCAAGAAATGAGAATAGTTCTTAATAAAGTTTATATTTTTAAGATTCCAAGCACAAAGTATACACTTCATACAACTTCCAGCTGTCTACAAAAGGAATCTTAAGAGTAACATAGCAACAATATAAATTCTTGTAATTGGTTAAGAAAATGATCACTTGTAATTGCATGTATTTGTGTCCGTATACAAATATATTTTTTTACTTTTGCATTTTAAAGTATTGGTTTGATGGGTAGTCTCCACAGTCCTTGGATGATCTAGAAAAATGAAATGCCCTGACTGAGGTTTTGCTATATGGATCCCATGAAGACCAGCTGCCAACTGTATTAATAAGGATGCTGGACAAGATTTTATAGTGGAAATATTTAGAAGTCTTGGATTTTGATCTTATCTCTGCATTTTTCTACTTAAGTTGCTTGGTCAACTCATTTAAAACTATTTGAACATCTCCGTCTTTCTCCTTAGTTTTTTAGAAAACAAAGCAAAAGAAAATGGGACACTAAAGCCTGCCCTTCTTCACAGGGTTATTATGAGGCCCTCCTCCATATATACTTTAAATATATGAATTCCTTTAAGCAGATTCATATTTTCTCTCATGAGTTCGGCTGTTCTCCAAATGCATGTGACTTACAACTTTGTTAGTCTAACCAGGTTCAGATTTTCAACAGCTCTGGCTATTCATGTCTATCTCCTTAGAGGTACATTAATTTTCTCAAGCCCCTAATTAATGTATTAAATTCATCTGCCTGTACTGTGTCCTTTACATCATTTATGGTATCTGAAAATATGTAGTTATCTAATACAGAAACTTTCTCTCATGTGCCAGTTGCATTCAACCTGTAATCAGATACTATGAAATTTTGTTTCTGTTCTAGAAAGTCTTCCTCCCACTTCCTGTGTTTTAATTTATTTCTTTATATCTTTAAAATCTGGGTTGTTAAGATAATTTAACTGGTTTTCCTGCCTCTAGATTTTTTTCTACTCTAACCGGTCCAATACTTAAATTACTTTTCTAAGCTCTGTGCGTATCTCTCCTTTGCTTAAGAATCATTATAGTTCTCAACTGTCTACAGGGTAACATCTGTGTTTTCTATAGAGACATTTAAGATCCTTTATCATTTGCCCTTAACTTGTCTCTCATAATTCATCTTCCATCTCTACCTCTTTGTTTATCTATATCTTCACTGGATTAAATATCATTCTTCAACATGTGGTGTCCTCCCTTGATTCCTGTGCTTTTGTTCAAACTAGTCCCTTTTTGTATGGTCTCTCATGCTTTCTGCCTAGTCTTATGTGAGAATTATCTGGGAAGCTTTAAAAATATATATGCCTAAGCTCCACTGTCAGAAATTTTGATTTCTTTGATGTGCAGAAGGATCTCGGCAGTGATTCTAATCAGAGTGAAGAACTACTTGTGTTAGCTCTTCAAAAATGCTACTCAGCTGATACGTAACCTGCTCATTTAAGTTCTTTCAGTCAAGTTTATGATTCTAGTTTCAATGTTTTATAGTATTTTGTTTAATTTCTGCTGTAGCATTTATAAAAAATAAAAAACCCTGTCATATAATATGAGGTTCATTTGTTCATTCACTAAAAAAAGTATTTGTTGAATGCTATTCTTATGCCAGACACTATCTAGATACTTGGGTTTTGGGTGTTGAATTGAAGAGACACGGTTCTTGTTCTCATGGGGCAGTCTAATAAGGGAGACAGATGTTAAGTGGGTAAACACACAGATTTGTTTTGTAAGTGCTCTATAGGAAAACAGGTTGCTGTGAGAGTAATGAGTGTGGGGACTGATTTGTCTTGTGCTCAAAACATAAATCAGGATTAAGGTTATAAATTTTAGACCCTTGGTAATGTAAATTATATTTATCACCAGGGGGTAAGATAAGATCAAAAAGGGAGAGAAGTGGACCCTCAAGAAAGAACTAACATTTTGACATCAGAGATAAGGATGCGGAGAAGAGCCTTAGGAACATAGTATCATAGAAGTCAACAAAAGACAGTGATGCAGCAGGGAGGTTGATAGGATATTAATATGAAAAGATCAGTATTTGAAGAGGATTATTCTGACAACTGTGTTTAGGATGAATTTTGATTATGAAATTGGGGTTATGTTTATTTCTGATAATGAGAACTCATTGTTTCTAGATAGTAGTTTAATTTTTAGCTTTGAAGGGCAAGATTGCAGTGAGTTACAGTTCCATTAGCCTAAGAAGTGAAGACAATAGAGAAAAACAAGTTTATATTGTCCTGATAGAATTTGAAAGTAGTTTCTCAGTTAAATAGTATTTAGTTCCTAAAATAAGACATTTTCTTGATGAGCACCTACATTCTGCCAGATGTTCTTTACACTATATTCTTCGCATCATATTCTTATCTAATCTTCATCTCTTATAAAGTAGATACTGTCATCTCTTTCTTTCAGAAGTTAATAAGTTGCCCATGTTCACACAGCTATTAAGTAGAAGCTGAATTTGAAATCATTTGATTTCAGAACTTGTGCTCTTTCCCACTTTCTTGTAATTGTCTGTTAAAAGCAAGAATGTCTAGAACTTTTTACCAGTATTATTGTTGGGTTTTAGAAATTTAGGCTACATGAAAGACTATTAAAGTAAAAAAATTAGCTATTTTGTTGTTTCTATTCTCTAATTATCAAATACAAAACTAAAGGATTACTGATAAAAAAAAAAAACTTATGAGATAACTTACTTTCTTTGTATGATTGCCCTTAATGCTGTTTGGTTCTTGAAAATGTTAAGGGCTAGATAAACAATACTAGATTGATAACAGATATATTGAATAAAATGATGGCGCATTTCCAGAATCTTACTTTTTGCCTTCCTAACGGAACAGATAAGCTGTAAAATCTCCATCTAGTGGCAACGTTAGGTTACTGCAGACTACAGAAGTGTTTGGCCAGGACCCTTTGGAGCACTAAACTGCTTGTCACACATAGTGCTAGATAGACTACGACACAGAGCATTTTACGAACATTATTTCACCTGCTTCTTTCACAGTACTAGGAGGTAGATAGTACTATGTCCATTTTTACATATGGATAAACAAACTAAAAAGGTTATAAAACTAGTAAGGAGTACCAACATGCACACTGAATGTTTTTGGGTGGGTCTGTTAGTGGCGGGAGATGGGAGAGCGATGATCTGCACATGATTATTAAATATGCTGTATTTAGGAATGTAATTAACTTGTCACCTTTTTAAAGGCCCTTGATACATACTTTTCAAATTTTTCTCCAGAAAGCTCGTATCGGTTTATACTTGTACCAAGAGGATGTTATGATACACATTTGCCCAAACCCTTGATAAATTGGGAAAACATTTGATTTTAAATGTTTTTTTAATCCATGATTTATCTGCCACATATTTTGGTTATGACACATTATTTATGGTAACTTAAAAGTGCCATTAAATTTTTTCAGTAAGAAATAAGGAAATATAATCTGTAAAACAATATTTTTATAAAGATAAATTCATATAGGATAGATTAAAACAGTGAGACTGTTAGCAAGGAAACTAGATAAGTGATATTTGGTCTGGAGGGTAGTAGAAATAAGAGTTAATTTACATGATAATATTGAGGAAGAATTAACAGGATAAGAGACTGAGCAGGGTAAAGGAGAAGGCAGCAATGGGAGACTTTTAGCTTTCTTGAAAGACACTGAGTAATTTATATGTACAGCTAAAGATTTTAACCTATTTGACTTTGATGCTGCCTGTACTTTTATCATACATTAAGGCCCGAAAAATGTCTTTTTTTAAAACTTTTAAAATTGAGATCAGATTTATACAACCTAAAATTCTCTATTTTAACCATCTTAAAGTATACAGTACAGTTGTGTAGGATAGTCACAAAGCTGTGCAACTGGTACCACAAATTCCCCACTAATCACCCATCCTCTAAAGGAACCTCATACCTCCCAGTCCCAACTTCCTCTTATTCCCTGGAAACCACTGCTCTCCCATCTGTCTCTAATTTGCCTAATCGAGTCATTTCATGTAGGTGGAATCATACAATATATAGCCTTTTGTGTTTGTCATCTCTCAGCGTAATGTTTTCATGGTTCAACTATGTTATGGCCTGTATCAGTACTTCATTTCTTTTCATAGCTGAATAGTAATCCATTGCATAGATATACCACATTCTACTTCTTCATTCATGGATTAATGTCATTTTTTAGTTACTATGGATAATGCTGTTGTAAACATTTGCGTGTAAGTTTTTGTGTGAACATGTGTTTTTAATTCTCTTGGATATATGAGAGTAGAATTGTTTGGTCATATGGCAACTCTGTGTTTAACTTAAAGTGGCTGTACCATTTTACATTTCCACCAGCAATGTCTGAGAGTTCCAGTTTCTCCGCATCCTTGTCAACACGTTTTATTTTGTATTTAAGAAATTAGAGCCTTCCTAATAGGTGTGAAATGATATCTAATTGTGGCTTTGATTTGTACTTTCCTAATGATTGATAGTGTTGAGCATCTTTCATGTGCTTGTTAGCTATTTGGAGATCTTTAGAGAAATGTCTATTCAGATCCTTTGCCCGTTATTGTTACTAGTATTTTTTTGAAGACAGGCTATCATGATTTATTGTGCCATTTAATTTAATAGTTGCCTATGTCACTGGATTCATTTCTCTATACAGCATTATCATTTTCTTTCAGAGTACGTTTATTTTAAGTGGCACACACTTGTCCTTTCTTCTTCTTAGCTAAGCTAAGATATTCACAGGTTGCTTATAGTGCTTAAGTGTTCTGCGTTCCTTTTGTTTGTTTGTTTTTATTTTTTATTGTGGCAAATATGCATAATGTAGAATTTAATTGTGGTTAGATGTGCGATTCATTGACATTAGATACATTTCTGTGTTGTGCAACCATCACTGCCATTCATCTCTAAGACATTTTTGTCATCTCCAAGGAAACTGTACTCATTAAATAGTTAATATTAAGGAACTTATAATATTTTTGGAATGTTTTCAAATGGAACTTGATATGCATCCCATAGAACTATTTCAGTTTTGATTCATTTTCAAGAATATTATATAAAACATAGCATGTTCTCATAATTTTCATAATTGTCACTGGTCATTACTATTGTGAAGAATTTCTTAAAATGGCAAGTGTGGTTATTTTGATAATATATAATTACCATTAAACATATAATTTTTAGGTATTACACATAATTTTGAAGTTGAAAATATGCATATTTATGTAGTGTAAAATTTGTATAACTTACTATTTTAGGAAACTCAAGAATACACCCGAAATGTTGTTAGATATTGTCTTGAAGCTCTTCAAG
Organism: Canis aureus; assembly: GCF_053574225.1. Classification (NCBI taxonomy): domain Eukaryota; kingdom Metazoa; phylum Chordata; class Mammalia; order Carnivora; family Canidae; genus Canis; species Canis aureus. The sequence continues at coordinate 16,285,574 of NC_135644.1, read as the reverse complement.
ATTGGTTTGATGCTATTAACTTCGTAGATGAGGTATGTATATTTTTGACACACATACAGATACTTAGGAGAAAATCTCATTTAACACTGAAAATAATGAATATCTTTTCATGGGGTATGGGAAAAAAGTCAGAATGAGCATAATACCGTTAGGTTTCAAAAAGGAGAAGTGGTTTATTAGTTCTTTGATGTTTAAGAGATTCTAAAGCATGCTAATCACACTTGCTTATTTCCTAGGGAAGAGTATAATTTCTTTTTCTAAGTGTATATGTCTCCATATTTCTCAGGAGTAAATATTAGTTTCATTTGGAGAGGTAAAAGTGACAGTGTAAATGTGAATGGGATAGGGGAGATTAATGGAAAGGATGTTACAGCTTCATTAATTGATCAGTTTCCTCTTGTGGGCTTGAACAAAGGTGATTCCTATTAATAATGAGCTGAGAAGAGTTGGCACAGAACATAGTCTGTATAAATTAAACAAGGGTTTGCTTGTAATTAGCCAAGTTTCCAACCAGAAGTGCCTTTTACTCCACTTATGAAGCAGGTTCAGAATATGCCGTTTGCATAAGGAAGACCATGTTTCAGACAACTTCAGCTCCCCAATCTGATTTCTGAATCCTGGGGAGATGGAACTCCTGTTGTCCTTTTTTATTTATTTTTTAGTTTTTAAGATTAATTAATTATTTTTAGTGAGGTGGGGGGATTTTTCTTTCTTTTTCTTTGCCTTTCTTATAAAAATTTTTTGATACAATCACAAACTTAGTGAAAAGCTAGAAGTGGATACAAAGAACTTTATTTTCTTGAACTGTTTGACTTGATGCCTTTTACTCCCAAATACTTTGGTATGTATTTCCTACAAACAAGGACATTGTCTTATACAACCAGATACAACTACAAAAATTAGGAGGTTAACATTAATATATTATTACTGCCCAGTCCTTAGAATTCCTTCATGTTTTACAGATTGTCCAGTGTTGTCCTTTATAGCAAAAGGATCCTATTCTGAATCCCATGTTACATTTAGTCATCATGTCTTTAGTCTTCTTCTGGAACAGTTTCTCATTTTGAAGAGTACAGCTAGCTCAGTTATGTTGTAGAATATCCCTCGGTCTGGATTTATCCCATGGTTAGATTCAGATTATGCCTCTGTACTTTCAACTTGCTGTACTCCTTTGCCCCCTCTAGGGTTAGTCACTCAGCTGGAACTTCTCTTACACCAGTTCTCATTGGTATTTGAAACTTATGGAGGTATTATTGAAATGGTAGCATCACTAAGACAACACTTCTATAAACTTGACTGTCAGGCTCTATTCTTTGTGTGATGTGGTATGTGTGTATATGTATGTATGTTTGGGAGATGGAGTAGGGAGGGATGTTCTGAGATGAAGAGAGTTGTGAGCTAGGCAGATACCACAAAGGTGTCTCACAGAGTTAGAATAGAAGCAGGGACTACCACTGAAATCTAGGCACTAAACGTTGAGGGCCTGAGCTAAGGTTACTTACGGGCAGTGTGGAAATAGAGAAGGAGGTAGAAAATCACCCAGAAGGAGAAGAATAGAAAGCTGAGAATGGCATCTGACAACCACCAGTATGTATGGAAGCAGTGGAAGAAGAGTTTGGCAAGTGGCCAATCTGTGACATTAGAAAAGGAGGGGTTATGGAATGTAACACTGCAGAAGAGTGCGAGTTTAGGAAATGCTAAAGCCTTGAAAGACAAGATAAGAGTCCATGACTTTGTAGTTAATAGCACTATGTTGGGTACCGTGTTTTTTTTTTTAATTTTTATTTATTTATGATAGTCATCACAGAGAGAGAGAGAGAGAGAGAGAGAGGCAGAGACACAGGCAGAGGGAGAAGCAGGCTCCATGCACCGGGAGCCCGACGTGGGATTCGATCCCGGGTCTCCAGGATCGCGCCCTGGGCCAAAGGCAGGAGCTAAACCGCTGCGCCACCCAGGGATCCCTGGGTACCGTGTTAAAGATAATCCTCACAGCTATCCTGCTTATTATCCCTACTTTATAAGTCAGGCATTTGGGTGCAGAGAGTTTAACTTGCTCACAGTTTATAACTAGAGGTGGCAGGGTCAGGGTTTGAGTTCATGAAAATCTAGCTTTTAGGAGCCTACTCTTTTTTTGTTGTTAAGATTTTAAAATTTTTATTTATTTGAGAGAGAGAGAGAGCAAGCATGAGAGAGAGAGAGCTAGTGAGCACGATCAGGAGGGAGGGGCAGAGGAAGCAGCAGACTCCCCCCTAAGCAGGGAGCCTGATGCTGGACTTGATCTCAGGACCCTGGGATCATGACCTCAGCCGAAGGCAGATGCTTAACTGGCTGAGCCATCCAGGCACCCAGGAATCTATACTCTTAACCACTGTTCTTAATGCCTTTGGCGGAAATTGATGGAGATCCTTTTTTTTTTTTTTTTTTTAAAGATTTTATTTATTTATTTGATAGAGAGCACAAGCAGGAAGTGCAGCAGGCAGAGGGAGAGGCAGAAGCAGGCTTCTTATTGAGCAGGGAGTCCCATGTGGGGCTTGATCCCAGGACCCTGGGATCATGACTTGAGCTGAAGGCAGATAGATGCTTAACCAATTGAGCCACTCAGGTACCCGAGGGAGAGTCTTATTTAGCTAGTTTGTATAAAATATGTTGCTCAAATGATTATGGTAATTGGAGCAAACTTATTTTTATTTTTAATTGTAAAATAAAAATAACAGAATTTACCATCAACTGGGGGTGCTTGGGTGGTTCAGTTGGTTGAGTGTTTTTGGCTCAGGTCATGATCCCAGAGTCCTAGAATCGGGGATCCGCATTGGGCTCCCTGCTCCTGCTGGAAGACTGCTTCTCTCTCTCCCTCACCCTCTGCCTGCTGCTCCCCTGCTTGTGCTCTGTCAAATAAAGAAATGAAATCTTAAAAAAAGGGCACCCCCGGTGGCGCAGCGGTTTAGCGTGGCCTGCAGCCCGGGGTCTGATCCTGGAGACCCAGGATCAAGTCCCGCGTCGGGCTCCCAGGCTCCCTACATGGAGCCCGCTTCTCCCTCTGCCTGTGTCTCTGCCTCTCAGTCTCTCTCTCTCTCTGAATAAATAAATTTAAAAAAAATACTTAAAATCTTAAAAAAAAATTACCATTAACCACTTTTAAGTATATAATTCAGTAGTGTTAAGTATATTCACATTGTTCTGCAGCTGATCTCCAGAACTTTTCATTTTTCAAAACAGTAACTCCTTATTTTCTCTTCCCTCCCAGCCCCTGAGAACTACCATTATATTTTCTCTCCATTATTTTGACTATTTTATATACATTATATAAGTGGAATCTATATCTTTTTCTGACTGGCTTACTTCACTTAGCATAATGTCCTTTCTTAGATGATGTTGCATATATCAGAAATTCCTTCCTTTTTGTGGGAGGCAGTATTTATTAGAACAAATTTCTGTAGCCATTTATTCACATATTGAGGAGGTTGTTACTATATTTGTTTTGAAAAAACTCAGAGATGGTGACATTGCAATTCTTTTAAACTCTAAATTATAAATTTATACCAATATTACATTAGCATAATTGAATGTTCTGGATAGTTTTTTTTTTTAACTCTACCCAGAAAATACTTGTAAAAGTATTTAAAAACAAATAATACTTTTTTCATTTTTCATTTTTCTTATTTGTTTAAGAAGGACAATGGTGGTGTAGTTTTTTTGCCCTATAGTGATAGAACAATCTATGGGATTTATAGATTTAAAATACAGTTTTTGTAATATTCACAAGAATGCTAAAGTTCCTTGATATATACTGGATATGGAGACTGTGTTTAGTGTGGAACATCTTACCCAGCTTGTGAAGGAATACAGGGAAGCCCTTCACCTGCACCCCACTTTATGACTGTGATCAGGGTCTCTTACCACTCTGAATATAACATAGAGTCCAGACTGGCTCTTTAGTTCACTATTTGTTAAATTTAGGAAGATATTTAAGTTTCTAAGCTTGAATTTCCCTTATAACATAAGAACATTAATAGTTTCTGTTCCATAGGGTTTTTCTGAGGATTAAATGAGGTAATATGAATAAGGTCAGCTGTGATTATTGTTCTTATTATTATCATCATGTTTGATATGCATGCTTTGAAGATTCCCAAATAGACTACTGTAAAGGGAAATCTGTTCCATCCCTTGTTCTGTGCTAGATGCTTCAGAGAATTCAGGGTTGAGAGTATATAATTTCTTCCTTTATATAATTTCTTCCTTTAGATATTTAAAATGGAATTAATTTTACCTATACAGTAGTTTTTTAAACCTATATCTTCTAAAAGTTTAAGTTTGGATTAAAACTTACAGGAATAAATCAGAGTGAAAGTATGGTTTTAGCATTTTGACACTTTTGAACTTCTGTAAAACATTCTTTGACTTGTGGATTTTGTTTGTTTATTCCAGCCAGCACCTAACCAAGTCACTTTTCATCTGCCCCTTCATCGTTACTATGCTATGTTTTTGAGTAAGGTAAGACTATAATCAAACAATTATTATTACTTTTTTAATATTGGGAAATAAGTATTGAATTAGTAACTTTTTTCCCCATAATTTTTAGGCTGTGAAATGTCAAGAACTAGATTTGGATTCTGTTTTACCTGATCAGGAAATGTTAATGAAACTCATGATTCACCCACTCCAAATTCAAGTATGTATTCAGGCTTTTAAAAAGTTTTGAATTGAATTTCTTAGTTATGTGATTCTTCCTTTATTTTATTCTTATGCCTTTACATTGTTGTTATAGCCAAAATGTTTGAAAAGTTTTTTTAAACTTAGATATTTTTGCTATATTATATTTTGGTGTTTTTTGTTCTTTGAAATTTACATTTAGCTATAATTTCCCCAGGAATTCTTTTCATTGTCTTGACTTACAGGGAAGTTTTTAACATACTATACAGCACCAATTTTTTTTTTTTTTTTTTTTTTGATAGGAGACCCAGCAGATTTTTCTAGTGTTAGTACTATTTCAGTTTAATTATCCATTGTTGTTTGGGGTAACTTACCTACTTGATTCTTAGTTTTCCCATCTGGAAAATGAGGGAAAAGAGGATTTTTGTGCATAAGCACTATTGTTTCTTTCAGTTCAAGTACTATAATTTTGTGGGCCAACCTTTTATGTGTATAGAGGGACTTGCACTTCAATTTGTTTTTCTTGGCAATTTTATTTATTTTATTTTTTTAAAAAGTTTTTGTTTATTTATTTGAGTAAGAGAAGGGTGAGCACACATGAGCAGGAGGAGAGGCAGAGGGAGAAGCTGGCTCCCAGCTGAGCAGGGAGCCATACATGGGGCTCTATCCCAAGACCCTGGGATTATGACCTGGGCCTAAGATAGTTGCTTGACCAATTGAGCACCCAGGCATCCTCTCCTTATTTTTTAAGTAATTTTTAAAAAATATTTTATTTATTTATTTGAAAGAAAAGAATTAAACATTAACATAATAAAACATTTTTATTTGACTTTCTTACCTGCTCATTATTTGAAAAATGGCTAGTCTGGAACAATTAGCTTTGTTTTATGCTTATTCCTGTGTTTCTTTAAGCATTATATAGGGTTTTCTTTTTTGAGAAGGAAGTTAATATAAGTGTTATTGATTCCTCCTGAAAGATTTCATTGAAAATTGTTATGTTTCTAGGAATCATCATGGAAAACTAACTCAGGGGGATGCCTGGGTGGCTCAGCAGTTAAGCATCTGCCTTCGGCTCAGGGTGTGATCCTGGGGTTCTGGGATCGAGTCCCACATCGGGCTTCCTGAATGGAGCCTGCTTCTCCCTCTGCCTGTCTCTGCCTCTCTCCTTCTGTGTCTCTCATGAATAAATAAATAAAATCTTTAAAAAAAATAAAAGAAAACTAACTCAGGTATAAAAAAAATCCCCCAAAAGAAGAGATTGTATAAAGCATAATGAGCATTTAAAAATTTCGAAGTATGTATTTGAATTGAATATTTTAAACTAACATGGGACAGAATGTTAGGCTCATGCTACGATCAGGTTATAAAAGATTTTGAAATGATTGTTCAGTCTAACATATTTTTTATAAAGATTGAAGTTAGAAGTCTTCTTTGTCTAATTTATTTTTATTTTATTAGGCAAGTCTTGCTGAAATCCATAGTAATATGTGGGTAAGAAATGGTCTACAAATCAAAGGACAAGCCATGACCTATGTCCAGTCTCACTTCTGTAATTCTATGATTGACCCTGACATTTACTTACTACAGGTAAATCAACTTGATAATGCAGATACTCTACTTTAGAAGTGTCTCATTTTTATCCACAGAATTTAGTTTATAGAGGTGATTCAATGATGACATGAAGAAGTTAGTGCCACAGGGGAAGCAATAGATCTTGGTCAAGAGGGAGGAATAGGAGCAAGGAGAAATCCTAAAGCAGAACCTTTTTTGGCATTTGCATAGGAAGGGCAAGGCATGGCAAGGCAACAGTTTAGGATTGGTTAGTTTGAATAATAATAATAATAATTCTGGTGGACTTTGGGGCATCAAGGCTGTCCCCAGCTATCTGGTACCTGGCCCCAGTTTGGTTTAGGGCAGGGACAATATTGCCTTGGTGTGTGAGAGTTAGATAATAGGGGTGATTGACTTGCCTGTAAGAGGTTTGCTCCTAGGTAATTGTTTACTGTCTTTAGGAATATCGTTAGTATTTACTGTCTTTATAGCTAAAGAGAGGGTTAGTCTCTCCCCATGTCTGTAAGGCCCCCCAGGTGTCAAAACATGGTAAGATACAGAACTTAAGCAAACCACATGATTAATACAAGAAATAAAACAATATTGAGAAATAAAGTTTCTGGGTTTTCTTTTTTTTTCTTTTTTTTCTTTTTTTGTCTTTTAAAGGTTTGTGCTTCTAGACTTGACCCAGATTACTTTATTTCATCGGTCTTTGAAAGGTAAGCATAATTTATTAAGACTGATATTAGGAAGTATTTGGAATTTAAGTTGATTTTGTTTTAACTTAAAAAAATCTGTCTCAAATATTTCTTTTTTTTTTTTTTTTTTCAAATATTTCTTATTATAGATTTAAGGTAGTGGATTTGTTGACAATGGCATCACAACATCAAAACACAGTACTTGATGCAGAGCATGAGAGATCGATGTTAGAAGGCGCTCTTACATTTCTTGTGATTCTTTTAAGTCTTCGTTTACATTTAGGTAAAAAGCACTCATACTAATGCTTGGATATTAACTATTCTCCCTGTCTTCCCCTCTCCCTGTGGTAGTAACTGGCTTATGGAAAAGAGAAAAGGATTTGGATATATTTAAACATTGTTTGAAACTCTTTACATGTTGTACAGTTGTTACTCTTTTTAGAATATCGTTTAAAAAATCCTTTACTTAAAGGGAGCTGCAAACAGCAGGTTAGTTAAACTGGTTATATTTGGGGCATTACAGTCTTTGTTCTTTCATTTTTGAAGCACCTCATTTTTGGTAAAACACCTTAATAAAAAGTATGGTAAGTTGTTTCTTTATAACTTATATATATTCAGATTTATTAATTCTCTTTTTAATTGTTATAGGGATGTCTGATGATGAAATTCTCAGGGCAGAGATGGTAGCCCAGTTGTGTATGAATGACAGGACACATAGTTCATTGCTGGACCTCATATCCTTTTAAAAGTTTACTTTTCTGTTAATTATAGAATCTAAATAATAAGTAGTTTTTGCCCATTTAAAAGTATATCACTTTTGTGATTGAAGAATATTTTTGGAGTTAAAAAATAGTAAGGAAAAAGAACTTCAGTTGTTCAATTCTGCGTTCCGGGCTTATGGCAGATATTTTTGTCTCATTGTTAACCTCTCAGGGAGCTCGTTAGCCTTGGGTATTAGATTTCAGAACCGATGGCTCTGGGCACCTGAGGATCTGCCCTTGCCCTTTTAGGATGATATTAGTGAAAGGAAGCTGGACACTTTGTAAAAAGCAGTTAGGTCTACTTTATCTGTATACTTAGGTTGGAATTCATGGTTAAAATTTAGAGGTATACCGTAATTATTGTCAGGGTTTTAAACACTTTAAGGATTTTTTTTGTTTGTTTGTTTTTTAGAATTCAGTCTTAAACCAAGAGATTTTTTAAAGATTTAATTTATTCATAAGAGACAGAGAGAGAGAGAATGAGAGGCAGAGACACAGGCAGAGGGAGAAGCAGGCTCCATGCAGGGAGCCTGACCTGGGACTTGATCCTGGGTCTCCAGGACCACGCCCTGGGCTGAAAGTGGCGCTAAACCGCTGAGACCCCTGGGCTGCCCAAACCAAGAGATTTTTAAGGGCAAAGACTATCATCTATGAACTTCAAAAACTTTGTTCTTTGAGACAGAGCATACAATATACACTTTATAATTTTTAAGTTATTAAAATTTTAGACAAAGATTGTGTTATTTTGTGATAAAATTTATTTTGTAAATTTTGGACTAAATTTACTTTGTATGTTATGAATACGTTTGGAATAATTGGCAAAAATTTTGTGAAATAACTCCTATGAAATGCCTATTTGATAACCTTGAAGATTTTCATAAGCAGTACCAATTGATTTTATTTGATGATTTCATTCAACTATTATATAATATGTATCAGTGCTGTAACAGAACAAAAGTATTCCTCTGTAACTTTGAATTAAAATTAATTGATTAATTGATGTGAAATCAATGGGAAAGGATCTTTATGGTTTTCTGATTTTCCTCTTTTTAAAAATTTGTTTAGCATCTTTTTCTTTTTTCTTTGAGGATGACATTTTGTGTCTTTGGGAAAATAATCTTTGCTCATAAAAATCTTGGCTAATTTTTAGCATATTGTTTTGATTCTCTAAGGGAAAGTATAACATTTGTAAAATGATGAAAATGGAGATTAATTTTAAAAGATGTTTTCATTTTCTGAAATTTGGTTAATTTTGGTGGAAATAAACTTGGGAACTATTTTAGCATATAACTTATTAATAGGCTTCTAGATTAAATATTTTAAAAATTCACAATTAAAGTTATTATTGAACTCTTGTATTATATAGCCCTCTTGTGGTCAATTTTACATATTACAGTCAATTACACTTGAAGCAAAAGTAGTAGAAACTAGAGTACCTTGGTAATTTTATGATTAAAAACTGGCTTTTAGGTATTATTTTTTTTTCTTGACACATAAATCATATTCCAGAAAACCCAAATCCCAAAAGTGGCATTATTCCAGGCAGTTATAGCTTTGAATCAGTTCTATCAGCTGTAGCTGATTTTAAGGCTCCTGTTTTTGAACCTGGAGGTTCAATGCAGCAAGGCATGTATACCCCTAAAGGTACGTTTATATACTTTAAGATACTATTTCAAAATTGGTTTTCTGAATATAAGTTGTATACACTGAAAGGAAAATGTTTTGCTTTTTATGTATTCAGCTTTGAGTTTTTATGTTATATAGTGATTATGCTTCCATTTATTTACAAATCTATGGTTTTATGTTACAGCAAGCTTTCTTAGATGACTCTGTTTTAGAAAAGGAACTTTATATATGAATTCAAGTTCATTTTTATAAGTGGATGAACTCTAAATGAACCAGAAATTATAAAACTATATACTTAAAGTTTTTAAAAATGTATTTGCTCTCTAAATTTCATTTTGAGATAGTTCTCACTACCCCAAATTTAACTTGATACCGTTAAAATTAAAATCTGTATAGAAGATTGATTACATTTTCTTAAATTTTTTTCCTTAAGTGGTTGGTTTTCCAAGGTTTTCTCCCTGGCTTCATAGATGATATGCTTGTTAAGAGCCAGAGTAGGTGAAGTCTTCATTCAGTCTTGTCTTTATCACTTCCAGGTGTTCACTAATCTAAGTTAAAATTTTGAAGGAAGTAGCACTTACATGCTTCTTGACTTCTTTAGCATGCATTGTGTAACTGAAAAAACTGATGCCCACATTGAAGTTGTAAATAACATATACTGTGTTTGGCAAAACAGCAGAATAAACCTGATCATGTGGAATTTTTTTCGAGGAGTCCACAAAGGTGAATTCATAGTCTCTGGTTGCAGTGTGTATTCCATTAAAGGAAAAGCACAGTGTTTATTGTAGAGAATACTTTGTATCTAAAGTTTAGTTGAATTTTTGAAGTGGAGCAGCATTCTAGTATAGTACAGCGCTTAGTAAGGTGTAGTGTGAGGATTACCTCTGTCATACTCACTTGTGGTCCTTATTAAAATCACTGGGTCCTATGCCTCAGCCCCTGCTGCTCTCATCAGGACCTCTGGGGATGAATTCTGGAAATCTGTTTTTTTTTTTAACAAGCTCTGTAAGATGATTGTTACGCACAGTAATGTTTGAGACACTGAGATGGAGCACTGGGCTTTTGAAGATTAGAGTCAAGAAATTAGTTTTCATATTCAAATACAGTATTGAATTATGTTAGCTAGTATTGAGAAAAGCAGTTTCTTAATTTTGGATTTTACTTTTATTTGTAAAATGAAAGAGTTGGAGTAGATGAGAGTTTTTAAAGCTTTTTAAAAGTGGTTGAAATAAGACTTTAGTTTTGAGAAACTAAATCTTAAGTAAATCTGTTATATAACACCAATAAAAACACATTTGCTCTTGTTAGAGTCAATGTGGGTGGTGGACATCACATTTCTCACCTTTTTTTTCATCTTCTTGCTCCTGAAGTGGCCCCAGTTAAACTTCCGTGGAAAACCACAGAACACTAAAGTCTGCTAACCTGGTTAATTGCTGAAGTTTTCTTCTATTGTTATGGTTTTATAATTCTGATAAAAGTATTGGCATTTTAATTGTACAAGTTAATAGATTTAAAAGTGAAGGACAAGAAATGATAATAGAAATAATAACAAAGGTCTTTTTCTTTGATAAGGCCTATCTTAAGTATCTTGTGTCATACTTATAATCGATAATTTAAGATGAATGAATAGTCTGTTACATGAAAATAGGGACAATTGTTAATTGTTTCTTATGCCAGGAAGTTGAAATTACAGTAGATGTATAGGAGGCTTAAAGTTTCTTGTTTTCTGATGTTAAGAATTTTGCTAGAATGAGTAAGGAAAAACAATCTAGGAAAGATACACTTTTTTTTTTTTTTTTAAAGATTTTATTTCTTTATTCATGTGAGGCACGGAGAGAGAGAGGCAGAGACACAGGAAGAGGGAGAAGCAGGCTCCATGCAGGGAGCCCAATGTGGGGCTGGATCCTGGGACTCCAGGATCACTCCCTGAGCCAAAGGCAGGCGCTTAACCACTGAGCCACCCAGGCGTCCCAATTACACTCTTAAAGCAATAGTTTCTAAAATTATTATTCTTAGGCCATGTTGTAGATTTTTGCCACATCTAAATAGTATCTCTATTATTATATCATAGTCTGTTGTGTTTCCTTAAATGGATTTACTTTTTTAAACTTCACCTCATGCTAAGCATGATTATTAGTGAGATCATGGGTTTTATATGCAATGTATAATTTCTTAATACATGTTAAACATGATTATATAATTATTAAAATAAAAATCTTTATATACTTAAAATCATCTTTGTACCACCAGTTGTACACATACTACACATGGGATAATGGTTCCTAATTGTGAAGTTGGTAAGGTGATCAGTGATCAATTTTAGCAAAAGAACAGAAAATCTTTTATAAGCCAAAAATATTACAAAGTAAGACTCTTGAAAATCATAGCTCATTAAGTTTTTAATATAGCTTTCATATTTTTATCTTTGAATATTTTCAAAGTTGTTAATGCATTGCGTTTCTTATATTCTATTGGCACTTTACAAAAAAAGATGAACTAAACTTTTATGGTGAAATCTTATCACATTATAATGCTTTTTTTTTTTCATTGTTAATAGTTTTTGCTCACTAGTTCTTACTGAATTTAAAAGAACATTCATCATGATGAAGTTACGATTTTTGACTTAGAAAAGTAGTCATAATATCAAGCTTATTAAAGCAAACATGTAATCATCAAATCAAACTATCCCATCTATGAATTTAAAATATACTAAATGTAATTAGTCATTAAATATTGACTTTATTCCTAAGGTGTCAGTGTTTTGTTTCTACTTTCTTTTGAATAATAGCTGAAGTCTGGGATCAGGAGTTTGACCCTGTCATGGTCATTCTTCGAACAGTTTACCGTAGAGATGTGCAGTCTGCAATGGACAGATATACAGCATTGTAAGTCTGTTATATTAGTATAATGATGTTTTGTCTTTATGTCGAAAAATTTCAGTTATAACACAAATGTGATAAGCTATCATTAAAGTATACTCTTAGTCTTTAGGGCAGAAAATAATATTTTGAAATTTTAAAAAATCTGCCATATATATTTGTTCTCAATATCCTTGATCCAGAATCTGATAAATTTTATAAAATGTCAGAAATAGACATAAATAAAAAAAATACAAACTTATTTGGTTGCTATTGACCAGTGAAATGCCAAACCTAGTTTTTATGTTGTTCTGCTTTTAAACCAGTAGAGGAGGCACAAGTTAAGAGAATAAAATTGTTATCAGAGATGATGGGTACCTAAAAAAGTGTGGTAATGTTGCTGTGTTTTTCACAACTGGGAAAATAGCTGAAGCAAATTGAATTTTACTTGTAAATATTTAACAAAATGGTTTAAAATGTTGATGATTGCAGAAAAAAGTTTTGAAGAATATCTTTTCAATGAAGAATTCATTTTTCTTTGCTGTTACAGACTATCTTTTAAATATTGTATTGCTGAATATCATATAATATCTTTTATCTGCTTTTCTAAAGTATGTGTTAAATATTTTATTTTATTTTATTTTATTTATTTTTATGTTAAATATTTTAAAACAAGTTTTAAATGATACTGATGTCTTAGCTCTTTTTTCCCCCCCGATGTCTTAGATCTTAAGAAAATATTTGTCTATCAAAGTATAAATATAAATATTGGGTATAACTGAAACTTTTTATTTGCCAAGACATTGCAGTAATACGTTGAATTTATGATCTATCACAGAAATATTTGAAATAGTTTGTAGTGTAGAATTTTAGCATACTTCTCCTTCACCTAAAAAACAAAAACAAAAAACAAAGCCTAGTTCAGCCATCAGTATCTCTACCTTTCTCTAAAACCCTTGGAGAGATAGTTTGAAGTTCTTCGTACTGTACTTTTTTTTTTTTTTTAAAGATTTTATTGTTTTATTTATTAGAAAGAAAGAACATGCATGAGCAGGGAAGAGGGGCAGAGGGAAAGAGAAACAGACTCCCCTGAGGGAGCCCGACCTGGGGCTCTGTTGCAGGACTCCAGGATCAAGACCTGGGCTGAAAGTGGCACTAAACCACTAAGCCACTGAGGCTGCCCATGATCCTTTTCTATCTGCAAGAAAACAACAAAAAATCCTTTTGAAGAATTATGGTGAAAAATGATTGGATAAATTAACAGTTGTTTCTTCAAAATCTAGCTAGGCACTTCGTTAGGTAATTAGTAATTGCTAAATTAATGAAAAGTAAATTTCTTTAAATTTTTATGCTGAGTGTTTAAGTGAAAATAAGCTATTTCCTGTATGTAATGTTTAGATGTTTAGAATCTTAGGATCGTGTTGTCAGAAAAGGCCTTCAAAATATACTATCCAGGTTCCATTGAAGTATCTCTTAGGGCCAGAGGGTGTTAGGCAACAGCAAGAGAAGACGGAGGTGGCCTGTACTGCTTTCCTCACTCCCAAGTACCCTTTAGTAGGCAGTTCAACTTTTAAAAGGAAAACAAAAACAAGACTACAACAATAAGGAACAAAACAATAGTTGGAAGATTATATTCAATATTATATTTTATATATGAAGACATTGTGGCCCAGAGAAGTTTAGTGAAAATGTTTGTTAATGGTAGTGTTGAAACTTTTGTTTAGGCCATTTCCAACATGCAGATGTGATTTTTATATGGTGACTGTTTTAAATTCTGCTGGAAAGTAAGTTTTTTCAGCTATAATTTTGATATTTCTATTGCTTCCTGTCTCCCATCTTGAAGGTTAACGACTGCTGGCCCATGTTTGAAAAGTATGGTGTATGAGTTTATGTACATTTTTGTCTCAAATTAGTCAATATTTATTTAAGTGTTGGTTTGAATCACTGAAAAATTTTTGCTCTCATGTAGCTTTTCCTTTGCATTATCCTACTAATGCTTTTGAAAAGAGCAGTCAGAATGATGTATCATTTGCTACCTTGAACAAATATATAAACTTTATTTTGGAATACTTCATTACTCTAGGTGCTGCATATTTAGGGGCTAGTGCTTAAAGCAAACAAACAAAATAGGCACTAAAAATGCTTATTTATGCTAGTAGGATAGTTGAAATATTTTATCATAAGCTGTTGGGGTTTTGAAAAATATGCTTATATAGAAATACTACAGTATTATGCAGAAACCAATTTGTTTTCTTATTTATTTTTTAAAAGATTTAATTTATTTATTCATGAGAGACACAGAAAGAGAAGCAGAGACATAGGCAGAGGGAGAAGCAGGCTACTCACAGGGAGCCTGATGTGGAACTTGATCCCAGACCTCGGGATCACTCCCTGAGCCACCCAGGCGTCCGATCAATTTATTTTTTTATTTTTATTTATTTTTATTTTTTTAAAGATTTATTTATTCATAAGAGAGAGATAGAGAGAGAGAGAGAGAGAGGAGAGGAGAGGATGGGGGGAGAGATTCTTTTAGCAGAGAGAGGCAGAGACACAGGCAGAGGGAGAAGCAGGTTCCATGCAGGGAGCCTGATGTGAGACTTGATCCCGGGACTCCAGGATTACTCCCGGGCCAGGGCGCTAAACCGCTGAGCCACCCAGGGATCCCCTATGTTTGTATGTATGTATGTATGTATGTATGTATGTATATATGTATGTATGTATTTAAAAGAATTTTTTTATTGGAGTTCAATTTGCCAACATTTAGCATAACACCCAGGGCTCATCCCGCCCCGTGTCCCCCTCGGTGCCCATCACCCAGTCACCCCAACCCCCTGCCCACCTCCCCTTCCACTACCCCCTTGTTCATTTCCCAGAGTTAGGTGTCTCTCATGTTTTGTCACCCTCACTGATATTTTCACTCATTTTCTCTCCTTCCCCTTTTTTTTTTTTTTTTTAAGATTTTATTTATGATAGAGAGAGGCAGAGACACAGGCAGAGGGAGAGGCAGGCTTCACGCTGGGAGCCCGACTGGGGACTTGATCCCGGGGCTCCAGGATCGCTCCCTGGGCCAAAGGCAGGCGCCAAACCACTGAGCCACCCAGGAATCCCCCTTCCCCTGTGTTTTTATTTTTATTTTATTTTTATTTATTATTTATTATTATTATATATATATATATTTTTAGATTTTATTTATTTATTCATGAGAGACACAGGGAGAGGGAGAAGCAGGCTCCATGCAGAGAGCCCCAAGTGGGACTCGATCCTGGGTGTCCAGGATCATGCCCTGGGTGGAAGGCGGCACTAAGCTGCTGAGCCACCCGGGCTGCCCCTCCCCTATGTTTTTAAACAGAAACTTAGTTTTATGGTATTCTTGAATCATAGATGCAATTCATTTCTCTGGAATCTTAATGGTAATTTTTTAATTTTAATTTTTTAAGAAGGATTTTTAATTAAAAAGCATATTTATTTTAATTTAGGGAGAGGGAGTCTGTGCACATGTGCTTGTGAATGAGGAGTGGGGAGGGGGAGAGAGAGAGAGGGAGAGAATCTTAAGTAGGCTTCACACCTAGTGAGGAGCCCAATGTAGGCCTTGATCTCACAACCCTGAGATCACAACCTGAACCGGAACCAAGATTTGGATGCTTAGCTAATGGAGCCACCCAGGTGCCAGATAATTTTTTTTTTTTATTTTTAAGATTCTCCCCCTCCCTTACAAATATATTTCCTGTAAATTAAGTTTTTGGTTTTTTGTTTGTTTTGCTTGTTCTCTGGCTTCCATGTTAGAGGCATTTTTTTTTTTTTTTTTGGTTTGTTTTATTTTGTTTTGATATTTTGGCTATTCTCAATATTTTGTGGGTTTTTTTTTTTTTAAGATTTTTATTTATTTATTTGAGAGAGCACAAGCAGGGGGAGCAGCAGAGGGAGGAGAAGCAGACTCTTTGCTGAGTAGGGAGCCCAGTGCGGGGCTTGATTCTAGGACTCTGGGATCATGACCTGAGCGGAAGGCAGATACTTCGATAAGCTTCTTTCTGTCATGAGCTATAATGCTGTTGACTTGAGTTCCGTGGTAATGAATCAATAGAATGGTACATCCAGAAAGAGGTAGAGGAAATTCACTGATCTATGCATGAGGTCATTCCAAAAAGTACTGAAGTAGCAATTGTAGTGTGTGATGAAGCTATGGAAAGGTTAAAAGCTAAATTTGTGGACTTTTGAGATGATGACTGATAAAAAATGTAGTGTATAGATAGCGTAAAGAAATTCCTGTCACATTTAGCAAGGGTCAGGAAAATGTTAAACTTTTTTCCACTAGTGCTGGCTGGCTTGCATGTTTCAAAAAATAATATAATGTGAAAATTTTTAAATTTTCAGGCAAGGCAGGTTCTATAGATCCTGAGGGAGAAGAATTTTAAAAATACTTGCTAAGAGTTATACAGAAAAGGGTCATGTGAAAGAGCAGGTTTTCATTGTTGATAGGACTGTCTTGATTTACAAGGACATTGGCAAATATAATGCAAATGGAATTTTGATTAACAAAATGACCCAGACTTGCAGGAACCTAATCTTGTATTTCTCCTAGGAGCAATAATTTTGTTTGTGGTGACTTTATAGAACATAACTACTTGAATAAAGGCAGTTGACTGTATCAGGTATCTGTATATATAGATCTGTTTCTCTTCTGTTCATTCTGTAAATTAATCCCATACTATCACAAATATTGTTGTTTCTCTCTCACCTTTCTTCACATCCTCTTTTCTTCCTTCTTCTCCTCTCTCTTCTTTCTTCTATTTATAATATTTATTCTTGGCTCTTTGCCTAGAATTTTATGATGACCATGTCAAACTTAATGATGAAACATGTTGGATTTTGATTGAAATTGTGCTGATTGAAATTAATTAACAGCATCTAGATTAATTCAGTAGAAATGCCATCTTTTAAAAAAATATTTTTGTTTATTCATTTGACAGAGAGCACAAGTAAGGGGAGTGGCAGGCAGAGAGAGAGGGAGAAGCCAGGCTCGGTCCCAGGACCCTGGGATCACAACCCAAGCTAAAGCCAGATGCCTAACCAACTGAGCCAACCAGACTCCCTGAAATGCCATCTTTTTAAGTTTTTATTTTAATTCCAGTTAACATACAATGTTATATTAGTTTCAGGTGTACCATATAGTGATTCAGCAATGCCATACATCACCAGGTCCTCATCACAACAAATGCACTCCTTAGTCCCTATGACTCATTTAACCCATGTCCTTCCACCAGTTACCAGAGGGGATGGGTTAAATGAGTAATAGACCTGAAAAGCATTCTTGTCTCGTTTCTAACACCTTTCAAATGTGTCACCAATAGATATAATGTTTACTTTAGTGGTTTTGTATCAGATTGAGGAAGATTTTTTTTAGTGCAGCCCTACTAGGAATTTTTATTATGATTGAGTTTTTAATTTTATCAAATGCTTTTCTTGCATCTGTGTAGATGATGGTTTGCAATCCAGATATCTTTGCATTATTGGGGAAACCCAATCTTGTGATAATGTACTTTTAAAAAATAATTGCTTGTTATGGTTTACTCATTAAAAAATTTTTCCCCATTATACTCAGAGGAATATAGTCTTAGAAATTTTTTGTATCATGTTGTCTTTATATTGGTAACAATGTATATTAGCATCATGGAATTATTTATGTATCTTTTACCTTTTTGCTATTTTCTAAAATGTATCTCAGGAGATTAAGATTATTTGTTTTTGAAATTTTTTTAAGCAGCTTTATTTAGATATAATTCACCTACAATACAATTCACCCATTTAAAGTGGACAATTTAGTAGGTAGTTTTTAGTATATTCACAGAATTGTGCTATCACTATAATAATTTCTTTTTTTAAAGATTTTATTTATTCATGAGAGACACAGAGAGAGAGAGACAGAGACAGAGACAGAGACAGAGAGAGACAGAAATACAGGCAGAGGAAGAAGCAGGCTCCATGCAGGGAGCGTGATGTGGGACTCAGGCCTGGCTCTCAAGGGTCAGGCCCTAGGCTGAAGGTGGCGCCAAACAACTGAGCCACCCAGGCTGCCCCACTATAATAATTTCAAAAAATTTTCCTTACTCTAAATAAAGAAACCCCATATTCATTTTCAATTAATTATGCATTTTCCCCAGCCCTCCAGTCATAGACAACTATTAATCTGCTTTCCGTTTCTATGGATTTACCTATTTTGGACATTTCATATACATAGAATCAAATGCGTTCTTTTGTGACTAGCTTCTTTTACTTAGCATAATGCTTTCAAGGTTCATCTACATTCTAGCATGTATCAGAAGCATTTTTTTTTTTTTATTGCCAAACAGTACTCCTATAGTGAGGATATCCCACTTTTATTTATCCATTCATCAGTTAATGGATACTTGGGTTCTTTTCCCTTTGGGGTTATTTTGAATAATGTTACTATGACCATCTGTGCATAAATTTTTGTATGATTATATTTCATTTCTCTTGAGTATATGCCTGTGAGTGGAAATGCTAGGTCATATGGTAACTCTATGTTTAATTGTTAAAGGAGCTACCAGATTGTTTACCAAGGCAGCTTCAGCTTTATACATTCCTGTGAGCAGTGTATGAGGGTTCCAGTTTCTTCTTCTTCTTACTAACACTTATAATCTGTCTTTTTGATTACAGCCATCCTTGTGGGTATGAACTGGTATCTCATTGTAGTTTTGATTTGCATTTCCCTGATGGCTAATGATGTTGAGCATATTTTCATGTATTTATTAGCCGTTTGTGCATCATCTTTGGAGAACTACCGAGATTTTTTGCCCATTTTTTTAAAAAAATTTATTTATTCATAGAGACAGAGAGAGAGAGAGAGAGAGAGAGAGAGAGAGAGAGGCAGAGACACAGGCAGAGGGAGAAGCAGGCACCATACGGAGAACTTGACGTGGGACTCGATTGGGGTCTCCAGGATCACGCCCTGGGCTACAGGCGGCGCTAAACCGCTGCGCCACCAGGGCTGCCCTTTTTGCCCATTTTTAATTGGATTAACTTTTTGTTACTGAATTTAAAGAGCTCTATATATTATGAATACTAACATCAGGAATAGGATTCATAAATATTTTTGCTATTCTGTCATATGTGGGTTGTCTTTTCACTTTTTGAGTATCTCTTGATGCACAAAAGTTAACTTTAATGAAGTTCAATTTATCTAGTTTTTTCTTTTGTTGCTTGTGCTTCTGGTATCGTATCTATTGCTTAATCCAGGGTTACAAAGACTTAAGCCTATGTTTTCTTCTAAGAGTTTTATAGTTTTAGCTCTTATATTTCAGTTTTTGATACATTTTCAGGTAATTTTTACAGGTGAGGTAAGGTGGTGGTCCAACTTCATTCTTATTTATGTGGATATTTCTTGAAGATTTGATAAAACTTTCCTATTTAACTACCTGGGCCTCATGTAATTTTCTTTATTTCTTTAT
Source organism: Canis aureus (assembly GCF_053574225.1). Taxonomy (NCBI): domain Eukaryota; kingdom Metazoa; phylum Chordata; class Mammalia; order Carnivora; family Canidae; genus Canis; species Canis aureus. The sequence continues at coordinate 16,265,964 of NC_135644.1, read as the reverse complement.
TTCTTTATCTATCTATCTATCCATCTATTTATTTATTCATTCATTCATTCATTCATTTATTTATGTGAGAGGAGTGTTATTTATTTATTTTTTTTTTTAGGAGTGTAATTTAAAACTAACTCACTTTTTAAAAAGCTTATAGCCTTACTTGGGATTTTTATTTCTTTTTGAGAAGGACAGTCAAGTTTTATTTTTCTAGGAAATATTTTATTTTGTCTCAAGTATATAATAATAAAAAATTATCTTTGCCTTTTTATTCCTATTATTTGTTTGCTGTTTCTTATTCTTGATTAGTTTTCTCAGAGGACAGCCAGTTTTACTATTTTTTTTTTTTAAGAATAAACCTTGATTTTGTTGTTTCTTTTCTCCCTTGTTTTCTATTTTGTACCTTTTTCTTCTTTATTATTATCTTCTTTCAATTTAATTTGGATTTTCTCCCTTAGACACTTAGTTGTTTTTTTTTTTTTTTTTTAAGATTTTATTTATTTATTCGTGATAGAGACACAGAGAGAGGCAGAGACACAGGCAGAGGGAGAAGCAGGCTCCATGCAGGGAGCCTGACGTGGGACTTGATCCCGGGTCTCCAGGATCACGCCCTGGGCCAAAGGCAGGCGCTAAACCGCTGAGCCACCAGGGATCCCGACACTCGGTTTTTGACTTTTTACAAAAACACATGCATTTAATACTGGGGTTTTCCTAAGTACTGTTTTAGTTGTATTCCACAAGTTTTTCTATATAGTTTAGGCTCTAAATTTAAAATTCTATTATGATTATAATTCTGTGTGAGTTTCTAAGAACATCATGTTATAAAATGTCTACATGTCTGAAGTTTTGCATTATCATTTAGTGGATTTCTAGTTTTATTTACTTTGTGACAAGTGGTCAAGGCCCATATATCCATTTTTGGGGTATTTTTTGAAATTTACTTTCAATCTTAGTATTTTTAAAATTTTCATAAATATTCTAAGTGCGTTTAAAATTATATGTATTTTCTAATTATGGGATGTTCTTTATTTGTCTTTTGGCTCAAGCTTATTAATTATGTTGTTAAAAATCTTCAAAATCCAGGGGCTTCTGTGTAGTTCAGTCAGTGAAGTGTCTGACTCTTGATTTTGGCTCTGGTCATGGTCTCAGGATTGTGGAATTGAGCCCTGTGTTGGGCCCCATGCTCAATGGGGAGTCTGCTTGAGATTCTCTTTCCCTCTGTCCACCCCCTCATACACATTCTGTCTTTCTCTAAAATAAATAAATCTTTAAGAAATCATCAAAGTCTTTAGCAATTTTTTTTCCTTGGGCTTTCTGTTAGAAATGTGTTAATATCTTCTGTTATGATTGTGAATTTGTCAGTTTCTCTGTGTAATTCTCTCAAATTTTACCTTTTGTGTTTTGAGTCTGCTGTTACTTGTACATAAGTTCATTATCATTATCTTCCTGGGGAGCCTGTTGTTCTTGCACCACAGAAGAGACAGATAAGCTTTCTTATTTTTCCTTGTGAATTATCCTTTCATTGAGGGTGAAGCTCTTCAAAGGTGTCAGCTTTATGTGAGATCTCATTCCATCTCTAAGCCTTGTGTGAGCCTCTTACTTTGAGATCTACTTGTTCAAGGACTTTAAAACCATTGGTAAACCCATGTTAGTGCTTGTTGTTAATTCCTTGTTCTTTTTCTGGTAACTGGGGAACTTCACTTTCTGTTTTGTGAGTTCAAATATGCATTCAGAGGATTACATTTTATGTTTTGTCCAGCTCTCTAAGCCATTGGTAGGTGGGAGAATTTTTAGGTTATCTATTTTTTTTTCAATTATTGCAACTGGAAATTTCTTTGTTTAGTAGTTTACATTGTATTCTTTGTTTCTTTCCTTTTATTAACATTTCCTATTCATATAGTTTTTTCTAGTTTTCAGCTTAGGTTTCCCTACTTGTTTTTATCTAATACAAAAAGAAATAATAATGTTTATTGTGAAAGCATAGATATGTGTTTGGCATTTTTGAGCAATTTGATTAAAAATGGTACTGCGTAGAAAAATATGAGAAAATTATGTACAAATCGCTGTTATTTTTAAAAGATTTTATTTATTTGTTTATTTATTTATTTGAGAGAATGAGCAAGAAAGAAAATGCAAGCAGGGAGAGGAGCAGGGTGGAGAGGGAGAAGCAGACTCCCTTCCAAGCAGGGAGCCCAACGTGGGGCTCAATCCCTGGACTCTAGGATCATGACCTGAGCTGAAGGCAGATGCTTAACCAACTGAGCCAAACAGGCACCCCTATAAATCACTACTTAAACCACAGTTTAATCTTGAGTCTATCATCTAATTTTAGTTTTGCTTTATTTTTACAGTTTAAAACAGAGTGGAAAATTCCCTGGAAATCCCTGGCCTCCCTATAAGAAAAGGACGCCACTCCATCCCAGCTATAAAGGTCTTATGAGACTTTTGCACTGTAAAACTTTACACATTGTGCTATTCACTCTGCTTTACAAGGTACAGTAGTAATTTGAATAGAAAGACTGAGATTAGAATTTATTTCCATTTTTCCAATAAAAATGTTAACATAATATTTATGTAAAAGTACTACTTATAAAGCGAAGTGTATTTATTATTTTTTTTTGTATTTATATATTCTAAGTTGAAAATGGAGTAGCTATACCATTCTTTGTGGGAAACTATTCATCTTATCCAGTTTCAGATAGAAATATCTATGGTTCTTATAGAATAAAAAGTGAAATACTGTAAAACTAGGAGAAATGAAATGAACAATAGGGACCAAACAGCCACCAGAATCCATTAAAAAGACAAAACTAAGCCATGAGGGCCAGTGACCTTGTGTTTCAGATTATTTTCTTTGTTTTTTCTCTCTGATCAGAAATGTGACATGGAGGGATTTGAATGGTTTTCTATGTGGCAGTCTTAAGAATTTGCTTTAGTAAATACCTCAGAAACTTTCTGAAAAGATAGATGCTTTTATTTTTTTGCTACCTAGAATTTGTTTTATTCTTGGGTTTTCTTATCGTAGAGCTGATTTATTTATTTATTTATTTGACTAACATTAGCTGTGTACTCAGAAATTGCAATCATGATATTGTAGAGTATATGTAAATATATAACAGGCATATTTATTATCTAACTTGGGTAAGAAATTAAAGACAAAAAAACTATATAGTCGTATCATATAGATAAAATAACTATAGACATCAATAAAGTAAGTATAGACATGATAAATGTTACACAGAAAAGAAAAACTGTTTCTTATTCCTAATTACAATTAGAAAAATTAAAAGAAATTTTTAAAGAGCTTATTTATTATGCAGATTTCTAATACACAGAAAAGAAAAACTATAGCTTCTTATTCCTAATTAGAATTTGAAAAATTAAAAGAAAATTTTAAAGAGCATATTTAATTATGCAAATTTCTAATGACTATATACACATTTTTTTGATTACTTAAAAAAGATACATTGCATTTAGTTAGGTAGACATTTGGTTGTTTTCTTTAATGTTTGCTTTGTAATGAAATAATACTTTTAGATTTCTGTACCCCTCATTCTTTCAGCTTTACCCCATGACCACTTTTTCATCTTATTTATAAAAGTTATTCCTGTTAAGATTTTAGACATCTGCCTCAAATTGAATTATTTTCATTAATTTCTGAGATGATTATTCAGTAAAATGAATTAAAATATTCTTCATCAAAAAGGTAGAATTTTTTTGTTAAATAGATATTTGTATTTACAGACATTTTTTATTTTTTTAATTTTTTTTAATTTTTATTTATTTATGATAGAGAGAGAGAGAGAGAGAGAGAGAGAGAGGCAGAGACACAGGCAGAGGGAGAAGCAGGCTCCATGCACCGGGAGCCCGACGTGGGATTCGATCCCGGGTCTCCAGGATCGCGCCCTGGGCCAAAGGCAGGCGCTAAACCGCTGCGCCACCCAGGGATCCCTATTTTTTTAATTTTTTAAAGATTTTATTATTTTTATTTATTCATGAGAGACACAGAGCGAGAGAGAGAGAGAGGCAGAGACACAGGGGAGGGAGAAGCAGGCTCCATGAAGGGAGCCCAATGTGGGACTCGATCCCGGGTCTCCAGGATCACACTCCGGGCTGCAGGCGGCGCTAAACCGCTGCGCCACCGGGGCTGCCATATTTACAGACATTTTTTGGATGCTTACATAAACAAGATTTTTGTTTTAAATACTACTTACATACTTTGTTTAATTCTAGCAAAAATCTTCATGAGTGAAAGCTTTCTTCTTACTTTCCAGACATAATTACTGAGTTTTAAAGGTTAAAAAACTAGTTCAGATGGTGAAGCTGAGTACTGTGGTAACAGTAATAAGTAATAGGTCAATAATTCATGATATAAAAAATTAAAGAAGCCTTACTGCAAATAATTTGTATTCTTTTCAGTTATATTTTTCAGTCATTTCATTTGCTTAGTGTAAAAATAGCGTATTATCAAAAATAGAAAAGCAGTGTTTTAGTTGTTATAAGATTATTATGAACAATTTTTAAAAATCTCAACTTTATAAATTCTTAACTCTAGTGATAGAAAAAACTTCTCTAATTGACATTGCATTGGCAAGTCAACTTTCTAAACATTAGTGTCAGGACAGCATCTCATCTCCCATGTTTAATGTTAAAAAACATTAATATAGAACATGTTAATAAAACTTAGAAAATCATTCTTAGTCAATTTTTTCCTTAGCTTTTAAGTTATTCATTTGAAACTGTAAGATGTACTGCCACAGAATTTCAAGCCAAAATTTGAGTTTAGTTAGTAATGTTTTATTTATCAAGAGGAGGCATAGTTGGGAGTCTGAAATCTGTTCTAGAATTGCTTATACTAGTGGGGTGTGTGGCCAAGCCTTAGTTTCCTTTCTGTAAAGTAGTGGATTAGAAAGGGTGAACCTCTATGGCCTCCCAGCCTTCAGTCACCTCCTCCTGCTGCATTCCTCCTACCATCTGCCTACTGTTTGTCGAACACCAATTGATAAATACTGTACTACATAAATTACAGATGTTAACTTGTGTAATCCTCACAATAATTCTGGTCTATTATTCCATTTTTTAAAAAAGATTTTATTTATTCATGAGAGCCACAGAGAGAGGCAGAGACATAGAGGCAGAGGAAGAAGCAGTCTCCCTGTGGGGAGCCTGGTGCAGCACTCAATTCCAGGATCCTGGGATCATACCCTGGGCCAAAGGCAGATGCTCAACCACTGAGCCACCCAGGTGCCCCTATTATTCCAGTTAAAGATGAGAAAACTGAGGCCAGAATCTGTTGTTCAAGGTCAAAAATCTAGGTATATACATAATTTGTATAAAATAGATTTTTAAAAGGTTTTTGGAGGTTTACTTTCCTCACACAAAAGATGAACAGAAAAAGAAAAGCCTTCTTAGTAGTCAAAATAAACATTAGAAAGGCAGCTAACTGAAAGCGTTTATTCTTTAGTCAGAATAAATTAGCTCTTAGGTGACTAAGTCCTTTTTTAAGCCCACCCAGCCATTTGATTAGTTTCTATGAGGCCCATCCTACAGTGTCCTCTTTTGTACTCTTGACAGTCTCACCTGCAGCTGGCAAGGCCAGAACCTCATCCTTTTACCCCTTCCATCATTTGGTCAGATGGCTTCCTTATAATGAGGAGAACATGATGGTTGCCAGGCGATTTTTTTCTTATGGTGTTTTAGGTATCTTCCAGTTTTTGTTGTATCATATTGAATGAATGAATGATTGTTGTAGGCTAGTTCTGAAATCCTGCATAAGATGTGTAAAACTTGCAATGTGTAATCTACATAAGGTCAGATTCTCGACGTTTCCTCAGAGAAGCCTCTCTTTTAGTTGCATCCCTTTTTGCTTTCTCACCCATATAAACCATATACTAACACATACATTTACTCAACTGCACAAAATACTCAGGCCAAGAACTTTAATTTTAGAGACATTTTAAGAACATTAATATTGTATAAATATTTATTGGGCTTGCAGTTACATGCCAGGTGCTATGCTAAACACATTTGCATGAATTATCCTATTTAGTACACTTATTTATCTGGTATTTTTGTCAGGAAAAGAATATCAGCAAATGAGAATGCAAAATATTCTTGTTAAATTATTTTATTAGATACTAGCATATAATAATGAATTTAGTGGACTACTTAACATGGTACCTTTAGAAATCCATGAACCCAGTATTTCTAGATATTGCTTCTAATTCTGTGTGATCTTGGGAGGGAACGTTTTCTTTTGATTATAGTTTGTCCTTTCACCAAGATGTGGCTTTACTTATTTTTTGATCATGCTGTGTGTGTATATATATATACACATATATGGTTATGTTATTTTTCATCTATAACAACATGTCTTGGATACTTAAATATATTTATTGAAAAAAGTAATTATGAGGCATTTTTTCCCTCTTTAAAGATTTTGATGGATCATCAAAATCTGTCAGAACACGTACTCTGCATGGTTTTATATCTGATCGAATTAGGACTTGAAAATTCAACTGAAGAGGATTCAGATGAAGAGGTAAGTAAGTTTCTTATATTTTTAAATATTAAAGTTACAAAGTGCCTTAACAAAGGTAGTGTGTCATCTGTAAACGTATTTATAGATTCATTATATGCGTAAGATATTCTTAACTACTGGAAAAGGCCCTTTTTGATCTTTAAATACATATGTTTTAGAGGTTTCACTCTTATGATATTGAATTTGTGATTTGTAATTCATAGTGTACATATCTAAGAAAAATGGCTAATGCAGTTGGTGTTATGCTAAAAACATTGATTACTGATAAATAATTGTGTTAGGACTTATTATGTCTGGAAATCCTAGTAATTTTATCAGGGATTGTTTTTGAGTATCAGATTCTCTCTGGAAAGGTTTTAAGTTAATGAAGTAATATTGTAATATGGGAGAATTTTTAAAGTACTTGAAAATACAAGTTGTTAATATGTTATAGGACTTTAGAAGTATCTTTTCAATAAAAGCAGTTGTTACTACAGATTGATTATACAAGTTCCCCTTTCTCCAAAAAGACAAAATACAGCACAGCACAGTAACAGCAAAAAACAAAGTAAAAAGACTAGGCAATATGTTGTCTAAGTTGAATCAACATATATTCTTTCATAGATATTAAAAGATCATTAATATTTCTGACTAGGTCAGACTTTTGGTTGATTTTTTTCAGACTTCCTACAAATATAATGACTCATAATATAGTCAAGTTATCATTGATTGTATTATGTATTATGAGTTATTATGAATAGATGCTGAAAAATATTCTGTACTGTTAAGTATTTCTAGATTGAAAAATGTATTTTTTTTCAGGATAGATTTAGTTGACTTCCGTTGAACTTACCCATATTAGTATTGAGAAATTTATTCTTATATTCGATGTTTGAATTTGGGTTTATTAGCACTTTATAATTTGAAGATGAGACTATAAAGATTCAGAAATAAGACAAATGGTGGGTGATTATTTAGGTTAGCTACAACTCCTTTGTACATTAGACCTGACTTGGCAAGGTTTCATATTCATTATTTTCATGTTTAAGGTATCAGTATGTGGACCAGAACGTTGTCATGACAGTTGGTTTCCTGGCAGTAACTTAGTGTCAAACATGCGACACTTTATAAACTATGTTAGGGTGAGAGTTCCAGAGACTGCTCCCGAAGTAAAGAGAGACTCACCTGCAAGTACCAGCTCTGACAGCTTGAGTTCTTTACAAGTAAGTGTAGAAGAGAGAAAGATGAAAAGGAAAGTCTCCATGTCATGTTGGAATATATTGTTTAGATCATCCTGTGATACTAAAAAGCAAAATGTGGTTGTACGTAACTTTAAATTGTCTTTTGTTTCCTCTGTACATCTAAGCAACTTTTGCCTCACACATCTTTTTCCTTTAATCTGCCAGAATTCACGAAGGCCAAAAGTTCTTCAAAGAGAGGTAGATGTATTTGATATTTGCATTAACTAGCAATATGGCTTTAACTGGAAATCGGAAAACACTTTGAAGTATTTGTGTGTATATGTGTGTGTTTAATATGGTTAAATTTTTTAAAAAGCTTAATGTGTGTGTTTAATATAGTGATTTAGGCTTAATTTTTAAAGAAAATTCATATTGAAGTAATACTTAGTATTTAATAGTGGGTTTTTCTTAGGATTTTGGATGAATTATAAGCAACACATTTGGGTCTGTTTGCATTTAGCATTGTTACTAACATCTTAAAAGTGAATGTTTCCTAAATCAAAATAAATTTAATTGCTGGTAGCATGTCCATTTATAGATTTTTTTTTTTGCTTCCTATGGCAATTAACTTTGATAAAATAAGCCCACAAAATCTCAATATATTTATATTTGGATTTAGTTTGAAAACCAGCCTTTTCATTGCATGTAGCTTAATTAACTAATTTTTAAAGGCAGAAATGAAAAATCTTGAAATGACATGCCAAGTAACTAAACTTAAACATGTCTAATCCCTACAATCTATTTTTGTGAGTAGAGAGCACTGAATCAGACCTTTCTCCTAGTAGAGTCCATTTATAGGATCTTTCTTTGCCTTTAACAACATATTTTTGCTGTGAATACCATAAAGAATTTTGTTCAAATTGGAATTTTAATAAAAGGCAGATTTGCCTCTACTGGTGGTACAGAATACTTTGAAAATCAGTTTGGATGTTAAAAAGCAGCATAAACTATAATTTACCTCATAAAAGCTCAACTGATATTGGAGCACCCTTTCTATGCTTGCTTAAAAAATTAAATCTGTTAAACTGACTCGAATCTTAATTAAAAGATGATTTCTAAGAGCTCTGATGCAACTTGACTGCTTTGACAAAAGGCTATTTAGAAGATAAATTATTGAGGGAAATATTTTAAAAATCTGTTCAAATAAATTATAGTGATATTCAAACATGAAAAAGATCAGTTCGATTTTTTATCTTTATATTTCATTTTAGTGAAACTAAAGCAGACTAAGCATTTGTTAGAAGTAATTTTCAAACTTTGAATTTCTTTAAAAATGAAATTAATTAACAGTTCAGATTCGTTAATTTAGGAAAAAATTTATAATTTACTAGAAAATGTAGCAGTCTTGTAAAAGTAGAGAGAATTCTTTTTTTTAATAAAAGTATAGTTGGCACATGATGTTTCATTAGAAGAGTATAGTATTCTTGAGTGAAACATTTTTTTTTCCTGTAAACTGGTGAGGAACTTAGTGTATGATTCCTCTTTAATATTGGTATTAATAATAAAAAAAAATATTGGTATTAATACTATTCAAGCTTTGTTTACTTTCTCTGGTAGATAGACCTAGGTGGGTGAGAAAAGAGGTGTTATCATGGATAACCACCTTTCTCCCCAGAGTTGTTTCCAGATTGAGACTAAATGTATTTAAGAGAAGTGAAGGGACAGATTTACTTAAAGGGCAAATCTATTGAATAAATCTTCAGATGACTTTGAACATTCCCTTTGGAAAATGTAGTATTAATATGTTTTTACACTTAATACTGAATAACTTCTCTTGATTTTTCTTTCTCTTTTTTAATGGTAGAATTCTGGTACAGCTCAAGTTTTCAGCTTAGTAGCAGAGCGTAGAAAGAAGTTTCAAGAGATCATCAATCGCAGTAGCAGTGAAGCTAATCAGGTGGTTCGTCCCAAAACTTCAAGTAAATGGTCTGCTCCTGGTTCAGCTCCACAATTAACTACGGCCATTTTGGAAATTAAAGAAAGCATATTGTCTTTGCTAATTAAACTTCATCATAAACTCTCAGGAAAACAGAACTCCTACTATCCTCCTTGGCTTGATGACATAGAAATTTTAATCCAACCAGAAATTCCTAAATATAATCATGGAGATGGTATAACTGCAGTAGAAAGAATTTTATTAAAAGCCGCACTGCAAAGCAGAATGAACAAACGCATCATTGAAGAGATATGTAGAAAAGTGACCCCTCCTGTACCACCAAAAAAAATCACTGCAGCAGAGAAGAAAACACTGGACAAAGAAGAAAGGTAATTTTTATTTTTCATGTTTTAAACATGTATGGTACAGTTGAAGATTTGATATATCCCCTTTTTGGCCATCTGTGGCTAATCACCAGAGTGTTTAACAGCTATAATCGTAGCTGATTAGTTTGTAAGATAAAAGGAGCCAAATACAGTCAGTGCTTGGGCATGTATTATGCTGGAGTTAGTTGAGGGTGAGAAGACAAGAGTTAGTGACCCCAACATTAAATTACTACCCTAAACTTGTAGACAGGCCCCTTTACAAAATTACTACTTTTGTTACTACTGTAGGTTATCTAATTCTGCTATTTTCAAAAATTATTGTCAGTTCAACTTTAAATGAGAATAGAAAATTAAAAAATATTTCTCAGAGTAAAAATTTGATTTAGTTCTTTTGATCTTTTCCAGTCATATGTTTTCAACGTGTGATTACTATTTATTAAACAAGTAATATTTTAAAGACATACTTATGGGGCAGCCTGGGTGGCTCAGTGGTTTAGTGCTGCCTTTGGTCCAGGGCATGATCCTGGAGACCTAGGATCGAGTCCCACATCGGGCTCCCTGCATGGAGCCTCCTTCTACCTCTGCCTGTGTCTCTACCTCTCTCTCTCTCTCTCTCTCTCTGTTTCTCATGAATAAATAAATAAAATCTTTAATCTGTCTCTAGTTTTTGGAACTTTAAGTTTCTTTTATTTTGTTGTTAAATCATAAAGTGCTTTTAAAAATTTTAAACTGAAAAAATTTTATTTAAGTGAACTCTTAACCCTCAATGTGGGACTCAAATTCATCACCTTGAGATCAAGAGTTGCATGGTCTACTGACGTAATCATCCAGACACCACTGTTAAATCATATTTGTGAATTAAAAAAAAAAATCTTCGTTTCTGTTTACCAAGATAGGGGAGGATGGGGAGAGGATACTGGAGGACCAAGATAAGAGAGGCTTAGGCTTAGCAATAAAGTTGATATGCCCAGTTTTGTACATTACTGAGTTTAAAGAGGACATTTGGCTGGAGATGGGCTTGAGACTTAGGGGAGAGTTCTGAGTTAGAGCTATAGATGTGGGTATACAGGTAGTAAAGGCTTACATATGGAAGACTGTGTACAATAAGAATTGAGAATACTTAATATAGAACTTTTATAGAATAAGAAAAACATTAAAGGAAATGATTGAGGAAGTCACCTATGGCTAGAGTGGAAGAGGAAGAACACTGTAGAAAGCAGTCAAGAGGGTTTAGAAAGGAAGAAATATAGTGAGATTATGCTACACAAGTTCAGATAAGGTTGGCAGTTCTCTTTGATTCAGTAGTTAGAAGGCCAACTTTTGGTAACTAACTGTACCAGGAGCAATTTAAATCACATATATAGTTGTACTTCATTTATGATGTAATTAAATTTGTTATAGTATATAAAAAAGCCTTTAGTATATTAGGAATGTAGGAGAAGGGTGCCTGGGTGACTCAATTGGTTGAGTGTCTGCCTTCAGCTCACATCATAATTCCAGGGTCCTGGGATCGAGCCCTGCATCAGTGACTCCTTGCTCCTCAGAGAGTCTGCTTCTCCCTCTCCTTTTGCCTCTCCCCAAACTTCTGCATTCTCTTCTCAAATAAATAAATAAATCTTAGGGAAAAAAAGAATGTAGGAGAGTTTTATTTCTTACAGTACTTCATAAATAGTTGTTATAAATAACATATCATTTATGTGACAGTTCATTAATTTTGAATTAGTAATTTCCTAAGATTTAATAGATCTATTGATAAAATTAGAAGGCTGAAAACTGGGTAAAATTTTAATTTTTGTTAACCTCTTAAATTGGTGATATTTTCTTGGTTATGGAATAATGTCTTTTTTTAAAGAAGATAAACTTTTAGTGAATCAAAGTTTATTTTATTTGGTTATTTTGGTTTGTTTTGTAATCATTACTCATACTAAATGTGATACTGGAGTAGTTCAGATGCTATTTTTATAGAGGCCCTAATGCTGTTGTAATAAATAATACTCTGAAAAAATTTAAAGGTACCCCCCCTTTTGGGCTTTGTTTCCTTTGAGTGGTGATAATGATACTGACAAGGCCTTGAAGCTAATTCTGTAACAGAAAACTAAGGATTAAGATGAATTTATTTGAATTTCACTATGCTTCTCACAGTATCTTTTCTCAATTTATTTTGGATTTTGGATTAAGTTTCATAAAAGAGGCCAAAGAATTTATAAACATTTATTGGTGATCCATTCCCAATTACCTTATCTCTGGAAAAATTTGGCATTACTTTTATAACAGTAACTCCATAGAAAACAAGATACAAATAGGAAACCTTTAGATGGTTTAACAATACGAGACATGGGATGCCTGGGTGGCTCAGCAGTTGAGTGTCTGCCTTCAGCTCAGGTTGTGATCCCAGTCCCAGGATAGAGTCCCACATCAGGCTCCCTGCATGGAGCCTACTTCTCCCTCTGCCTGTGTCTCTGCCTCTCACTGTGTGTTTCTCATGGATAAATACATAAAATAAAATCTTAAAAACAAACAATGTGCAATGTCAGTGTCTCCACTTTTGGGATAATAATGGAAAATTCCTGAGTTGTACTGAGTCTGGCCATAACTTCCTCGTCTTTTCATTTTTATTCACGTTTATGCCCAATTTTAGAAAATAATTACCTAAATTAATAACAAATTCACAAGGGAAAAATAATTGACATTCTTTTTCTGCAAATCATAGCAAGTTGGTATAGAATTTTTTTGTGGTTGTTAAGCAGCTTAAAAACAGCATTCATTTATTTACTCACATTTTCTGTATGTTGAAGTGTAGGTGGGGTGTGACTGGGTTCTCTACTCAGAGTCTCACAAGGCTGAAATCAAGGTGACAGCCATAATCATCTGGAGCTTACAGTCTTTCAAGCTCATGTGGTTGTGGGAGAGTAGACGTGCATTTTTTATTTTATTTATTTTTTATTTTTATTTATTCATGAGAGAGAGAGAGGGAGGGAGGGAGAAACACAGGCAGAGGGAGAAGCAGGCTCCATGCAGGGAGCCCGATGTGGGACTCGATCCCGGGTCTCCAGGATCTTGCCCTGGGCTGCAGGCGGCGCTAAACCGCTGTGCCACCTGGGCTGCCCTAGACGTACATTTTAATGCTGGTACCAAGCAGTTACATTTGAAGTTTCCTAATGTTTGGTATATGGATTTTTTATGTGAAGTGCTCTTTTATGAATATACTCTAAATGCACTTGTAGGGATCCCTGGGTGGCTCAGTGGTTTAGCGCCTGCCTTTGGCCCAGGGCTGATCCTGGAGATCCAAGATCAAGTCCTACACTGGGCTCCCTGCATGGAGCCTGCTTTTCCCTCTGCCTGTGTTTCTGCCTCTCTCTCTCTCTGTCTCTCATGAATAAGTAAATAAAATCTTAAAAAAATAAAAATAAATGCAGATGTAAAGGTGATTTATGGAGTGGCATAACTCAATGTTTTAATTAAAGAAACTTAATAAAACTAAATTTACAGAGTAGTGATGTAGGGGATCAAACATGTATTTTGTCAATGCTGTTGTTTCTTGTAGCATTTTTGGAGGCCCATAGAATGCTTTCAGCTTCTATGGCACATTTTTGTTCCCGTTTCTTTTATGGTGGCAAATTTTTGTCCTTTGAAGATGGATTTAATTTTTTTTTAATTTAAATTCAATTAGCCAACATATATTACATCATTAGTTTCAGATATGCAGTTCAGCAGTTCATCAGTTGCATTTAAAATGTGGTGCTCATCACATCACATGCCCTCCTTAATGCCCAACACCCAGTTACCCCACACCCCTCTTTCCCTCCAACAACTTTCAGTTTCCTATAGTTACTAGACTCTCATGGTTTGTCTCTCTCTCTTATTTCTTCCTTTTCAGTTTTCCCTCCCTTCCCTTATGAGCCTCTGCACTATTTTTTATATTCCACATGTGAGTGAAACCATATGATAATTGTCCTTCTCTGATTGGCTTATTTGTTCAGTGTAATACCCTCCAGTTCCATCCACATTGAGGTAAATGTGAAGATTTCATCCTTTGTGACAGCTGAGTAATATTCCCTTATGTTATATACCACATCTTCTTTATCCATTCCTCTCTTCTCTGTTGATGGATACCTGGGCTCTTTCCATAGTTTGGCTGTTGTGGACATTGCTGCTATAAACATTGGGGTGCAGGTGCCCCTTCAGATCACTACATTTGTATCTTTGGGGTAAATACTAGTGAAATTGCTGGGTTGTAGGGTAGCTCTATTTTCAACTTTTTGATGAACCTCCATACTATTTTTCAGAGTGGCTGTACCAGCTTACCTTCCTACCAACAGTTGAAGAGGGTTACCCTTTCTCCACATCCTTGCCACACATTTGTTGTTTCCTGACATGTTAATTTTAGCCATTCTGACGAATGTGAGGTGGTATCTCATTGTGGTTTTGTATTTCCCTGATGCCTATTGATGTTGAGCATCTTTTTATGTGTTTGTTGGACATTTGTATGGCTTCTTTGGAAAAATATCTGTTCATGTCTTCTGCCATTTCTTGACTGGATTATTAGTTTTTTTGGGTGTTGAGTTTGTTAAGTTCTTTATAGATCTTGGATAAAGGATGGATTTAATTCTTAAGGCCTTTTTCTTTTGAAGAAATCTCAAAGTTACTGAAATATTTCAAGGATAATACAAAGAATTTCCTAGACCATTTCAGAATAAGTTGCTTTACCTTGGAATACTTTAGTATTCTGTAGATAAAAGGACTTTTAAAAATATATATATAATCACAATCCAGCTTTCAAAATAAGATAATTAACATTTATTTGAGTATGATAAGATTCTTAGATTCCCAAGTTTTGACAGTTGCCCAATAATGTTTCTTCTAGCAAAAGAAATCCAGTACAGAATCACTCATTGAATTTGGTTGTTTGTCTCTGGTCTCCTTCAATTGGAATTAGTTTCTTCAGTCTTTCATTTTCTTAACCTTGTCACTTTTTTGAAGAACACAAGGCAGTAACATTGTAGAATGTCCCTCCATTTGGGCTTGTCTATGTCCTCTTATGTTTAGATTCAGGTTAAGAATTGTTGTCAGGAATATCAAGGAAGTGATGCTATTTTCTTTTGATTACAGCCCCATCAGGTGTCACATGATTTCAGTTTGTTTCATTTGGGGATTAATATTGATTACTTGGTTAAGGGGTATCTGCCAGACTTCTTGACTGTCAAGTATCCCTTTTTTCTCCTTTGTAATTAATATGTAATTTGTGGAGAGGTACTTTGAGATGCTGTAATATCTGTTCTCACCAACTTTCATTTATTTCTGTCAGTTTGGATTTATGGATTCCTATTTCATTTTATGGGTTGCAATCTCATATGCTTGCTATTCATTTTGAAGCTCAAATTACTCTGGATTTGGCCTGTGTGACTGCCTTCCAGCTGTGTTCTTTTGATGTATCCCCAGAATTCTTTGAGTTTTCTTTTTTTCCTGGGGCAAGAAGATAGCCCAGCTTCATCTTGAATTTGGAACTAGGCATTCTCTAAGGAGTTTTGGTTACTTTCTATCTAGAAACCACAATCCGTGTGTTCATTTTAAGGGATATAACTATTTTCAGTCGATCTTGGTAGACAGAACTAGGAAAAGATGTGTGTTTTTGTGTGTGGTGAGGGAGCGGTGGTGGAGGGAACAGGGAGAGTGGTATTAAGTTCACTGTGAGTTCACTGATAATTCCAATTCCAGTCCAACACCGGAGGAATCATTCTTACTTTTTCTTTTTCCATACTTCTTACCCTGCTCCCACAGTGAGAATCCTGGCAACTATAATTCTCAGAAGATACTACTTTTTAAATCTGTAGCCTTGTATGCTAATCAATTTTTTTAACCTTTTCCACAAGAATGCTCTCTTACGTTAGACTGTTGGATCATGGCACCAGGCGCTAGGCCATTGTCTCCACTCCACCCTCCTCCGCCCCACCAACCCCTGACCCCAGGCCTTTCAGGAAAGGAACAGAGGTCAGAAGTAGATTTAATTTTTTTTGAAATGGCCATTGTCCTTTGAGAGTTAAGTTTGATGAATAAGGTGAATGATCAACCTGGATAAAAACACTTTGGCTCAAAAACAATGTAAAAATAAGAGTTGTAGTTATAAAATAATAAAGTAAGTTTTCTTAAGTAGACCAGATCCTAAATTATGTTTAAAGTAAATATTAGAAAAGCATTATTAAATTTTTTTTGAACATTATTGGCAAAAATATGTAATTTCTCATGGCAAGGTAGACCATAGTACTTTATACCTGTTAATGATTATCTCCACTAATTGGATGGGAACGGTTATGTAAATAATCTAAAAATTATTATTAGCATTCTTCTAATACTGTATTCTATATCCTTGAATCATTTCAGGTTAATGAAGGAATTTTTTTAGGTTTCCAATAGAAATAACTTCTTAGAATCTCAGTTTAATCTTTGATTATTATAGTATATCAATATAATAAATAGTCACTAAAAGACTGCTATAATGTGCTCTATCCATTATGGTTCTTTAGATTTTTTTTTAATTTTTTAATTAAAAAAAGTTTTTATTTAAATTCCAGTTAATGTCCGTTATGATATTAATTTCAGGTTTCCATGATTTTTTTAATGTCCTTTGTATCATGGGCTATGATAAATCCCTTTTTGAGTTTTATTTAAGTAAAAAGTTTGTTTCTTTTGTTGAACTAATATATAACTTATATTTTTAACATTTTTCTTTTTCTTCCTCCCTTCTTGTTTTAAATTACTATTTTAACCCTTCTTTATGGGGGGTAAAATTTTTATGCTTACTAGTATTGTTAGCATCCCCAAATCTAGGAAGCCTTTTTTCTTTATTAGTTTACTTTTATTTTCTTATTCTTATGTTTTAGTCCTGTTGTATTGAGTTTTGTGCGTGTGGTTTGTTTTTTTAATTTTGTTTTGTTTTACAACCAGCCTTAAAATACACTTGGGAAGTAGATAAAAGGTAAATAATAAGTAATTCATAATTGATGAATTAACTGAAGAGAATGTTTATGCTTAGGTTTGAAATACAATTTTATTCTTTATGTTGTTTTTGAGACTCATATTTTTGTACTTGAAACAAACTTGGAATATTTTTTAGTAGAAACTAGGAAATTTACTGGCTCCTGCTTGTTCTCTTTTAGGAAAGACCCTATTTTTTTTTTTTTTTTAAAGATTTTATTTATTTATTCATGATAGTCACAGAGAGAGAGAGAGGCAGAGACACAGGCAGAGGGAGAAGCAGGCTCCACGCACTGGGAGCCCGATGTGGGATTCGATCCCGGGTCTCCAGGATCGCGCCCTGGGCCAAAGGCAGGCGCCAAACCGCTGCACCACCCAGGGATCCCGGAAAGACCCTATTCTTAATGTAACAGTAAATCTGACTATTCTTATCTTTTAGATTCTGCTTATATCCACACATCCTAGCTTCTTCTAGTAACTAGTTTGCTATTATTTGTGCTTGGGGTTAAATTGTGAGTTCCTTGCTAAAAAAGATATTTCTTACTCTTGCTACCAACTGACATATAATTAGGAAATTTTGTTGTTGGAAATTCAAATCTTCTATCTACTTTAATTATTTCACATTTTAAAGTAAATATTGGCTTTTTCTTACCTCTTTAAGCCAATGATCTTCAAACCATTTTAAAACAGTGGAGGGGTGCCTGGGTGATTTAGTCAGTTGAGCGTCTGACTCTTGATTTTGGCTCAGCTCATGATCTCATGGGTTGTGGGATTGAGCCCCACATCCCGCTGCTGAGCGGGAGTCTGCTTGAAGATTCTCTCAGGTTGTCCTCTTCTGTATGCCAGGGACTTTTCATACAGTATATACACTCTTGAAATATAGTAAATCCTAAAGACATCTGATACTTACCACCTTATTTCTGTTTAGGCGACAAAAGGCTAGAGAGAGGCAGCAGAAATTGCTTGCAGAGTTTGCTTCACGACAGAAAAGCTTCATGGAAACTGCAATGGATGTTGGTAAGTTAAAATTTACTAGTTTAGAACTCTTATAATGACACATATTACTACAGGGATTATCTAGTTCAATTTTTACCAGTTTTTAACATTACAGACAGATGATTTCTCGTCTTTATTTAAAACAGTAGAGTGATGGAGGAGGATCAGACTGTTATTATAGGCAGTTTATTTGGTTATTGCATAGTTGTAATTATTAGTTCTTTCGGATGGTAGCAATATGATATATCCTCTGCTATTTTCCTCTATTAGATTGTCCTTTTGATTTGTGAGGTTCACCAATATGATTTACTTCTTCTGATTTTTTTTCCTGTTAAATTATCCTGAGATTTTTAAAATAGCTTTCAAATACTTTTAGTGCCTCCTCTTTCTGCTACCCCTTCAATATTTCTTAAAACTGGTTCCATTTACTTCCATTAGGATTAGCGTTAGCATTTGTACGGTGAGAGGGGATGCCATTTTCCTTTATGATAGTAGATTGTTATGAGTAATTTATTTATTTTTTTTAATGAGTAATTTATTTTACAAACTTTTCCTGACTACCTCTTGCATTCCAGTGATATTTTCTTTTTTCTTTTTACTTTTAGACAGAAATGCTGAAGTTGTGTATGTAATGCATATACACATATGTGCATTCAAACATGCATACATTCTTTCACAACTTAATCTCAGAAATGACATAGTATTTCTGTACAAAATACATTCTCATGCACTTTTGTGCACATAAGCACACATAATCAACATCCAGAACATCTAGGTGCGGGAAGGGGGTTAGTCCAGATATAGTAAAATGCCTTCTGAACATCAACAGGTGAGTTTATGTTCATGACATAACTTTGATGTGTAAAGAATCTGTTAATCAGATTTAGTATCAGTTGATGTTCTCAAATGAAAGATGAGGATTTAATTCATTGATACTTTTCCTTTTTCCCCTCTTCTTTTCCTTCTTTTTAGAAATTCATAATTAATATTTTTTCTTTACATATCAAATATAATTATAGTGTATATTAATTGTTCTCCCTATAGCCAGTTTCTTCATACCTCTTCATATAAAGTGAATTAGTAAGCACCCCTGTTTTTCTTTTCCTCATCTCTACCTTCTGCCTCTTATCAGTTATTTACTTTTAAATTGTTAAGATTGGTATCATTTTCTTTTGCAGTCACAGTCAAGTGTTCCATCCAAAGGTTGACTTTAAATGTTGAGAAATAATGACTTAAAAAATTTATTTTTTGAAAAAATTTTTAAAGATTTTACTTATGTGAGAGAGAGAGCATACATATATGAGCAGGAGCTGGAAGAGGAGCAGAGGGAGAAGCAGACTACACTGAGCAGGGAGCCTGACTTGGGGCTCCATCCCAGGACCCCAGGATCGTGACCTGAACCGAAGGCAGACACAACTGACTGAGCCACCAGGTGCCCTGAGAAATAATTGACTTTGAACGCTGTTGACTACAGAGCTAAATAGTGTGCTAGGATTCATTTTCTTTTTTTTTTGAGTCTAGTGGCCTGACTCCCAGATTACTTTAAGGATATTGTATGTAAAGCATATAGCCCCATTTCTTACAGTTTCTCAATTACTAAAACCATACCACTAAACATTTCTACTTGGGCCATCACTTTGTTATACTGTTTTTTGTTTTTCCTGACGTTTTCAACTGTTTTTTGTTTTGTTTTTTAATTTAACTCATGAACGCTTAAGATATCTCTGTTATTCTGCCTCCTTGTTCATACCATCCTCGACGTGTTAATTCTGTTCCAGCCTGGTCCATGGTCCAGTTGCTCTGGAGGCATGCTATATAGCCATTACCTTTAGATTTTCCTCTTGCAGAGTTTCCTCTTGCAGGGGTTTCCTGCATTTATAGCATCTCTCTTTTTTGGGTCTTGTTTTATTGGCATTCAGCTACCAGTGTATTCCTAATAATGCCTATGGATAGGATTCTAGTTTGCTCTCATGCTTGATTTTTCATTTGGATGAGTGTGTAATTCTAGGTTGATACACTCTCACAAATGTAAAAGCAATACTTCCTTGTTTTTTAGTATTCATTTGATGAGAAATCTGTTGGTAGTTTGATTCTTCTTCCTTTGTAGTTGAACTCCCCCCAACCCCAACACTTTTATAATTGATCCTTAGACATCTGAATTTTTTTTTTAAGATTTTAGTGGTTTTTAATTTTATTTTAAGTAGACTTCATGCCCAATGTGGAGTTTGATCTCACAGCCCTGAGATCAAGAGTTACATACTCTACTGACTGAGCCAGCCAGGCATCCCAAGAGATCAGAAATTTTATGATTTGTATGTAGGCAGATCTTTTTTCATTTTTCTTAGCACTTAATGGGCCTTTTCAGTCTGAAGATTCATGTCTCTGAAGCTCTGAGAAAAAAAAAATCCTTTTATTTATTTATTTCTTTTTTATAACTAATCATCCTCCAATATGACCTTCAAATGATCCATGCCTTCTGGTATTTATGTCCTGTGTAGTCTTCTCTCACATTGCCCCAGAATTGATGTGCATGACCACTGGAATATGGCAAAAGTAATACCATGTCATTTCTGAAATTAGGTTATAAAAGATATTTCAGCTTCTGTCTTAATTGTTTTCTCTCTCTCTTGAATTACTCATTCTGGAAGGAAGCCAGCTGCCATGTTGTGACCAGCCCTATGGAGAGGCCTATCTGGAAAGAGACTGAGGCCTCTGGTCAACAATCATATTAGTGAGCTTAGATGTGAAACTTCCACCTCCACTTAAGCTTCCAATAGATTGTTAGCTTGACAACAGTCTCATTAAAAATCCAGAATCAGAATCCTTTGGCTAAAATGCTGCTAGGTCCCTGACCCTCAATAACTATGTAAGATTACAAATGTTGGTGTAAGCTGCTGGTTTTGGGGGACTCTTACTAGTTCTTAGGTAAGAACAGGACACTGAAGAGGGGACATCTAAAGCATGCAAAGTAAAAAGAACATATCATATACAAGATAAAAAATATAAAAGATTAAAATATCAATCCAGGAGTTTCAGCATTCAACTAAGAAGAATCCCGTAAAAAAAAGAATAAAAAATATATAAGGAGAAAAGTATTGTAATAGTTTTCTATTGCTGTTTAATAGAAGTTCCCTTTTAGGTTTCTGCCCCATTTCTTCTCAGTAACTGTTAATACATATTAGATATGTTTATTTGCATCAATCCTTATTAAAATGTATCTGACCTTGACATCTTTCTTTTTCTGTTTCTCTCATGTATTCTTACCTATTTATTTAGATATGCCTCCATCTTTTAAATGTTACATATCACTTCCATTTTTCTGGTCTTCCCAATTCCCTCTACTTATTTCTTTGTCACTATGGACAACATTATGATTTTCATAGACTCTAAGAGTCTTTATCTTAATAATATGATGATATTATTCTTGCTGTTAATGACATTAATACCAGAGGATTGCTGTTATTTTCTATAGTAGTTTTGCTTTATTAACAATATAGTCATATGTAAATGATTTCCCTACATAAATATATATTGATTATTATTATTGCTAAGATATCACTAGAATTCAAAATACAGGAGAAATAGTTTGTTCCTCTTATATCTCTTAGTAAATATTGCCATTTGCCCTCAGGAGCTGTCATGTTATTATCAATTTCTCTCCTCAAGTGCCTCAAAAAAAAAAAAAAAATTAAAACAATCTCCTTATTTCCTTTCCTTCTTTGTTTTTGTTTTTTTTTTAAATGTGAATGGTAAAAAACAATTTGAGGTGTATTTAACCATATAAATTAAAATCTTTTCATTACAGGGGCACCTGGGTGGCTCAAACAGTTAAGCATCTATCTTCGGCTCGGGTCATGATCTCAAGGTCCTGAGATTGAGCCCCACATCGGGCTCTGCTCAGTGGGGAGCCTGCTTCTCCTTCTGCCTCTGCCACTTCCCCTGCTGATGTGCACATGCATGTGCACTCCTTCTCACTCTCTCAAATAAATAAATAAAATCTTTAAAAAATAAAATATCAACTGCATTTTTTTTCTGAGCGAACATTACTTCAGCAAGGTTAATTTTTTCCAGAGTTTTATTACTACATAACCTTACTGGTATTAAAGTTGTGCTTTAATTATTTGAACTTAATTTTTTTCCCTATATTTTCAATGAAGAAAGATTTTTCTCCTGAGGAATTAAGAGCTGTAACTTTTTTTCTCCTCAGATTCTCCTGAGAATGATATTCCTATGGAGATCACAACAGCAGAACCACAAGTTTCTGAGGCAGTATATGATTGTGTTATTTGTGGACAGAGTGGCCCTTCCTCTGAAGACCGACCTACAGGATTGGTTGTACTATTACAAGCATCTTCAGGTAAAATCAAAGTAATTTTTCAGTGGAATTATTTTAGAGCCAAAGTATACACATATTAATAAATATCTGTATTAATTGAAAGTTATATCTTTGGATATAACTATAGATCTATATACAACAAGGATCAGTTTAGATCTGTATAGCAAAGTTTTTTAATCTGGTTTTATCTGATTTTCCTGGACATGAGTGTTAGAAGAAGTGTTTAACAGAGAAGTCTCTCTGTATGTTACACAGTCTTTTTCCTTAAAGTGTGATGGTATAATATCAATGCTAGATGGCCAAAAACAAGTTCACTTTTCTTGACAATTTAATTGTTTTAAAATTGGGAAGCCTTTTAAGCCCAGAAATATTGTCAGTTTAAATATTTTAGCTACATAAGTCACATTTTTTGAGCTACTAGAAGCAGTAATTCTTGAAACAGCCTGCCAAATGATTTGCCTGTATAATTTAACAATTTTTTTAAAAAGATTTTATTATTATTTTTTTAAGATTTTATTTAGTCATGAAAGAGAGAGAGAGAGAGAGAGAGAGAAAGGCACGGACAGAGGGAGAAGCAGGCTCCACACAGGGAGCCCAACGGTGGGACTCGATTCCGGGTCTCCAGGATCTTGCCCTGGGCCGAAGGTGACACTAAACCGCTGAGCCACTGGGCTTGCCCTATTATTTCTTTTTGAGAGAGAGTGCACGTGCACGAGCAGTGGAAGGGACAGAGAGAGGGAGAGAATCTCAAGCGGACTCTACACTGAGCATGGAGCTTGACATTGGGCTTGATCTCATGACCCTGAGATCATGACCTAAACCAAAATCAGGAATCAGACACTTAACTGACTGAGTTACCCAGGCACCCCTAAGAACGTTTTTGAAAAAATTTTGAAGGATTTGTCTGAGTGCTCTCCATCCTTTCCCATACTAAAATATTTTAAGGTGTGATAACTCTTATATGCTCTAGTCCCAATGAATTCAATCCATTTTAAACAGAGGAATTTGTGTGAAGCAAAGAGAAAATAAAGTTCTTACACATTTCTCTTGAGCATTTTTTTCTAGGGTGTTTATTCTCTGAATTAGTGTAGTAAAGTGGAAAGAGATATGAGACCCCCTCCGAGTTCAAATACAGGTATTGCTTGACATAATCTGGCCAAGTTTGTTGCTTTCTTATGACTATAGAGATAATAGACTTCAGAGGATTGTTATGTTGGTTAAATACTGTAATATAGGTGAAAGGGTTTAATATGGTGCCTTGTAAATTAATTTCTCCTTTTGTTTCTTTTCTTGCTTAAAAATAAATTTCATTTGGGAAACCCCAATTGAATAGGACATGGAGTAGAGCTGTCAAAACCAGAAATGCCTACTAAAAAGGAAATATGTGTGGCTCCTGGGTGGCTCAATTGGTTGTGTCCAACTCTTGACTTTGGCTCAGGTCATGATCTCAGGGTCTTGAGATCAAGCGCTGTGCTCAGCGGGGAATCTGGTTCCCTCTCCCTCTATTCCCCACTACCCTCCACCCTGCTCCCCCGCTGCAACTCCAGCTCATGCATATGTGAGCTCTCTCTAATAAATAAATAAATCTTTTTAAAAAAAATAAGAAGGAAATATGTGGGTTTATTGACTGATTTTGTAGCTATATTTCTCTTTTCTACTACTGTGACAAAACTAGCTTATGAAATTATTGCCACTTAACTTTTTATAATTTCACCAAATACTTTATAATCATGAATGTAATGTTTTGTTTATTCCTTCATTACACAAAAATTTATTTATTTATTTGTTTGTTTGTTTATTTATTTATTTATTTCATTCTACAAATATTTTTTTTTTTCATTCTACAAATATTTATTGGGAAATTAGGTGCCAGATACTGTCATAGTAAGAAAGAAAACAAAACAAAATCTCTGTCCGAATGAAGGCAGAGTTTTTGTTTTTGTTGTTTTAATCCTTATTTGTATTTTTAAAGTTGCTTTGACCAAGTTGTCACTTCATTTAATCCCCTTTTACGATTTTGTACACTAGCTAAACTTACTAATATTGGATAATTCCACTGTATGTAACTCTATTATCTTTTAGAGATAGAAGAAATGAATAAGAAACTAACATTAAAAGTGTTAAATCTAAAGGATGATTTTAATTGGGAACTGTAGTAGGTGAAATCTCTGGCTGTTTCCTTCCTTTCTTCCTGAGCCTCACATACCTACTTACATCTTGCATTTTACCCCTCTTTCTTTTTCTTGACTTGTGACATCTTTCTTTATTTTGATCTGTCTCTTCTCTTTTTCTTTTATCATTTTATGTTTGAATATGGAACATTTTGATTTATTTTTTGTTTCAAGTTTTTATTTAAATTCCAGTTAGTTGACATATGGTGTAAAGTTAATTTCAGGAATAGAATTTAAGGATTCATCACTTACATATAATACTCATTGCTTAGCAAAACAAGTGCCCTCCTTAATCCCCATCATGCATTTAGTCCATTCTTCACCTACCTCCCCTCCATTCAACTCTTAGTTTGTTCTCTATAGTTAAGAGTCTCTTATGGTTTGCCTCTCTCATTTTTCCCCTTCCCCTATGTTCATCTGTTTTGTCTCTTAAGTTCCACATATAAATGAAATTATATGCTATTTGTCTTTCTCTGACTGACAGGTGTACTTATACAGCTCATTCCACATTGTTGCAAATGGCAAGATTTCATTCTTTTTGATGACTAATATTCTATTGTGTGTTTTATATATACACATATGTATAATATGTATATTATATATATCTTATATAATATGTATATCATATATATATATCTCACATCTTTTTTATCCATTCATCAGACATTTGGGCTCTTTCCATAATTTGGCTGTTGTTGCTAATGCTGGTATAAATGTGTCCCTTTGAATCAGTATTTTTTGTATCCTTTGAATAAATACTTAGTAGTGTAATTCCTGAGTCGAAAGATAGTTCTATTTTTAACTTTTTTAGGAACCTCCAGACTGTTTTCTAGAGTGGCCCCACCAGTTTGCATTCCCACCAATACTGTAAGAAACTTCCTCTTTCTCTGCATCCTCACCAATACCCATTGTTTCCTGTGGTGTTCATTTCAGCCATTCTGACAGGTGTGAGGTGATATTGCATTGTAGTTTTGATTTGCATTTCCCTGATGATGAGTGATATTGAGCATCTTTTCATGTGTCTGTTGGCCATTTGTGTATACATCTTCTTTGGGAAAATGTTGAGTCATGTCTTCTCATTTCTTAACCAGATTATTTGTTTTTGGGGTATTGATTTTGATAAGTTCTTTATAGAATTTGGATACTAGCCCTTTATCAAATGTCATTTGCAAATAACTTCTCCCATCCCATCAGTTGCGTTTTAGTTTTATAGATTGTTTCCTTTGGTGTGCAGAGCTTTTTATCTTGTTGAGTTCCCAATAATTCATTTTTGCTTTTGTTTCCCTTGTCTCAGGAGATGTGTTGAATAAGGAGTTGCTACAGCTAATGTTGAAAAGGTTACTGCTTGTGTTTTCCTCTAGGATTTTTTATGGTTTCAGGTCTCACATTTAGGTCTTTAATCCATTTTGAATTTATTTTTGTGTGTAATATAAGAAAGTGGTCCAGTTTCATTGTTTTGCATGTTGCTGTCCAGTTTTCCCAGCATCATTTGTTGAAGAGGCTTTTACCCACTGGATATTCTTTCCTGCTTTGTTGAAGATTAATTGACCATATAGTTGTGGGTCCATTTCCAGGTTTTCTCTTCTGTTCCATTGATGTATGTATCTATTTTTGTGCCAATACATTACTGTCTTGATGACTACAGCTTTGTAATACAGCTTGAAGTCTAGAATTGTGATGCTTCCAGTTTTGCTTTTCTTTTTCAGGATTGCTTTGGCTGTTTGAAGTCTTTTGTGGTTCCGTACAAATTTTAGGATTGTTGGTTCTAGCCCTGTGAAAAATGCTGTTGGTATTTTGATGGGGATTGTATTAAATGTGTTGATTGCTTTAGGTGGTATAGACATTTTAACAATATTTGTTGTTCTAATCCATGAGCAATAGAATGTTTTTTCATTTCTTTGTGTCCTCTTCAATTTCTTTCATAAGCGTTCTATAGTTTTCAGAGGACAGATCTTATACCTCTTTGGTTAGGTTTGTTCCTAGATATGTTAACGATTTTTGGTGCAATCACAATGAAATTAATTCTTTGATTTCTCATTCTACTGCTTCATTATTGGTGCACACAAATGCAACAGATTTCTTTATGTTGATTTTGTGTCTTGTGATTTTGCTAAATTCATGTATTCTAGCAGTTTTTTTGGTGGAGTTTTTTGGGTTTTCTGCATAGAGTATCATGTTGTCTGCCAGTAGTGAAAGCTTGATTTCTTTCCTGCCTATTTGGATGCCTTTTATTACTCTTTGTTGTCTTATTGCTGAGGCTGGGACTTCCAGTACTATATTAAATTACATTAGGGAGAGTGAATGTTCCTGTTTTGTTCCTGACTGTAGGGGAAAAGCTCTCATTTTTTCCCTATTGAATATGATATTAGCTGTGTGGGTTTTTTTGTTGTTTGTTTTGTTTTGTTTTTGTATATGGCCTTTATGATGTTTAGCTATGTTCCCTCTATCCCTGTTTTGTTGAGGATTCTCATCAAGAATGGAAGCTATTAAAAAAAAAAAAGTGGAAGCTATTTTCTTCAGATGCTTTTTCTGTATCTATTGGGAGAATCATATGGTTATCATTTCTTTTATTAATTGGCTGATATGTGGATATTGAACCACCTTGCAGCCCAGGAATAAATCCCATTTGATCATGGCGAGTATGAATATGGAACATTTTAACCACATAATGAAATACAGAGACTAGTGAAATGAATTTCCATGTCTCCATCAGTCTTCAATAGTGACTAACTTGGGCTAATCTTATTTACCTTATCTTATTTATCTTCCCCCATACTCTGAATTATATTGAAGCACATTCCAGACATCATTTCATTAGTAAATATTTCACTTTTTCAGTTAAAAAGAAAGTTCTTGTTTTTTAAACATAACTACAGTCACCGATAAATAAACTAGTTCCTCACCTAGGAATACCTAGTCAGTGTTCATAATTCCCCAGTTGTTTCTTATTTACTTTTCTTAATTAATTTATAGTTGTAGGGTCTCCTTGTAGTCTTTTAATTAGTAGTTCCTTTTTCATCTCCTCTCTTCCTCCTCCCTTTTCTCAGGTAGGGGTCCTCCTACTCCCATACATTTTAGTTTTTGAAGAAATTAGGTCATTGAAGAACATTTTGGACTTTGCTGAGTACATCCCCAAGGTATTTAACTTGTTCCTGTGTCTACTATGTTTTCTCTCTTTTTGAGATATTAGTGGTGAATGATGATTATTGCCTGGATTCATCAGTTCATCAGAGATCACAAATCTTCCATTTTTTTTTGTTTTTTTTTTTACTTGAAATATGTCTATAAAAGAAATATTACGGGATGACTGGGTGGCTCAGCAGTTAAGCATCTGCCTTCGGCTCATGTTGTGATCCTGGAGTCTCGGGATCGAGTCCCACGTCGGGCTCCCTGCATGGGGCCTTCTTCTCCCTCTGCCTATGTCTCTGCCTCTCTCTCTCTCTGTGTCTCCCATGAATAAATAGATTAAAAAAAATCTTTAAAAAACTACTTTATCAACTATTTTGGTTGCCCTGACTTCAGGGCAACCAAATTATACATGAAAGACAGTATAAATACTATATTCTTCCCTTTATTTAGTAGTGCTCAAAGTATTGAGGTAGTGGTTCTTTAGTACCTTCTCAAAATAATTAATTAGTACTTTTGGTATCATTATGATCTGTTGCAATTAATTTCTTGTTGATGATTACATTTTTCCATCTTTCTTCAGTGGGAGCATCTTCAAGCTATTTCTTCATTTGTTTTGACAAAACTTATAGACTTGGGAGTTTACATTTTCTGACATGGCAAGTTACACCTTTCTAGTCCAGAAATCAGCCATTTCTCTAAGAAGCCCTAGTTTCTTTTATTGGGAAATGGTATTTAGAGACCACAGTCTGGGTGCTAGTTATGCCTATTGCTCTAGACCTTTATTATAGCCACTGGTTCTTTATTGGCCTATCTTGAAACCATGCATTAAAGAAAATCCTGTGATTTCTCCCATTAGTTTAACACTTGAGTTGTGCTGAATTAGAGACTTTTGATAGGAACTCTTTAGAACACTGCTTAAGTTAAGGGCCTTGTAGCAGTTCTATAAAGTTCTAAAGGTGTTACTTCACATGCCATTTCACTATTGTGTAGAATGCCTGTTGTAAATATTATTGACATGAGAGTTTCAGTTCTCCATAGAAGGATGCAATATTAATCTTTTCCATTTTATTAATCACCACAGTCTTTGCAAAATTTGAGATAGTGTGTTAATCTTAGTGCTTTTAAAAAACATATATAAGGGATCCCTGGGTGGTGCAGCGGTTTAGCGCCTGCCTTTGGCCCAGGGCGCGATCCTGGAGACCTGGGATCGAATCCCACGTCGGGCTCCCGGTTCATGGAGCCTGCTTCTCCCTCTGCCTATGTCTCTGCCTCTCTCTCTCTCTGTGACTATCATAAATAAATAAAAATTAAAAAATATATATATAATAAAAAATATGTAATAAGGAACTGAATCTGGAAAGAACTGCAGATTGAGATTTTTAAACCAAATATCAGTGTTCTTGTAGAAAAATGCAGAGCGTCAGGTAAAAACATGAAGGGCAAGGAGGGGAGATGAAGCTAGAAAGGAGCAGAATTTTTGTAGAATATTGGAAGTTGATATTAGTGTTTCCAACTTGTTAGAGAATGAAGGTAACAATTAAGAAAAAACTAAAAAAGAAATGAGAAGGGAATAAGTATGGTATACTAGAATATTCAATTAATCACAAAAGAAAGCAGTAATAAATTGAGGAACATATAGAAGTAACAAAATGGCAGAATTATTCGAAATATAAATGCATTCAACTCTCCAATTCAAAGGCAGAGACTGACAGAATAGATTAAAAAATCATGAATAAATAAATAACATCTTTTTTTTTTTTTTTTTTTTTCTTAAAAGACGTAATACATACCAAACAGGGGGGCCTGGTTGGTACAATCGATTACCGTCCAATTCTTGGTTTTGGCTCAGGTTGTGATCTCAGGTTGTGAGATTGGGCCCCGTGTCAGGCTCCACACTCAGTGTGGGATTCTCTCTCCCTCTCCCTCTGCCCCTCCTGCTCATGCTTGCTCTCTTTCTAATAAATAAATAATTTTAAAAAGTACATACCAAAGAGCAAAGACACAAAATATATGAAGTAAAAATTGACAGAACTAGAGAAGTAGTTTTACAATAATAATTGAGACTTCAGTGCCCCATTTTAAATAATGGATAGTAAACTAAACTAGAAGATAAAAAAAGAAAACACTTTAGGGGCACCTGGGTGGCACAGTCAGTCAAGTGTCCTGATTCTTGGTTTTGGCTCAGGTCATGATCTCAGGACTATGAGATCCAGCCCCATGTTGGACTTGTGTTGGATATGGAACCTGGGAATCTCTTTCTCCCTCTCCTTCTGCCTTTTTTCCCACCTTTCTCTTTCTCCCCATCTCTAAATAAAAAACAAAAGACAAAAACAAATAAGAAAACCATTGTAACAATAGTATAAAACAGATCCAGCAAATTTACATAGAACACTTTATCCAACAAAAGTAGAATACACATTTTTCTCAATTGTACATGGAACATTCTCCAAGATAGACTATGTATTAGGCCACAAACGAAGTTGTAATACATTTAAAAGATTGAAATCATTCAAAGTATCTTCTCTGATCATGATAGAATGAAACTAGAAATCAGTAATGAAAGGAAAACTGGAAAAATCACAAATAGATGGAAATTAAAATAACACATTCTCAAACAACTGCTGGGTCCAAGAGGAGATTACAAGTGAAATTAGAAGATACTTTGAAATAAACCTAGGAAAAAATAGTACACAGAAGGAAATTTATAGCTATATAATAATGTAAATGTTTACCTTAAAGACAAAGATCCTAAATCAATAACCTAAATTTACACTTTAAGGAACTAGAGAAGAAGAGCAAGCTAAACCCTAAGGTAGCAGATGGAAAGAATTAATAAAGCTTAGAGCATACATAAATGAAATAGAGAATAGGAGAATAGTAGAAAGAGTCAGAAAAGCAAAAATTGGTTTCTTGAAAGTATCATCAAAATTGACAGTTTTACAACTTGACTGGCCAAGAATAAAAAAACACACAAATAACTAAAATCAGACATGAAAGTGGTGAACATTACCACAGTCCTTAAAGAAATAAAAGACTGTAAGAGAATATTATGAACAATATTATGTCAATGAATTTGATGTCCTGGATGAAATAGGTAAGTTCCTAGAAACATAGAAACTACCAAAACTGGGATCCCTGGGTGGCGCAGCGGTTTGGCGCCTGCCTTTGGCCCAGGGCGCGATCCTGGAGACCCGGGATCAAATCCCACGTCGGGCTCCCAAGCATGGAGCCTGCTTCTCTCTCTGCCTATGTCTCTGCCTCTCTCTCTCTCTCTCTGTGTGTGACTATCATAAATAAATAATAAAAAATTAAAGTTAAAAAAAAAAAAAAGAAACTACCAAAACTGACTCAAGAGGAAATAAAGAATTTAAACAGACATTAAACCGGTTAAGAGAGTGAATCAAAAATCAAAAACTTCTCAACAAATAAAGCCCAAGACCAGAAAGCTTCACTCATGATGCTACCAAACATTTAAAGAATTAACATCAGTCCTTCTCAAACTTAAAAAAAAAAAAAAAAAAGTCAGTACTTTCTAACTTACTCACTCATTCTATGATAACAGCCTTACCCTGATACCAAAGCCATATAAAGACATTACAAGAAAGGAAAATGATAGACTAGTATCTCTGATGAATATATATGTAGAAATCCTCAACAAAATCAAAGCCAGCATTGTATTAAGAGGATTATACATCATAGCTAATTTTATTTTAGTTGCTAGCATCTCCCTGCTTCTGTTTCTTCTTTCTGCTGCTACTGTAAATCTCTTCAGAACTTAGGGCCCACATTCATATACCTGATATAAGATCTTAAATTTTTCTTTAAAAATATTCTGATAGAAAAATTAGTGTAGCTTGTGATAAATAACAGCTTTTCTTGGTGAATCATGTTGAATCAGGTAGGTTATTTAATGAGGTTTTATTTTTTTGTTGTTAATGTAGTTTTGGGGCAGTGTCGTGACAACATTGAGCCAAAAAAATTGCCTATCACTGAAGAGGAGCAGATTTACCCTTGGGATACATGTGCAGCAGTTCATGATGTGAGACTTTCATTATTACAGCGTTATTTTAAGGATGTAAGTATCCTGTTTATCATATAGTATTTTTGTCTGCCAAATTGCTGGTTACTTCTCTCCAGAGTTTTATTTTATATTTTTTCTTCTATAAATTGTCATTCTGATTTAGAATCTTGAAGTTTATTAGAAAAAAAGTTAATGTATGGATAGTAAACAAATGGAAATCTGTTAATAAATAAAAATTTCACGTTATAAGTGTTATGTTTTAAATGTTTATTGTGAGCTGTATACATTCAGTTCAATGAAATGATACTCACTCCATGGAAACTTTTAGATATGGCATGAATGTTTTATGAAGATTTTTGCCGCCTTCTTTTACTTTCATTTAAAGATATACAATAAGATCTCATTATGATGCTTTTAAAATGTAAAGGAGGGACAGATTTAATTCATGGCTTCTATGGTTTCTTTCAAACTTCGTAGGTTTTTTCCCAACTCTTTGTACCTAGGAACACTATCTAGCATTCAGGTAAACAGAAGTCTTAGAAGATCAACTTAATTTAATAGCACTTGCATTGTTAACGTCCTTGTAAAATTTCTGTACCATTTTTAATATTTTATCAGTGGATTATCAAATGATCAAATGGGGCTTCCTTTCACCTGTTGTTTTTTGAATCTGCTGTATTTTGAATTAAGAACACATATAATCAGAAGTTAAAATAGTTAAAATACAAAATGAAACATTATTTTTAGTTATATGAGGTGAATATCTCGATAAATTTCCAAATACAATTCTTTTTGTCCATAATGCACTGGATTAAATGAAAGAAACTAGTAGGAGAGGTGGAAGATAAAATAATTAGAATAAATAATAACAGGCCTAGTAATGATGCTGAGGAGAAGGATTCTGGAGGATTCTGGAGGAGATGATCCCTAACTAACTCTAGTTAGGGAGGCATTGTGGTGTAGAAAGAGTTCTAGGTGAGAAAAACTGGGCTAGGTGAGAAAAACTGGTAGCAATATAAACTTGCCAGATTAACAATCCAGGACTCAATTTCCTCGCTATAAAATAGGGCTCATGTGGTCTTTCATACAGTAACCCACCAGGTTAGAAATTTCTTTAGATCACTTTACACATTATAAAGGTCAGTATAAATATGGTGTAGCTTTTATTTTTTATTTTATTTTATTTTTAAAAAGATTTTATTTATTTATTCATGAGAGAGAGAGAGAGAGGCACAGACACAGGCAGAGGGAGAAGCAGGCTCCATGCAGGGAGCCCAACATGAGACTTGATCCCAGGTCTCCAGGATCACACTCTGGGCTGAAGGTGGCGCTAAACCGCTGAGCCACCTGGGCTGCCCTATGGTGTAGTTTTTAAATATTCAAGCTAGACCATTCAGAGGGCTCGGGTTAGGTAGGCCTTGGAAGGCAATTTGGATTAGGTAATAAGGACCATGTTTCTATATATTTTCAGAGGCTCTAAAATGAAATTATTATTATTTGGAAAAAGAAGCCCATGAGTGTATATGTATAAATGCATTCCTATGCACACATACACACATTTTCATACTTTTTTCTTTATTCTGTATTGTTTCTTTGAGTTTTTTGCAGCATTTATCTTATTAATCATAGACCAATAAATGTCTTCATTTTGAAGAAAATGATGAAATTGTGCTAAGTTCTGCTTTTACAGAAATTTACTACCACCTTTATTTAGATTTTATTTTGTTGCCATAATCCTGGTTTTAATTTTGTCATTTTTGAATCACTTTAGAGTAGATGAGTAGTGATGAATCTTAGAGCCAAACAGAAAAGCAAAACAGCTTGATTCAGTGAAAATATAACCCAAACTTAGGAGCAAAATAAGTTTGAGGGAAGGGGAGATCTAATAAAGAAGAGAAAGAGTATGGTATCTCTTTCTTAAAGCAGCCAGAATAGCTACTCATTTCTAGAAAAAAATCTTTTTTGTAAGCACTGTAAACTGAGCCAGGTGGCTCAGCAGTTTAGTGCCACCTTCAGCCCAGGGCCTGATCCTGGAGACCCAGGATCGAATCCCACATCGGGCTCCCTACATGAAGCCTTCTTCTCCCTCTGCCTGTGTCTATGCCCCCCTCTCTCTCTCTGTGTCTCTCATGAATAAATAAATAAGGTCTTAAAAAAAAAAAGAACTGTAAACTGAAATCTGAACTGGACAGAATCTTTGTTGTGTGTTGTCTGTTAGTGATTGTGGGATTTTATTCTTAAATATATATATATATATTTTTACACAATACTTTTTTACTTTCATTGTGGTTTCTTTAAGTATATCTGGCGTGCTCCCTGGACTGTATTCCTCTAGAGGTATAGGGCCATTCTTATATTGGTTGTATTGTTCCCTCAGGGCTTAGCATGTGCTATGTGTGTTGGAGATGCTTACTGAATTTCTTACTGAATTACTCTAGGATAGAGTACCAGAGTTTCATAGGCAGGCAGACTGTATACAGCAGAAGAGTTACTATTAATGGGCATTGATTTTGATTATAGAATTGAACTGTGTAAACTCTATTCTCTTCACATCAGTTCCATGCATTTTACAGAGTTGGCCTATAGAATTTTAGTCATGTAAGACAGTACTGCTACTGAAACTGGGAGTGTTAGATATGAGAGAGAGGACACAGTATGGAGAGAACCTGAGCTTTGGAGTCAGATAGACTTGGGTTTGAACTGGGGCTCTGCCGTTTATAACTGTGTGATCTTGGTAAACTTTATATCTTTTTTCTAAGTTTTTTTTTTCTTTTTTTTGTAAGGTTTTAATAAATATTGAGGTTGTGAAGATTCAGTGTTAAGCAATTCCTAGCACAGTGCTGAGCACATTGTTGAGGACTTCCTAAGATATTAGTGTCATGTTAGTCAATGTTTCTTGCCTTTTTAAAAAATCCTATCTGGGGATCCCTGGGTGGTGCAGCGGTTTGGCGCCTGCCTTTGGCCCAGGGCGCAATCCTGGAGATCCGGGATCGAATCCCACGTTGGGCTCCCGGTGCATGGAGCCTGCTTCTGTCTCTGCCTGTGTCTCTGCCTCTCTCTCTCTCTCTCTCTGTGTGACTATCATAAAAAAAAAAAAAAAAATTCCTATCTGATTCAAATACGAAATAGATGATGTACTGATTTTATTTTATTTTTTTTAAGACTTATTTATTTATTTGAGGGAGAGTGCGGGGAGAAGGGGCAGAGAGAGAGAGAGGGAAAGAAAATCTTAGGCAGACTTCGTGCCGAGTACAGAGCCCTATGTGGGGCCTGAACTCAAGACTCAGATCATGACCTAAGCCAGAGAGCCAAGAGTCAGACACTCAACTGACTGTGCCACCCAGGTGCCCCCTGATTTAGTTTTAAAAACTAACTACTTTTATTAAAAAGAAGGATTAATTACATTTTTATAGTACATTACCAAGGAGAGCAGCTTGGTTATTAACTGGCTACCAACCATTCTAAAATGATCTAAATCTGCTTCTACTTCAAGTGGCTCCAAAGTGTAAAACAGAGATGAGCAGGTCTCCTGTTGCTTTTCTGATTTGTAACAATAGGAGCTAGCTCACCTGCTGTGAGTATTTGATTTGTGCTGTTACACATCTTAAATCAACTGGGAAGACATTTTGCACTGTGTATTATTTTTCAACTTTCAGATACTCATGAAGAGTCTTGATTTAACATTGGAATTTTGTGTATTGTGTAAAGATTATTTGGTCATCTTACATTATAATGTAAAAATTTCATTCCAATATAAAAATAAAATTTAATGGTGTACTCCATTTTAATGGCTTTCAAATCTTTCATCAAGTGCTTTCATTCATGATAGACCACATTCCTAATATTGTTTTGGCATGGCATGTGTTTACTACAGACTCTAGAGGGTAAACTTAAGTTCAGACCCAAGTGCTATTTGACAGAGGCCAAATGAAAATTCAAAGAAAATTATTTTAGATGGAAAAGTCTAAGCCTGTTTATGGTGAAGGGAAGGAATTAGTAGAGAAGAAGAGGAGAAGTTGAAGATGTAAGAGAAAGAAGAGATAAAAGCAATTAACTTTTAGAATAGATTTCAAAAGGGTATTGTAGTTGCTTATATAATCTAGGTCCCTTCCTTATTGCATATTATATTAAATCTTTATAAATGTTAAGGTCCCTTATGGGGTTATGACCAAATTTTAGTCTAGAAAGATGTATGGAGGGCGATGCATTATGCAGAGAAGAAATTGGAGTCAGGGAGACCAGTTAAGAAACTTTATTGAAGAGACACCTGGGTGGCTTGGTTGATTAGGTGACTGAGTCTTGATTTCAGCTGAAGTTATGTTCTCAGGGTTGTGAGATCAAGCCCCATGTGGACTCCCCACTGACTGGGGAGTCTGCTTGGGGTTCTCTCTTTCTCTCTCTCTTATTCCTTCAACCCCACCTGCATGCCACATGTGTATGCTCGCTCGCTCTCTCTCTCAAATGAATAAATACAAAAAAAAAAAAAGAATAAGTGCATCTTTAAAAAAAAACTTTATTGAAGAACCTATCCCCCCCACCCCCCAACAAATGATACAGACATGAATGTTATAGTGAGAACGAAGAGGAAGGCCAAAATTACCAGTTATTTAGGAGATAGATTTTGTATGGTTTGGGATCTAATACTGTGGTGTGAAGTAAAGAGTGTGATGTAGAATAACCCTTAGCTTTCTGATTTGGTGACTAGATTGTGGAGTTTTTAAACCAAGAGGAAAAGAAAGACTCATGAAAGAAATGACAATATTTTTAAAAGGCTTTATTTCTTTATTTTAGAGAAAGAGTGCTGCGTGTGCAACTAGGGGCATGGGCAGAGGGAGAAAATCTTAAGTAGACTCTGAGCTGAGTATGGAGCCCGACATGGGGCTTAATCTTAGGACCCTAACTAAGATCATTACCTGTGCTAAAATCAAGAATCAAATGCTTAACTGAGTGACCCACCCAGGCGCCCCATGACACTTTTTAAATGTTATCTGAGGGACATCAAATTAGAGATTTCTGTTTGACAGTTGATTATTTGTATCTGTTATTGAGGCAAGTGATCAAAATTTGGAAGGTAGTTGAATTTACTGATTAAATCATTCAGGGAGAATAGTTTTAGTAAGAAGAGAGTAACAGAAAAAAAATAGAACCTTGAGAAATGTAAGCTTTGAAGGCGCAGGTGAAGAAAAGAGAGTCTTAAAAGGAAGCCTAAACCAAATGGTTTAAAGAGATGAGAGGAAAATCAAAAGACAGTAGCACTATGGAAACCAGGGGAAAGTAGGCACTTTAACAAAGAAGTTGTTATTCCATTGCATATATATACCATGTCTTTATCCATTGATGTATCAATGGACAGTTCGGCTGTTTTCATTATTATAATACTTCTATAAACATAGGAACACGTTTCCCTTTGAAATAGAAGTTTTGTATTTTGGGGATATATACCCAGTATTGTGATTCCTGGATCATAAGGTAGTTCTATTTTTAACTTTTTGAGGAAACTCCATGCTATTTTCCATAGCAGCTGTACCAGCTTGCATTTCCACCAAAAGTACATGAGGGTTCCTTTTTTCCACATCCTTGCCAACACCTGTGGTTTCTTGTGTTTTTTACTTTAGCTGTTTTGACAAGTGTGGGGTGATATCAATGTATTTCTGATTTGCATTTACCTGATGATGGGTGATGTTGAGCATCTTTCCATGTGTCTGTTGGCCATCTGTATGTCTTCTTTGGAGAAGTGTCTGTTCATATCTTTTGCCCATTTTTAATTGGATTATTCGTTTTTTGGGTGTTGAATTGTATAAGTTCTTTATTTATTTCGGATACTAACCCTTTCAGCCATAAAAAAGGATGAAATCTTGCCATTTGCAACATGGATGAAGCTAGAGAGTATAATGCTAAGCAAAATAAATCTGTCAGAGAAAGACCAATACCATATGATTTTACTCACATGTGGAATTTAAGAAGCAGAACAAGCAAAGGAAAAAGAGAAGAGAGACAGGACAACTTAAGAAATGGTGTCTTAACTATAGAGAATGTTACTGAGAGGAAGTGGGTGGGGATGGTTGAAATAGGTGATGGTGATTAAGGTGTGCACTTGTGATGAGCACTTGTCGTGATGAGCACCCAGTGATGTATGGAATTGTTGAATCATTATATTGTACACTCGAAACTAATATAATACTGTGTTAACTATACTGGAATTAAAAGAAAAGAAAGAAATTCTTAATGTCAGATATCACAGAGAAATTAAATACCACATAAAACAGGTAAAATAATCAACAAAAGAATAGTTTACACTGAACTGTAGTATAATATTGAGAGTTTACATTTCATGAGGTGAAGAAAGTGTAATTTATAATTATTCTCATTTACTATGAGCCTAGACATTTAGAAACTAAAACTTTATGGTATTTCAAGTTTAAAGATTTGCATTATGGCTCTCAAGTCGGGTGTTACTTTTTATCACAAAAATATAAAGTTCACATTAGTATAAAAATATGAAATCAGAGGTTTATGTGGAAAATTTAAATATGTTTGTATTTCTTTAAAATTAATTGTATTTTGCCTTTTTTTTTTTTTTAAGAGTTCTTGTCTCTTGGCAGTATCAATTGGCTGGGAAGGAGGTGTTTATGTACAAACCTGTGGCCACACGTTACATATAGATTGTCATAAATCTTACATGGAATCATTGCGGGTAAGTTAATTTAAAGATGTATATATATTTCCAGGTATTAAATATTTTTACAGCATATACATCCCAGCTCATCTTGGGTAATTTTGATCACCATTTGAGCTATCCAGTCTTGTAGTTCCTTGACCTCTTTGGCTTTAGGGATTTCATTTTTTTGCTTCACTTTAGCAAATTATTTCCATGGTAGTAATTTTAAACTTTGCTACTCTAGTTCTGAAATATAAAGCTCTAATATCCCACCATATCATTTTATTATCTGATTAATTCTTCAGATTTTCTTACTTTCATTCTCATTAGTGTGTTTTGCTTCTGACATCAAGATCTCTAGTCCTTTAACCCCTTTGCATTTTTCCTAGCGTTCTTGGTTCTTTCCTAGCCTCACTTTTTTGTACTATGCCTGTTCTGCTCTGAATAACAGTCATTTAATCATCCTGCCTTCATTTTAGACCCAGGCAGCTAGCCCTGCCAGAAAAAATCATAAAACTAAGTGAAGTGGTATGTCTGTAAACTTGTAGTTTCCTGTATAGTAGTGGCTTAGACTGGGGTCACCGACTGTAGATATTACATATCAATTCCTGTTTTTTTTTTTTCCTTTTTTTTTTTTTTTAATTTTTATTTATTTATGATAGTCACACAGAGAGAGAGGCAGAGACATAGGCAGAGGGAGAAGCAGGCTCCATGCACCAGGAGCCCGACGTGGGATTCGATCCCTGGTTTCCAGGATCACGCCCTGGGCCAAAGGCAGGCGCTAAACCGCTGCGCCACCCAGGGATCCCTCAATTCCTGTTTTTGATCAGTTTCCTCTCCTAGTGTCTTCAGCAGCTACTCCATACCTTATCCCAGACTCTTCACCTAAACTGTAAGATCCCTTTCCTGTCATTAGATTCTGTCTCTTCCTTTGTCACCAGGAGAAAACATGTGGCTTTGTGTCACATACTAAGCTTAATTTCTTGCTTTGCTTCTCTATTCCCTGCTAAATGAGTCTGCATCCCAGTCAGTCCTTTCTTTTCTACTCTTTGAGGTAATATTCCTTCTTCTGTTCAGGAATAGTTTTTCTGTTGATGTTCTAGTATTCTTTTCTCTTCATCATCTCAGGGGCCTTGGTCTATTAGTAAGTAACCTCTTTTTCTTCTGTATGTTCAGTTTTTCTGCCTGTTGTTACCTTTCTTTTCAGTTCATAAAGATAGTCAGGTCCTGTCATTCTGAATTTCTTCCCTTGGCTTTGCATTCCCCTGTAGCTGCAGGGGAGTGGTTTTTTTTTTTTTAATAAGCTTTAATTCACTTTTATTTTTCTTTTATAAAACTGTGTGGAGCCTGGGTCCTCTGCACGGAGACTCTGGTGTGGGTCTTTACAAGATGGTCAGTGAATTCCTGATAGGGAGACTTGATGAACACAGTCTCTTTCCAGAGATCAGGGGTGAGATAGCTATAGGTCTTGGAGGTCGCATCAAAAGTAGCCTTGGCAAAGTTCCCCAGGGTGGCAGTGCAGCCCCTGGCCGAAGTGTAGCAGTTGTCAATACCAGCCATCATCAGTAGCTTCTTGGGCACAGGGGCTGAGACAATGCCAGTGCCTCTGGGGGCAGGGATGAGATGCACCAGCACAGAACCACAGTGGCCTGTCACCTTGCATGGGACAATGCAGTTCTCAGCTCAACTTCCTAAAAGCCTGGCCTTCTCTGTTCCCCAATTCCTAACTCAGAAGCAGTAGATTCCTACTTTTTCCCTTTTTATCCTTCCCTCTCACATTCATTCACTTAGAAAATTATACTGATTCTGTCTTTTAAATCTCACTTGACTACACTCTCATTACTCTTGCTTCTTTTTGTGTATTTCTTCATGTCTCATCTTGAGTATTGCAGTTGCTTTCTTATCATTTTCCTTGCTCCAAGTCTAGCTTATTCACTATATTGATCATTCTAAAATGTAAATCTGATGATCTATGTCATTGGCTTAAAAATCCTTTACTGAATTCTTCCAGATGGGGTATGGTTCACTCTTTTCTGAATGGTTTCAAGATACTTCATGATCTGGCTTGCCTGTTGCTTCTGCTGTATCTTTCATCAACTCAGCATAAGCTAATTAATAGTTCCTTAAACACATTATGCATTTTTCACACATCTTCATTCAATCGTTCATTCAACAAATATTTACTTAATGTCTAGAGTGTTTGAGATACTGTGATAGACATTGAGGATTCAACAATGAATAAGACACAGTTCTTTTCTTCCAAGGGATTGCTATGCATTGCGTGAGATAGAAATAGACAATTGTGATATATGTGCTAAGTGTTATGAGGTATACACAGATCTTATTGGAACATCTGCCAAGTACCAGAACATTTGATGAAGTATGGTGCTTGAGTGATGAAAGATAAGACTGGAAAAGTAATTAGGGGTCAGATCATTAAGGGCCTTGTGGCTCATGTAAGGAATTTGAACTTTATTTAGATAGGTTCTTTATAGAGAGCCATTAAAGTCATTAAAGACTTTTAAGCATGGGATCCCTGGGTGGCGCAGCGGTTTGGCGCCTGTCTTTGGCCCAGGGCGCGATCCTGGAGACCCAGGATCGAATCCCACATCGGGCTCCCAGTGCATGGAGCCTGCTTCTCCCTCTGCCTATGTCTCTGCCTCTCTTTCTCTCTCCCTGTGTGACTATCATAAATTAAAAAAAAAAAAAAAAGACTTTTAAGCAGAGTTATGAAATCTTCAGAACGATCATTGTGGCAGTTGTGTAGATGGTAGAGGATTATTCTGGGATTTCAGTAGAGTAAGAAAGAATGTGATGATATTTGGGAGGTATAGGATGATAGTGACATGGGCTTAATTATTGCACTGGAGATGAAGAAGAGCTTAGAGATTTGAAATATATTTAGAAGAAGAGTCTTCTGGACTTGGTGAGAAATGGCAGGTGGAGTGTAAGAAGGAGGAAGGAATCAAGATGAGAGAGAATTGTGATTACTGAAAGATTTTGATTGGGAATTAGAGTCTCACATTAGGTGCGTCATAGTGGCAACAGAATGATTGGGAGACTAGTTAGGAGATATTAGCAAAGAGAGTAGAAGGAAGAAAGTAGATAGAAGGACTTAATGGGATTTATTAAGTAAATAAATATTGGGGTGGAAGAAAGCAGAAAGCTGAAGGAGCTGTCATGACTCTCTTCTTTTTGAGGCTGGAGGTATAGCTTATGCTTCTAGTGTAAAGGGGGCAAGGCTGGAATAGGTGAAGGGACTTCACAAGTGAGGAGGTAGTTTGGAAAAACTACCTTGGAATTGAGTGAGAGAATTCTTCATAGGATGTTGGAGAAAGATTGCCAGGAAGTATTCAGGGTTCAGTTGAGGTGGAAAGAGTTGGTAGCAAGAAGTTATTGCAGTTTTCTTTAACGACACTTAATTTGAGTGCAGAATTGGAGAAGTCATACAATGGATTAATTTTATATGAAGATTTTATGTGATATGTATGATAGAAGGACAGATGGAGGGGGGAATGAGAAGTGTTAACCAAAGAGTTTTTGAAGTGGTACATCACAGTGTATAGGCGGAATAGGAAAGGCTTGATAAACTGGGAGAGAAGAGAGGAACTAAAACATAAAAGAGATAGGAATTGGCAGGCAGACTGTAAGCTGTTTGGATTTAATCTTTTCAGATATGGACAATTTGGGGTCATTTTAGTATAAGGGGGTGGTCATGGTAACAGGTGCTAGAGTAGTATAGAGGTCAGTGCCATAGGAGCTAATGAAGTCAAAGAGCTGATGGACTAAGATGTAAGATTGGTTATCCCCACATATGCTGAAGTAACATAGGAGGATGGTAGGACTTGGAGCTATGAGGAAAAGTCATTTAGGTACCAAAGTCATCAGTGATTGAGGGCAGTAGATGACAGTAAAAAGAAAGGAAAAAGGGTAATATCCCTAGATGACATGAGACACAAAGATGGGAGAATGCAAGAGTAAAGATCTCAAGCCAGCAGATGAGAAGGATACTGAGGTGTGAGGGTGTGGGAGAATGAGCAGTGCCTACCTGAGGAAGCTTCTGGGGAGGCTTGAGGAAAAATCCTAGTTTCAGTTAAGGCAAGGAGGGAGATCTAGTATTCTTTAAAATTAAGGCTGTAGGGGAGCTTATGATAGAATGTCCTTCAATCACCCCAACCTTCTATATGCTCTTCTTCTATATCTTTGAAACTTAGCTCCCAAGTCTCTGAGAAGCCTTCTCTGTTGTATTTTTCACATTAATTATTATAATTTATTTGTTTCTGTTTGCTTTTATATTATTAGTACCTTAAGACTTTATGCTATCACCTGGCACAGTGTTTGACACATGATAGGAGCTTTAGTAAATATTTGTAGAATTGGATTTAAGAAGATGTGGTGTTACATTATTAAGAACTGGAAAAAAATAAATGTCAAAAAGTAAAAAATAGAACTTGATTCTTTTAGCTAATGTATTTGAGATCTGAGATATTGTGAAATGAGCACTAAATTAAGAGTGGGGAAACTTAAATTATCTTGACATTGTCATTACCTTTGTAACCATAGGCAAATTGATTTTCTTCTCTTGGTATCCTTTTCTCCTCATTATTTTTGTCTTGTTGGGAATAATGTTCATATTGTAGCATTCACACATTTACATTAACGCATTAAAACATACTCTGAGATAAAGCATTAGGTTAGTGGCAGAGTAAGAAAGAGACTGCTGGGAAAAAGAGCAATATAGTGGTTAGGACTGCACAATTATAATGGCCTAAAAGAGCAAAATGGCTGTTTGTGGTGGTGTCAGGCAAAAGAAAGGAACAAATATAACAGTCTGGATTCCTGCCTTAAATCCTCTGGTTAGATAGCATATGTAGCAGTCTCTCATAAGCAAGAATTTCCTACTAGGCACATATGCTTATGTATCTGTGTTTAAAAAATTTGGTTTCCTCCTCTTACTATCAGAAACATTTAAAGGAAAGAATGTTAAATTAATTCCTTTCCTACCACACTTACATTCTAAGTACTCGTACTAAATCTTTCCCCTATCCATTAAACCTAAACAGATTCACTGCATGAAGTCCAGTCAGTTGTGTTTGGCAGTTAGACAAAGACACATCACATTTTTTAGGCTTGATTTATTCTCAAAAGTTGTCTATTCTCCATCAAAGAACGTGGGCACTGAATCTTCCCACTGGTCACCTACAGTTTGTAGAAATAGGGGCATAGAGGTAGGAGAAGGTGATCCACTGTAATATGGCCTACTTTTTAAGTTATTCTTTATCTTGAATCCCTATTATGCATCACTTGCATCGTTATCTGAATGTTTCATACTAAGGAAAGAGTAAGATACTTAAGCAGTTCTTGGTGGTGGCAAGTGTTGCATGATTGCCATGTTGAAAGCAGTGATTTGATAAGCTTCAACAGTCAAATGAGAGATTTTGTTTATGGGTTTTTTTTTTTTTTCAAGAAACATCTTTTTTTTTAAATTTAGATTCAATTAACATATAGTGTATTATTAGTTTCAGAGGTAGAGTTTAGTGATTGATCAGTTGCATATAACACCCAATGCTCATTACATCAATAGACTATGTTTTTATGATATATATTAGAGATGTCTTTTTTTTGGCATGGTTCAT
This sequence comes from Canis aureus, assembly GCF_053574225.1. Classification (NCBI taxonomy): domain Eukaryota; kingdom Metazoa; phylum Chordata; class Mammalia; order Carnivora; family Canidae; genus Canis; species Canis aureus. Next base: position 16,222,037 of record NC_135644.1, on the reverse strand, counting down.
TTGTTTACTATAAAATGTAATGGTATAAATTTTTGTTTTCTGTAAAGGCGTGCATTATAAATCTGTATGTTTATTTCATCTTTTAGAATGACCAGGTTCTTCAGGGCTTCTCCGTGGACAAAGGAGAATTCACCTGTCCTCTCTGTAGGCAATTTGCTAACAGTGTTCTTCCTTGTTATCCTGGGAGCAACGTGGAAAGTAACCTTTGGCAACGTCCTAGTAACAAAAGCATCCAAGATCTCATAAAGGAAGTAGAGGAGCTGCAGGGACGGCCGGGAGCTTTCCCAGTAAGCATCAGTGTAAGACAGAAATATCCTAGTAAACTCAGCTCTGCTTTCAACTCTCATTTTCATTCCTTTCATTTTCATTCCGTTTCTAAATTACTCTGGACCTTTAAACATTTAAAAGCAATTGCTTTTAGATGTTTTTCTCTTCTGTTTGTGGCTACTAAAAACAAAAATGAGAATAATGGAACAAATTATTACCAATGGCTATACTTTTCCTTAGTCTAAATTGTTATAGTTTTAATATACATCTTCCAGAGCATGAAATCTATAAGCTTACCTATGGTTAGACTCTTTTAAGATGTTGAAATCTTTAAAAGCAAAGCCAAACAAATAAACAAATTACATATATATGTATCTTGCAATGTAAAGCACAGTCTAATCATTTAAAAATATGCCCATTAGGTATATTAGGATTAAAATGATACATTTACATACACACACTTTCTATATGTGTAATTATAGATTTACATACATTTTATGTGTGTGTGTATTAGTTAAAGTATCATACACTTAATTGAACTATTCACTGTACTTCAGACTATTTTATTGTGGGATTTGGTGTAAGTGAACCCATCTTTTATCCCATCCAGTAGGATTTATTTTTTTGATTTAAATATTTAAATATTTCACCTTCATTATAGATTTATGATATGGTCTTGGAAAGAAGCGATAGCTGTGCCTAGTTTAAGCAGTAAATTTATGAAAATATTAATTGACTTTTGAAACAAATTCATAGTTAAAAGCTACTCAAAGATTTATCTTCTCGCAGTTTCTTTTCTCAGTTGAAGACTAATTTTTAAGTCTGTGGTTTTTTTCTTTTCTAAATCTAAATTTTTATGTGTTTAAAATATCCTTAAAGCAAGGGACGTTAGGGATGCCTGGTTGGCTCAGTGGTTGAGCATCTGCCTTCAACTCAGGTCGTGATTCCAGGGTCCTGGGGTCAAATCCCACATCAGGCTCCTCGCAGGGAGTCTGCTTCTCACTCTGCCTATGTCTCTGCTTCTCTCTGTTTCTCTCATGAATAAATAAAATCTTAAAAAAAAAACAAAAACCAGGGACATTAATATTAGTTTTTATGATATGAAGTTAAATGAAAGGTTGTTTATGAACATGGAAACTGTTCTAAAATATTATTTTAATGACATTTCATTTATTTGTTTAGAATATAAGTTTGTGATTAGTTCATAGTTAGATTATAGGCTAACCAATCACAATATGGAATTAGGATAAAATAAGAGAAAATATTTCAGATCTGTTTTATCTTTGTGCACTAAGTATATTTATAGTGGATAGCTAATGTACATCTGTTTTAACTTTTTAACTTTTATTTCCTAGTATATTCATATGATAAACATTGTAGTGTTAAGACTATATTAGAAAAAATGAATATGAATAAACTTTATATGTATGTTTGCATTTTTTACAGTCAGAAACCAACTTAAGTAAAGAAATGGAATCTGTAATGAAAGATATCAAAAATACCACTCAGAAAAAATATAGAGACTATAGCAAGACTCCAGGTTCACCAGACAATGATTTTCTCTTTATGTACTCTGTTGCTAGGTAGGTATACATGGTATATACTTAAAATTTACTTATTATTAATAGTTGGTTTTTTTGTTTTATTTATGCCATTCATATTTATTTGAGTAAAGGATGTGTATTTTTATGGTGGTTGAAATTATGGCTAGTTTTAGAACCTCCTCAAAGGATCATAAAAATGTAGGTTTCCTTCATTTTCTGAAGTTTTTATCTTAATGAAGTATTGGGTGAAGTATTATTATATATTATAGAATATGTGGGAAAAAGTGTAATATTAACATTTTGGGACTGATGTCTACCTCAAAGCATGTGGCTAAACGGTATTGTTAAGAAATCACTGTTTAAGTCCTGTCAAAAAGTGATGATACTAAAAACAAAAACATTGTATGTAATATGTTAAATACTTTTAATTTTTTTTTTAATTTGTAAATAAGAAGATCTTATTTTGTTTGTTTTAAGCTAGTAAAATATATGGTAATATCCTATAGTTGTTAGAAAATCAGTTAAGGGAGACAGAGCAAGAGATCAGGCGTGTCTAAGCCTCTATTAGTAGCTGGCAGGGGGCTCAAGAAAACAGAGGTAAATACTTCTCATCTTTCAAATTAGGTAGGATTATTTTAATTGACTGAGTAGGCGTTCAATACCTAAGAAATAGTTCCAGACAGGAATTTTAGAAAACTTAATTGAATGAAAATGGAGAACCATAAAAACGTAAATAGGGAAGATACAGGCACAATCAGAAACTTGTAAACACATTCTGCCAGAATTGATGCTGTAGACTCCTGGATATCCCTAGAGGCATACTTTGTATTTTGTCCCAAATAATACTATAATAGTATTAGATTTAGATTTAGAGATTATATTTAGATTTAGAGAAATAATATAACTTGAATGTCAATATCTGTAACATATCTAATATGACTTGAGTGTCTAATACTATAATAGTATTAGATTTAGATTTAGATTAAATAATATATTTAGAGAACTAATATAACTTGAATGTCATGCAGCAAATTAGTGGCACACAGAAGTAGAACTCAGATCTCTGAGTCAAGGTTTCAATAGCTGTCCTTTTTCCTTCCCTGTATTCATCTTTTATAGGTCATATGAGCATGCAGTTCACCAGGGCCAATCCCTCTGCCCCATTCATGGAGCAGAGGATAACAAGAGTAAAGGAAGTATATGTAGTCTTTAGAACACAAGAAAAAAGGAACCAGAAGTGGGAAAATTACAAGCAAGTTAGAGCTCAAGATAAGGAAACACTAGTCTTTAAGAATGCAAATGTTGGACATGGCTTAATGTAAAAGGATCTAATGGATTGGGAAGTAACTTTCTAGTCTGCACATTCCTAAACTATTGTTATTTATCTGGAATACTTCAGGAGAAGAAATAACAATTAATTCAACATTTTGTGTCTGGAGAGTTACTAGCTGCATACTGTAATAAAATACATTTTTTTGTGAAAACTAAATTGAATATGATTTAATTTTACCCTGGTTTCAAGGTTTTAAAAAGCTTCTTTACAATATTGTGATAATGTAGAAAACTGAGATGAATGTAGACCAAGTCAGTTATGCCATGTGTATATGTGTGTGTACATATTTATGTGTATATATGTGTGTGTTTATATAGATCTGTATATGAGTGTGTATATATGTACATGTGTGTAAATACTATGTTTATGTTGCTTATGTGTTTATGCTTTTTATTTTCTTAGGATTGATCTTATAAGAAAATTGTGGTTGAATAGGAATGATTTGTCTATGGGATTTGTCTGTAGTATGATAAATCAAATAACTTGATTTAAATTAGTTTAGTGGAAGTTTTAGATTCCTGTTTTTTGAAAGTATAAATTCGTATTTTCTTAAATATATAAGTAACTTCTATAGCTTGCTGTGGTTAATAGACTTCTCAGGCCAACGTATTTTGGTTTTTCTCTTTTTATAGAGAAACAGGTACAGATATCAGATGTTATTTACTCTGGGTATATATAGAGAATCAAAAGATATGTTCTCTCCTCTCATTTTTCTCTGATTGCTAATGATAAACTCTAAAGCAACAAGATAATGCTTCTGAAAATGAAAGTATATAACCCTTAAAAAACTCATTATCCTTTGGTTAAAATTGCTCAGGCCATTGCAAAGTTCTCACACTGAGATTACATTCCTTCTATAAGTTTTACTTAGTCATGAAAAATAAAATAAAACAAAACAAATTAACTAAAAAATTAATAAAAATATGAACTTAGGGAAAAAAGTATGTTGCATCCTATTTGAATAGAATTTGATTTTCTCAAGGAAGAAATCAGGCCTTTATATATATCTTGTGCCTAGCATATAACCTTATTTCATAACTATGTTTGATTACAGATTATGATTATTTTCATGACTAAAAGGTAGGCATTAAAATATTTGGTAATATTTAAAATGCTTAAATGTTTAAGTGAAATATTTAGAAGTAAATTTATTTTGAGTTATTTAACTTTTAAATTAAATATTGTGATTCCTAAATGTACAATTCATTAGAATGTGCACATTTATTTGTATCTGATATTAGTAATTTGAGTGGAATACAACCCTTATTTCCAAGAGCTGAATTTCTCCTGACTGTGAATGAGTAATTTAGTTTGCTTTTTAGGGAACTTAAATTTTTTGATGTTTAGGAATAAAATATTTCTAATGGTTAAGTAGCTTATTATAAAGCTGTTAATTTTAATAATTGTTTTAGAGGGGTTGTTTTGGGTTTTTTGGGGGGGTGGTTATTTTGTTTTGTTTTTGTAGGGCAATACAGTATTTCTTTGTTTTTCATTTTATTTGCATGGTGAAGCCTTGGAGGATTTTTTGAGGGCAGCAGAGAAGAAATTGTTGAATAATATCTTTCTATAAAATTAATCAAAATTACTATATTCAAGTTTTATTGTATTTCCAAAAAAATGTCTGTTGCAAATATCAGTCATTCAGATGGATTTTGGAAGGTTAATTGGGGGAGGAAAGCTTTCTTCACCTAAATACCAATTCATTATTTCTTTATTGAAACAATAAATGACATTAATTTTAGTAATTGATTTTTCCAAGGATTTGGGCTCAGGTTACATATAGGCTAGAGGTATCGATGAGTGGCACTTGGCCAGTATAAAGTGAGAAACATGGAAACAGATAAAAAAATGAAACATAAGTAACTGAGATGTAGATGGAGAGACATCTTTAAGTCACAGTGGGCAAACTGCTCAGTAGAGTGAGTGAAACTTACTTTATACATTAGTTGCATTATACATTTAAACTTTATAAACTAAGTATGTTCAAAATAAAAGGAATGCTTGCTAAAATACCAAATTATGAATCCTTTTAAAAACCAAGAAATTCTTTGATAAAGCACCTCCCCTTTCCCCGTTTTTGTTTGACTGCTGGATTTAAGGGAATAGAAGGGTCGAGTCAAGAAAAGAAAGAGAATAAGCTACAAGGACTAAAGAGAATCTTATTGATTTCATACTCAAACAGATTGCCAGTTCCTAAGGTGCTTTTGAGCACTTTTGCTATGTACCATCAGGGTTTTAGAAGCTTTATCTGAAATGGTACCTGCTCTCCAGGAATTTACAGTTTAGTTGGAGAGACAAAGCCAATATATATCAATCTGTATAAAACAGAATGTGGTTTGTTTTAAAAAGATCATATTGAAAAAAAGTGCTATAGAACTTTAAAAGGGAAGATGAACAAGTTGAAATATAAAGTATGTGGTAATGTTTCTTTACTGCCTCAAGAAAAGGGAATTAGTTCTACTAACTCTTGGAAGAGTTAGAGCTTGAGTGAGTTTTATGTAATATAGGCTATGGTATGGGCAAAGATATTTTTTCTTTCTGAGATATTGAGTAACTTGCTCAACCAGTAGACCTGGGCCTTAAACCCACTAATACCAGTGTGTGTTTGAGTGTCTTTGTGTGTACATGTGTATACACATAATTTGTTTTTTAAATTATAGCTCTAAAAATAGAAGTTCATACCAGAGGAGGGTAGGGGGGAGTAGAAGGGAAAGCAGACCTTAGTCATGCAAAAAGAAGCTGGAGCATAGTTAGAGGAATTTTTATATGGCATATGTTGATGGGCACCAAGATAGACTTTAAGCAGTCTTTCTTGTTATTGTTTCAATTACAGAGATTTTTTAATTCTTTTTTTTCTTTCCAAACTAATTTGAATGGATTTGTGTTAGAAATATAAAAAGTAGAGTATGCTTTTCTCAGAGAACAATCTTCATTTTTATATCCATTCAGGAGAGCAGAAACAGAATATCATGTTGAAATTTTCTACAGTGAGGAAAGATCAGACATGGGGGCATATGATACTTTGTATGTTCTTTTCTCTAGCAAGTCTCAAAGGGCCAATTTTGATGTAAATGAAATAAGGAAAAGTTGAGGGTTAGGGCTTCTGACATTGATATTTTAAAGTCCTGAATTATTACATGATACTAACCCTTTGGATAGGTAGGGTTTTTGTTTTGGGGTTTTTTTGTTTCGTTTTTTTTAATGTCAGAAGGAATGTTTTTCAGGAGACTTTCTAACCATAACCTGAAATAATTAATTTAGATTTAGTAGTTTTCTTTCAAGTATTCTTTAAAATCAAATTCCTGATAACATGTTTGTCATCCTTTAACGTATTTTATTTGCTGATTGAATAAACAGAATTGTTCATGCATTTATATTTTAATGAATATTTTTGCAAACTGTGCTAAAATAAAAAGTTGACATTCTGGTTCTGACATTTGTTTGTGAGAATTGATCATGTTTCTGGTTAGCTCTTTTAAAAGTACAATCTAGGAAATCTTAGTTTTTATAAGAGAATATAGCCGTTAATTTTTTTCTACAGATTAGGCAACAGAAGATTTGTGAAAACAAAATATATTGATCTCATTTATATTCCCTTGATGAAGGAACACATGCTGGTCTCCGCTCGCTTTCTGTCCACTAATATGAAATCCTTGTCCCTGCTTCCTTGCTGGTAGGTTTTTAGAAGTTCAGTGAGCAATGCAAATCGCCTGAAGGGTGGAAAATTCCCTTGTCACACAGATGCCCTTATCAGCAGCAACCAGATGGAGCTCTGAGCAGGAACATTAGCAATGTTAAATTGCTTTTCCCCCACCCCAGTAGAGAGGATTAAAGCATTCCTTTAGAAATGGGTGGCGAATGTACAGACCTAAGAATATTAATTTTGTTAACACTTTGCTTGTATAAGTAAATATACGAAAATAATGTTTCAAAACATTTTATATTAAAAATACAACCCAAACCAGTTAAATTGTTTTAAGTAACACAGGATAATATTTTTCCTTGAATTCATTTGCAGAATAAGCTTGAAATTTTGCCTTTTCTTTTTTTAAGGTGAGGATATCTCACTGTTAGTGTCAAATGCATATCTTGGTTATAAATTAGTTTATTCAGTTTTAGTTGTGGCAAAAAAAGTGTGTTAAGTTTATTAATATTGTTGAAATAAAAATACAAGCATTTTATCACTTAGAATTCTCATGTATTCTGGCAAAATTCATTGGCTATTTTACTTCATTGTTTTTGAGTAAATCTTTAGATTTTGCATCAATTTGATTTTTAAAATGTCAGTTTACTAATTATTACTAATCTGTAAGCTAATAATTGCTAAATATATTATAATTTCAAACCTATGTGAACTTTATTGATGTTTAGCAATGTCAGTGGTTGCACGGTATACTTTAATAAAACTAATTTTAGAAGTCTATGGAAGAGACTACTACTGTTAATGATAATGTGTTTTTCAAAGCTATTTTGATGTTAGTGATTTTGTGTAATATTGATTTCTAGTTACCATTTAAGCTCCAGTGAGTGATAACCATTTCTCTGATAGAAAGTTGGTATGCCCTTGTATTTTATATGACAGTAACCACTCAGTGGCTAACAGTTGGGTATAAACTCTTTCATCAGATTCATGTACAGGTTTATGAAATGTGTTGCTGTTCTTTTCCTTAAGGCCCAGTTTTTAGTATTTGCCAACATTTGGGATTGCGCAACAATTATATCATGATGTGCAGTTTTGCAGGTTATAATATGAACATATAATATGAACATATAAGGTTATAATATGAACACATATTTATTTCTAAATATCAGATAAAATATTATTACAGATATTATGTAAGCTATTCATAAAGCTCTTCAACTTTATTATTTAGGTTGACTCAGACATATCAGTAACACAAATTAAAAGGTGTTGCTTCAGCCTAATTGAGATATATTTAAATGCTTTACTTACAGAACCAATTTGGAACTTGAATTAATTCATCGGGGAGGCAATTTGTGTTCAGGTGGTGCAAGCACAGCTGGCAAAAGGTCTTGTTTAAGTAAGTAGTAAACAGTGCTAAATTTATAACATTTTATTTTAAAAACATTTTTAATTATGTCATTTTTGAAAGCCTATACAGGCAAAGTGATCTTTTGATGTAGTTTCAAATCTATTTATGTTATAAATATTCAGTTTTAATGGTGATTAATGTGTTTTATGGTTAATCTTATACTTCATAGAATCATATGAATATTTAGCTCTTTCTATACTATGATTACTCAGTGTGAATAAATTCCATACCAATAGATCAGATTTACATTGGCTCAAAATTAAACAATATAGTATTCTTAGCTATAAAAAGTTATCTTCAAACTTAAATTCTTTTAGAAAAGTTGTACATTGTCTGGATTTAAGAAAATATTTTTATAAATAATTTGTGTTGCCTACAGATTCCTGTAATAGATACAGTGCTGTTGTTAATTAATGAAGGTATTTGTGCTGTATTTTGATGTGAGCATTAAAATATATTAAAACTATGGATGTTTGCTTTTATTAATGAATATACTTTATATTGTAAAATGAGCATGATTCTTTAATACTTTTTGTAAGTGTAAGTTTGAGAGAAGTTTTATTTGGAACTTAATGTAGATTTTTCATGAGCATGATTTTGAAGCTATCACTATTTAGCCAACAAGAGAATTAATGTGAATACTAGGGGTAATGTTAATGTCAGGTATAGCTAGTTATTGGTCCCAAATCACTGGAGTTAAAATGTTACCTTAACATAATTGGTACAGGAAATAAAAATTGTTTAAAATACATAATATTTTCTTCTGAAAAATGAATATATTTTCTTAAGTGCTAAAAATATTAGTAATTAAAAATTACCAACATACAGATTTTTCAAAAATATTCATATTATTGTGAGAATATGTATGTGATTTTAGGATGATTTCAAAGCAAAGCTCTGAAGTACTTATTTTACTTTATTTATATTTTTAATTAATTAATTTTTAAGTGAGCTCCATGCCTTTCAGTGGGCATGGAGTCCAGCATGGGGCTTGAACTCATGACTAAGATTGAGACCTGTGCTGAGATCAGAAGTTGGATGCTAAACTGACTGAACAACCCAGATACCTTTTTTTGAAATTTTTAATGTTAAGGTACAAACTTATGTGAAGTTTCAACTGAGTTACTTTTAAAATTCTTACTAGTTGTATTAGATTTTGATATCTTATTTTGGGTTATCACTTGATTCCTAGAAATGTAAGGTTTTGGAAGTTATTTTTTACTGAATATTTAGTATTTACTGACTTTTGTATATCCTGAAACCATACATATACTCAGTCATTTAGTATTATGTTTTAAGGGAGAAGTTTTAAAATTTTAAAACTCCTTTAAAACAAAGGAGTTTTAGCTTCTAGACTGTGTGAATTAGCAAAAACTGTAAGTTCCCTTATTTAAGTTACTTTTTCTTATTAATTTGTTCTTAATTGTTGTTTGGCATTGGCTATTAATATTCCAGAAACTGTTATATTAGAAAGTATTTAGTAAAGGAATTTCAGTTTTATGTTAAAAAACTCTACTTCATTTTTTTTTTCCTCTGAGGTACTTAAATTTATCCAGAGACTTGTAAATAATGAATTTATTCAGAATCTTAAAAATAGTAGTAAAAAATTCTAGCAGCAACTACTTCAATTATCATCCTTAATTTTAATTTCAATTATTAAATTGTTACTTCCACTTTCTTTTTATTTTCTTCTATGAATAAGCAATCATAATGTGCCGGTATAGAAAAGATCCTGATGAAGATCATCCTAAATCTAAATTTAATATGATTTTCAGTTTTCTTTTTCTTATGATTTATGTTAGTCCTTTTTTCCCCCAACCTTATTGAAGTATGATTGACATATATAGTTGTATATATTTAGGTTGTACGACATGATGGTTTTTATTTTTATTTTCCATATGATTTATTATTCAATTGCTTATGCATTATTTATCCTAATGTAGAATATATTATATGTTGTATAAAATTCCACTGTTTTGCAAATGTAGAAATAAACTTAATATATTTGTTATTTACATAAGCCTAACTCAAACCTGATTTGTTGAAACCAGAACTTAAATTGATGGTGTGTCTTAGGACCTTAAATCAAGTATTTCATTTTTTCCATCTTCTAGTAGAACTTTAATGATATTATTAAACAAAATTTCTCTCTTTTCTCTAGAGACTCCTCATAGGTCAGTATTTTCCTGTTTCTATTTATTGCTCTCTGTTTCCTCTTAAATATCTCATTTTTAAAGTCTTTTTATCTTTTCATAATATTTTGAGGAAAGAGTAAGAAAATGTTCCACTAATTAAGCCAATGATATGGAACTTACACTTTGGAATAATGTTCCATTACAACTTCCTGATAAAATTGAAGGTTAGTCAAGAAAACATAAATTTTGTCAAGAATGGCTTGAATAATGCCTGATAGATCCTTATGGATAGACACATACGTACACACACATACAGGGAGAGGGGGAGAAGATTGCTCTTTCTATAACAATGAAAGCGAAAAATATTACTGGCCAAATTTATACTGAAAAATAAAATAAAATTGTAGTAGAACAGTGTCATTCAGCACTTACATGTTCAAATTTTTTAAGTATTGAAGTAAAGTGACCAGTATCCAATCATAATAAAAGTTTATTCCTAAATATGTATCTGGGAAATCTTCCAAAGTAAAAAATGAGTAAAAGTAACAAAGCAGCATACTATGGTATTTTAATAATACCTTACATTTGTAGTTTTAAAGTTTGTGAAGTACTTTCACATAAATTATTTAGTCTTCGGAACGACCATGTGAAATAGGTGTTATCTCTTTTTCATGGAACAGGAAACTGAAGCTCAGAGTGATTGCCTTGCCAAGTCATACAACTGGAAAATATCAGAGCTTGCACTTGAACCCAGCCCTTCTGACTGTAAATTCAGTTATGTAAGACATATCCCTTGCCCTTAAGTATCCCAAAGGACATAAATTTTTAAGACATTTTACCCATGGACTTAGTAAAAAACATCTTACTATATACTGTTGCCTTGGGATCTTTCCAGGCTATACCCACTAACACTTCTATGATTTTATATTTTCTTTTGTTAACCTTTCACTGAGATTCCTATTTTTGTTTTGGGCCACTCCTTCAGATATTTTCTCAAGTCCTGATTCCTTCTTTCTTGAATACCAGTTGGGTTTCCTTTTATTTTTCACTAGTATACGACTGGTTCCCCCTTGTTTGAGATCATATTTAGCTGGTAAAATCAGTAAGGCTTTTGAACATGACATGGCATTTGAACAAGACTATAAAAGATAAGTGAATTTAGGATTTTTGTTGCAAATTGGTATATACACTAATAAATACCACCAATTTTGTTAGCAATAGATGTAGGACAAAACAGATGCAAAAATTGAAGGCATGACCTTTTAATAAGAATAATGTTTTATTAAAATTAGTTAATTTCTTTATTTAAGTGATTTGAAGGTAGATATGGAGCACCATAGATTCCAATGAAGTTAACAGGCTTTCAACACTTTTTTGCCATGATGATCCTAGTGTATTTCTCAAGTAGAAATTGTTGAAAACAGTGGCTGGGGTAGGAGTGGAGGGAAGAGATGTCATTTGATAAATTGTTAATATTGAGGATAGTTTTTAAAAAATATCTGTCTTTAGGTAAACAACATCTTTCCGTATCTTTGGTTCTGAGGCTATCTGCATATTACTGTAGTTTAAGAAGCCACAGTTCACATTACAAATGAATTTCATGATTTTATAGAGAGATTAAAAATCAAACTTTAGTTGAGAGGTTATGGCAGACCTTTCCTTTGACATTTTCATTGCGGGGCTCTAACTTAATTTTGATATAATTTATGATCTCATCAAGAAATGATGCATGTGGTGAATAACTGCCCCTATTTGTTATTTATAGGAAGCAATCCAGCTTAGATATATGCAGGCAATTTAAAATAATTTTAATTGCTTGAAGAATGAATTTTTGTTGATTTCAGAGTTAGAAGTACTATTTGATGTTGACTTCATCCTACTGTAAGACTGCATGAAGATATTGTTGAGTAAGATCACAAAATTCCTTCTAAGTAGTTTGACCTTGTTCTCTAACAGTGGTAAAATTCTGATATCTATGGTTTATTAAGGTTTATTCTTAAATTTAAAAATTATGAATCCTACAAATGAGTTGAATCACAATTTTGTTCTATTCTTTTTGCTACCCCGTAAAATTTGGTGGAAAATTTGGTCACCAAATCATTATAACAGTCAAAATGTGTAAATTAATATAAAAAATATAGAAATTGCCTCCTAATTGTATTCTTTATGAATAGGCAGATGATTTAGGAGCAAGTTGTTTTGCCTCATGGATTCTCTCTTCCTTGTACCCAAACAAAAGATTGTTGTAAGAACTCAGTGTCAGGTCTTCATACCTTATAAATTTTGATGTTACTATTTCTACTGTTTCAACACTACCTTTATCAAATTTGTGTACAGATATGTGTGGGTAAGGAGACCAGATGCAAGATAAAAGTTAATTTTTAGTTCAGCCTTTTTTTAAAGGGCTTAACAGATGTTCTATTGACCTGTTCAGAGATGAGATGAGATCAGAATGGGATTTATTCCCAAAGATTGATATAGTTTATCTATTGGGAGCAAAATACATTGTTAATTTGGGGAGGCCTGGATTAGAGGGATAAGGGTATGTCTTAAAAATCTGAGCTAAAAGAAGTGGCTTTCTTCTTTAAAGCCATTCTGACGTTTCTATGTTTTGTGGCCAGGTAGCCAAACCTTCCTTAATTTATTATTTGTATATTCCAGGAACTAGGTACCACAGTTAATAATTTTCACTATCAGGGCATAGGGGTCCTCAAATCTTGTTAGGTTTAGGGCAGGGCATCTCTTTCTTCTGCACTATGATTAGAACTCCTGCTCCTCAGTTTTAAATGAGGTACTCAAATAAGAACTGGATTCAGGGATCCCTGGGTGGCGCAGCGGTTTGGCGTCTGCCTTTTGCCCAGGGCGCGATCCTGGAGACCCGGGATCGAATCCCACGTCGGGCTCCCGGTGCATGGAGCCTGCTTCTCCCTCTGCCTGTGTCTCTGCCTCTCTCTCTCTCTCTCTCTCTCTCTGTGAGACTATCAAATAAATAAATAAAAATTAAAAAAAAAAAAACTGGATTCATGGAGTGTGTCCTTTTTGGCAAGAAGGAAATTGGGATTCCTAAGAACCAATGTTTTCTTTACCTTTCCTATTACTACCTATGTGTAAAAGCAGATTTGTACCTCTCCCCATATTGTTCCAAGCAATGTTGTAAATGTAAAGTGGTAGGGTGCCAGTCATTTAAACCTTAAAAGTAGAAGGAAAACAGTTCCATGAAATTAATACTAATGCTATGATACTTGAGGTGACCAGAGAGTGATAGCATAATGTGCCTGGGAATAGAGACATGGGAACTCTGGGAAGCAGGAAAGCAGGAAGGTACTAAAGATAGCTTTTTTCTTTCACATTTTCCCATGCTCACATGGGGGAATAAAACATCTTCTAAGCAAAGCTCTGCTTATTTATCCCCAAACTTGTATGTGCCTTCATTGACTAGAAGCAACATAGGATACAGTGCTGGAAGGAGCATTGAGTTGTAAGATCTGGATTTAGTCCTGTTTGTTATCTTTTGGACTTTAGGAAAGTCACCTAATTTTTTGCCTTATTGTGAAAATGGGGATGATGATAGCTGTGCTGACTATCTGACATAACTATCGTGGTTAACTTAAGAATTAAATGATACAAAATAAAACAAAAGTATATATACACATCTATGTATATACATTAACATCTAGTTTATATATGAAACTGAAGTATTTTATATATATTATTTTCCTATTACCAAATTTTTTCTTGACCCTTCAAAATTCCTACCATGATTGATACTTTCTTCCCTGCTCTGCCTTACATGGAGTGATGAGGAATGGAATGGGGCAAGATGAGTCAGCTCCTGTGGCTCCATGACGTGAATTTCCTGTTTCTTGGGAACCAGAGCTGCAGATCTTCCTTTCTTCTTAGAGTTGTTCCCAGACTTTATTTGAGGAGCCTTTTCCCATCTTTCTGTAGCTAATTTCTTGGGTGTGTAGAGGAACTAGGGTTAGCTGACTCAACTCTAAAAGGAGTATACCTACACCTAGTGTATTCACCTTGGATAAATTGGTCAGAACCATTTCCTTACTTTGGTAATTTATAGAGAAATTGATATTTTTTTCACCCCTGTGGTAGTTCAGAGAATCATTTGGCTAATTGTTTTTTTCATTGACAGTTATTTAATCAGGGATAACTGCACTGATAGGACTAAAATCTTGAATGATCTGAAACACAGACGCAGTTAAGGTTTACTATAAGTAAATTTTAACAGTGGTACAATTTAACATGGAACCAACTTATGAAAGTCTTTATTAGGACAACTCCTTAATATATATTTCTGTCTTAATGACATGAGTTCTACTAAGAAGTAATCTACCAGTTTTAGATTGCTGGTTATTTTAATATTGATAAAGATTGAAGGAATTGTTAAAACTTACCTTTTTGTTCCAGCTAAGAGTTCTTATAATTAAGTCATAGGGTGTTTTTTGTTTTGTTTTGTTTTGTTTTGTTTTTTAAGGACAAACCAATCTTTCAGTGGTGTTTTCTGTTTTAGTAAGGACATGTCTGTCTTGTGATGAAGCACATTATAATGCTTTAGACTTGTCACAGTTATAAAGAAGTTGATTTGGTATTACAGAAAATAGAATTCTTTGTCCCAAGTGAGTTGTCAGAACAACCAACAGGGGGAAGAAGATGGTGGGAGCAAATAGGTCAAGCACTGCTCTAGTTGTTAGAGTTGAGAGGTTAGTCTCTTTGGGGCAATAAAATTAGAGCTGATTAATTGGCCTACTTCTTGGTTACTGAGCCAGTGTGTCATTATGACAGAAAAGGAAGAGTATAAATCCTTCATGAATTTTGTGCTTATATTGTATGATTTTTTTATAGGATTGCTGATTCATTCATAATATTCAGCATACTTAAACAAAATCCTGCTATATACCAAGCACTACGCTAGCCTAGGAAGTACAAAAGAGGAAAGGACACAATGGTCTTCTTCAGGGAGCTCTCACCATTAACGGGAGAGAAAAACCTGTGAAAATAATTACAGGACTATATAAGAAGTAATAAAATAGAATTAACTCAAGGTATAGATAATGTATAAAGCAAGGAATGGTTACATCTGTCTCAGTTATGGTATTAGTGAAAACTTTACAGAGGACCATTTGAACTAGCTCTTGAAAGATGAATCAAGTTTGCCTGGAGAATAAGAATGTACTATTCTAGGCTGAGAGAACAGCTTGCAGAGACAGAATGAGACAACATGACACACTGGGGAATACTTGGAAAGAAGAGGAAAGAAGGTTAAGAAATAAAAGTTAGAGGTTAGCTCATGAAGGGCTTTCAAAATCTGTTCCTTCAGTGGTTTACCAGCCAGTTATAAGATAATGTGATGGACTTACTGTTTCCAAGGATTGGGAGAGAGTGAAATGAAAGGCATGAAGCTGAATGAGCATTCTTGAGTAATCCAGTTGAGAAATGATGTAGCGGTGGAGTGAAGCAGAAGAGGATGGATCATAGGAGGTAGAACCTATAGGATTGATAATCAGTTTGCTATGGAGGGCAAGGATGTTGGATTTGAGTTCCCAAGTGTTTTGTTTTGTTTTGCTTGTTGGTTTTGGGTTTTGTTTGTTTGGTTGGTTGGTTGGTTTTTTGTTTTCTGTTTTTTTGTTTTTGTTTTTGGTTTTGGTTTTTTTTGGTGTTTGTAAGGGCAGTGATATCATTCCCCCAAATAGGAACTATAAGAAGAACTGAACTTTGCAGCCCAGATAACATTGGGCTATATAATCAGTTTATTTTTGGATATATTGATTTTGCGGTACCTTTTGAACATTGAAGAGCTAGAGAAATTTGTGAATTGTAAACTTATAAGTAGACATGGAAGTTAAATTTGTTGAAGTAGTATGTGCAGAATGAGAGGGAAGAAAGTGAACCAAAGAAGGGCTCCTTTTTCTTTCCTTGTGGAGAATGTTACCTTTTAACGTTTAACAGAGGAAGAACAGGTAAAAGTAACTGAGAAGCAACTAGGGTAGAACATGTAAAAGTAACTGAGAAGCAACTAGGGTAGTACCAAAAGTTCAGGGGAAGAGAGAGAAGAGACTTAAAAAAATATATTTTAATATTTTTTATGGAGTAGTTTTATGTGGAAACCTGATATTTGTAATGCCATAATTTCTGATTTTAATTGTGATATCTCAAGTTTAGAAATATTAAATTTATTATTTGGAATTTATTCTTGCAAACTTTATATGTATATATATATATGTAAGCACACCTACCTACACACTACAGATATATGCTATTACTATAACTATTATTGCTATATAACAGGCCAGAAAGGTGGTATTATTCCTATTTTACAGATAATAAAACTAAGGTTTTTTGTCCAAGAACATATGATCAGTATAGAGCTTGGATTCAAACCAAGGATTTGGCTCCTACTAGATAGTGGTGCCTCCTATACATATGTTGAAATCTAGTACACCTCTAAATAAATTTAGTGATGTTTCTCATTTCTGAAATGCTTTTATAAATGTGGTTCTAGAATTTTAAAACATGTTGTTCCGGAAAAGAAGTTATCTATTTTTTTTTTTTTACTGTTGTTATTCAAGATTGGCGCCTGCCTTTGGCCCAGGGTGCGATCCTGGAGTCCCGGGATCGAGTCCCACGTCGGGCTCCCGGTGCATGGAGCCTGCTTCTCCCTCTGCCTGTGTCTCTGCCTCTCTCTCTATGTCTATCATGAATAAATAAATAAATCTTTAAAAAAAAAATCAACTTTTAAAATATCATACAAACAGTTGATATTTAAGATGTTTTTGGGGGTGCCTGGCTGGCTCAGTCGGAAGAGCATGCAACTCTTGATCTTGGGGTTGTGAGCTTGAGCCCCGTGTGGATGTAGAGATTACTTAAAGAAATAAAACTTAAAGAAATGTTTTCCCATTAGTTTTAGTTTTTAACTTTTTGATTATGACGTAGGTTCTCTTTATCCTACATCTACTACTGTCAATATTTGTTTTAGTATAAGAAATATTTTTACTGCTAAATGAGAGTTTATTCTTATTGATAGATAGCCCTCAGACTAAAATTTGAAAACATAGAATAAATAATGAAAGGTATTGATTGTTATTTGGCCAATTCTCTGTTTCCTACTGAAGTTACTTGCAATTTCTAGCATTGTTTTTCAAAGATAGATGTACCTTATTAGATATTCTTCAGCTCCAAAGTCAACAAAAGACTCTTGTTATATATTGTATTAATAGCTTTAGAAGATACCTCATGGTTACAGCATCAGTTTTACATAACAGTGGAAAGGAATTTTTTCTTTCAATCATAAAAACCCCCAAGGAGAGCGAGAGTGGTAGAAATAGCAAGGAAGTAGCAAATCTTCAACTGTATTCTTAGCTTTTCCAGTAAGTAATAAGGTGATCAGGCAAGGTTCTTCCTTTCTTTGGGTCTTTTTCTTCATCTGCAGAAATGAGGACATAGAAGAGATGAAAAAGTTTCTTCAACGTTTGTATTTCTTTAATTATGGTAGAGGTCAGAATAATAGACAAATTGCAGCATTTTTTTTCTATGCCACCATAGTTTCAATGCAAAACAAGTTAGTAAAATTGCAACTTATATGCTTTTGATTAAATCAGAAAAACTCCCTGATAATTGACTTTCATCATGAAAGGAAATACTAAAAACAGCTCTTTAATTCATTTAATACCTATGTAAAAAAATCTAAAACTCTTCACCTTGCAATTTGAGTTAATATTTTTCCATTCAAGGAATTCCTGTTGTTTTTTTGTTTTTGTTTTTTAAAAAACACTTTCAGGTTTTAGACACTTTTGTTATAAATTATGTACTTGGGAGAAACAATCTTATGTGGAATTGAATTGAAATAAAATGACCAGTATATCTTTCATCATTTTATTTCTCTGCTGAAAACATTCCTGTTGTCAGTGGTATTAGTTGAACCAGTTTACTGAAAAAACTGGAAATTTGGGAACCTTAACTGGTCTCAAAACTGGGGATAACAATATTACCTACCTGGTAGAATTTTTGTGAAAAGTAATTGAGGTAATCTATATTAAATGATTTCAAAATAGCGCTTGACATGTAACAAATACTCAGCTAATGTGGACTATTAGTAGGATGAAGAAATTTTAAGAAAGGCTTTATACTATACGTTGACTTACAGCATGAGGTGAAGCAGGTTAAGGTATTTACATTCCATTTGTTATAGAGAGATGAGATTGAAACTTACAGTTATGTCCAGTGTTAAGATTCAGTTCCCCTGCCCACCTCCTATTTTCTCTACCTGCTCCAGAGTGGAATACTTACTTTGTTCATCTTATAGCTCTCATATGTCTTACAAAAGCTTCCCCAAACCACAGCTACTACTACTATTACCCCTTCTACTGCTATACGACCCCACACAAAAATCATATTGATGGATCTTAAATTAATCTAAAATATATTGATTTCTAAGTTAGTTACCTTGAGAAGTAAAACCTTGTTTCGTTTTGATTATTTTAATTTAGAGAATAAGTGACAATATACTTGTGTTATTTGGCCTTTTTTCTGTCTGATTATAAGAGTTAATTTTAGTCATATGTCAGAAAGTATTATCTGACTTTCTAAAAAATGACTTTTTGAGTCACATAGGTTTTTGAATATTTGTGACAGGATAATCTAACCCATTCCTTATCATTTTTGGCACCAAAAAAGGACATGTGATATGAAAGTAAAATTTAGGATTTTCTTCTGAATGATTTAAAAAAAAATTTTTTTAAGGTTTTATTTATTTATTCATAGAGACACAGAGAGAGAGAGAGAGGGGCCAAGACACAGGCAGGAGGAGAAGCAGGCTCCATGGAAGGAGCCCGACATGGGACTCGATCCAGGGTCTCTAGGATCACACCCTGGGCTGCAGGCAGCGCCAAACTGCCGCACCACCAGGGCTGCCCTGATTTTAAAATTTTAAAGAAAAAGTCTTTTTTCCCCAAATGTCATGAACAGAATTTTGTTGAAAGCTAAGACTTGGGACCAAGCTGGGTGGCTTGGCTCAGGGCGTGATCCCGGGGTACCAGGATCAAGTCCCACATTGAGCTCCCCGTGAGGAGCCTGCTTCTCTCTCTGCTTATGTCTCTGCTTCTCTCTGTGTGTCTCTCATGAATAAATAAATAAAATCTTAAAAAAGAAAAAGAAAGTTAAGACTTGTAGATTATTATAGCTTAGACAAAAGAAATGAAAACAGCTGGAATAATTGTTAAGTAATATTGTTTTATTTCAGTTTTTTTCTTCATGTTGAATCAAAAGATAGTGAAGTCACAATTCAGTCTAAAGAGGATACAGGGGAAGATATTACATAAAGAATTTCATCTAACAGTGATTTATGTCGATGTCATTGTCAGTATCACTCAGATTAGGGTATTGATAAGAGTAAATCATCGTTAGGAGATGGCCACAAGAGTGCCAATTGTCAAATCTGATGCATAAAGCCAAGGAAAAGTAGGTCTGTGACAGGAGACGAGGAAGACAAACCATTCCAGTATTAAGATTGAGCATAAGGTTAGTCCAGATTCCAGTAGAAATTATTTGGATATATATTTCAGAATTTACCTTAAAAGAAAGTGTGAAGTAGTTGATACTTAAACTCGGTGAATTATAATTAGGAGGATGGAAAATATTTCCATATGAATTAGCTAGAAATTTTGTCTGAATTTTGCTCTGGAAGGATTACGTGAACTTTCTAATTACCTTTTTTTCATTTTGTTTAGATCAGCTGTTCCATGTATTAGCCTTGCACATGCGACTTTATAGCATTGATTCTGAGTATAATCCTTGGAGAAAGCTTACGCAATTAGTAGAAGAGGTGAACTCACAGTAAGTATTATTGAGAGATTAAAGTCAATTAAAACTGTTTTTGAGAAACAGGTCAAGTATTAAAATAGTAAAATTCTTTATGAATGTGTGAATTTTCCTTATTAAACACAGATATATTAAAAAATAAAAAATGTTTACCATTATACTTTCTGTAAAAATCGCCTAACAATTCATACCATCTGAGAAAATGTTTAAAAGAATCCCATTAATTTTTATGCAGTTAAAAAGTTTGAATGGAGGTGCACAATGGCTGATTGCCCTTCTTTTTATGTCAAAATTGATCAGGGGGTTCAGGTAACCTTAGTCTGATCCCTTTACTGTAAAGTTCCCCATCAGTCACACCCAGTGTTGTAACCCCTGATGATTCATTCCTGCCTAAATCTGGTATTTCATTAGGTACTTCAAAAGAGTGATTTAAAACAAAACAAAGCAAAATCTCACTTCTGATTTATTAGCTAGGAATGATTTTTTAATTTATGGGATAACTTCCCCATATCATCTATTTGGTTACCCTGAAGATGGTATTGGTATTTGGTAGGATGAATGCTTGATTTTTCCCAGTTTATAAATTTCAAAGAAAATGAATTGATGCTGTAGCAACTTCCAGTGGTGACCAAAAAGTCGTGGTTATTTATTTGATGATCTTATCATTTTTATGTATTTGATGTGTTCACTCCATTTTTGCCATTCCTCTTTTCAGTGCAAATTGTCCTACTTTATTATTTTTATCGAAGGATAATTGCATCAAAGCTATGTGTATATCATAGACATTCAGTATTTTTGTACGTTACAAAATGATCTCCACCATAAGTCTAGTTACCATCTGCCACTATACAAAGTTACTGCAATATTATTGACTATAGTCCCTATGTTGTATATCCCCATGACTTATTTTATAACTAGAAGTTTGTACCTCTTACTCCCCTTCACCTATTTCATCCATCCTCAACTTCTTTCCACTTTAGTAACCATCAGTCTGTTTCCTCTATCTGTGAGTCTATTTCTGTTTTGTTTTGTCCGCTTGCTTGTTTTGTTTTTTAGATTCCAAATAAGTGAGACCATACAGGATTTGTCCATCTGACTTAACTTCACTTAGTGTAATACCTTCTAGGTCCATCCATGTTGTCACAAATGGCATGATTTCATTCTTTTTTATGGCTGCGTGTGTGTGTGTGTGTGTACACACACACACATATTTGACATCTTTTATCCATTCATCTATCGATGGACACTTAGGTTGCTTCCATGTCTTGCTATTGTAAATAATGCTGCAGTGAACCAGGGGTGCATATATCTCTTCACTAGTGCTGGCAAGATTGTGGAGAAAAGGGAACCCTTACACATTGTTAGTGTAGCCACTATGGAGGTTCTTCAGAAAATTAAAAATAGAACTACTGCCGTATGATCCAACAATTCTGCTTCTAGGTATTTACCCAAAGAAAGTGAAAATACCAATTCAAAGACGTATATATTGCTCCCTTTTAGGTTAGTGAGAATCCCTGTGTATTTTTACATGATCCGAGTAGTCTTTGATAATATCCTTGCTTTCTGGCACAGTAAGTTAATGTAGGCTTATTTTGTACATTTTACACTCTCTACCTGGCATCAGCCATTTTTCTGTGTAGTTCCTTTTAATGGGAAATGGTATTTAGAGATCACAATCAGGATGATAAGGGGTATTATCATAATTATTTTTAGGCTTGTAGGCCATTCCAGTGGACAGAGCTAGGATCTCTCTCTCTCTCTTAAAAAAGATTTATTTATTTTAGAGAGAGAGACAGAGAGAGAGCAGACAAGAGGAGAGACAGAGGGGGAGGGAGAATGACAAGCAGACTCTGTACTGAGTGTGGAGCCAGATACGCGGGACTTGATCTCAGGATCAAGATCATGACCTGAGCTGAAATCAAGAGTTGGTCACTTAACCAACTGAGCCACAGATGCCCCAGAAATCAGTCTCTCTCTCTTTCTCTACTGAGAAAAAGATCTTTAGTTCTTACTGGTATTTGTAATTCAAATGGTAGATTGCAAAGTTATATTTTATTTCTTAACTTTTTTGTCATGTGCATCTTTTTTCTCTTATTTTGAAAATCTAGGTTCACAATGATACTACCTTTATTATTACTTCCATCACCTACAGTATAACTATAATTATTTTTAAAATGCTATTACTACTGACTCTTAAGTTCTTTTGACCTAGAATATAGGGATATACAGGCAAAGTACTGTTTTTAAGTCATTTGAAGTAACTTTTATTCTTGTGTTATGCCATCAACTTGATTTATAGTGAGACTCATTTGCCTTAGTATTTAAAGATTGCCTTTTTTCCCCTTGATTCGTTAATCTTAATTTTATAAAACTTAAATTTTTCCTAATGAAAAACTATGTGATCAATTCAGAGACCTCTATCTTACATTCATGCCTGTTTGCATTTCTTTTTGGGAACTTTTTATCTGTTGCCCACTTCTAAACATTGAGTTTTTAGTCTTTTTCCTCTTCATTTAAAAAACATGTTTATGGATTATGGATATTGGCCCTTTGTATTTATAAGTTGCAAATATATTTCATTAGATTGTCAAATGTGTTTTTACTTTATGATTTTTTTGCCATCCAGTTTTTTTAATATAGTGGTATTTATTAATCTTTTTAATTATTAATTCTGCCATTTGACTTACCTTCACTCAGGTCTTACCCCACTCCCTGATTATAAGGAAATTCACTTAGTTTTTCTTTTCCTATCCCTTTTTTTAATTGAGATATAATTGACGTACAACATTATGTTAGTTTCAGGTATAATGAAACTAATTACAACATAATGATATATTTTTATATGTTGTGAAATGATCACCATAGTAAGTCTAGTTACATCTGTCACTGCACATAATTACAAACCTTTTTCTAATGATGAAAATTTTAAAGATTTATTCTCTTAACAGTTTTTAAAAAATATTTATTTATTTATTCATGAGAGACACACAGAGGCAGAGGGAGAAGCAGGGAGCCCCATGAGGTTCTTGATCCCGGATCCCAGGATCACGCCTTGAGCCAAAGGCAGACACTCAATCGCTGAGCCACCCAGGTGTCCCTCTCTTAGCAACTTCCAAATTTACAACACACTATTATTAACTATAGTCACCACGCCATACACTATACCCCCATGACTTATTTATTTTAACCTGGAAGTTGATACTATTTGACTACCTTCACCCATTTTGCTCACTTACCATCGACCATCTTTGACAACCACCAATTTGTTCTTTGTATCTGTGAGTTCATTTCTTAAAAAATATTCCACATGTAAGTGAAGTCATATGATATTCGTCTTTCTTTGTCTGATTTATTTCACTTAGCATAATGCCCTCAGGGTCCATCCTTATTGTCAGAATGATAGGGTTTCCTTCTTTTTATGGCTGAATAATATTCCTCTGCGTGTGTGTGTGTGATATTTTCATTATCCATTCATCCATTGATTGATACTTAGATTGTTTCCATGTCTTGGTGATTGTAAATAATGCTGTAGTGAACATGAGGGTGCATATATTTTTTTTTGAGTTAGTCTTATTTCCTTTTGATAAATATCCAGAAGTGGAATTGCTGGATCATTTGGTAGTTGTATTTTTAACTTTTTGAGGAACCTCCATACTATTTGCTATAATGGCTGTACTAGGGATCCCTGGGTGGCGCAGCGGTTTGGCGCCTGCTTTGGCCCAGGGCGCGATCCTGGAGACCCGGGATCGAATCCCACATCGGGCTCCTGGTGCATGGAGCCTGCTTCTCCCTCTGCCTATGTCTCTGCCTCTCTCTCTCTCTGTGACTATCATAAAAAAAAATAATAATAATAATGGCTGTACTAGTTTACATTTCCACCAACAGTGCACAAAGGTTCCTTTTCTCCACATTCTTGTCAATACCTAGTTTTTCTTTTTGATAATAGCCATGTTAACAGTAGTGAAGTTATATCTCATTGTGGTTTTGATTTGCATTTCCCTGATGATTAGTGATGCTGAACACCTTTTTAATACCTGCGGGTCATCTATGTCTTCTTTGGGAAAATGTCTGTTCAGATCCTCTGCCCATTTTTTAATTGACTTGGTTTTTTTTTGCTATTGAGTTGTATGAATTCCTTGTATATTTTGGATATTTACCTCTTATCAGATGTACGATTCTTCTAATACATCTATGACTTCAGTTTTTACATTTAGATCTCTATTTGGAATTTATCATATCTGATATGAGAAATGGATCCAATTTTATTTTTTTCCATATAGCTACCAGATGTTCTATTGCTTTGCCTTCCCTACAATAGTATATTAAAAAATATATATATATATCAAAAAAAAAAAGGAAAGGAAACAAAGGTGAGAAAACACTGTTTTCTGGTGTGGAAAGATCTGCATCAAAGTACAATGTTAAGAGATAAATACAGGAGAAAAAAATGTGTACATTATGCCACTACTTGTATAACCAAGTAGGGCTCAGAAAATTCATTTGTATTTGCTTGTTAAAACAAACCAGACCCATACATGGCTGGATAGTGAATTTATAGCAAGCATAAATGGCACCAAGGAACAGTAAGGGAAGCATAGACTTTATAATAAATAATACTGGGTTAATTGGATAGTTTTATGAGAAGTAATTAATATTGACCCCTATCTCATACAGAAGCTACTCACATTTTGCCCATTGTTTCAGAAATGTCCTAGAAATGTAAATGAAGTGCACAGAAAATTCAAGATTGTGCTTGAGTTTATTATAATTTAATGAATTCATAAACTATAAAAATGAGATCAAATATGAGGGGGAAAAATCAGGTGTCATATCTCTTTAATTTCCTTTAATCTAAAATTGTTCCCAACTTTTTCTTTGTCTTTCAGGACATTGACTTTTTTTTTTTTTTAAAGAGTTCAGGCCAATTATTTTGTAGAATCCTTCAATTTGTTGTTCAATCCTTTCTGTTCAGTAGTTCTTATGGTTAGATTCAGGTTATGAACTTTTGGCAGAAATACCACAGAAGTAATCTTTTTAGTGTATCATATTAGGAGGTACATGCTGTTGATTTGTGTTGTTATTGACGATAATGACTCTGATCACTTGGTTAATGTGGTATCTGCTGGATTTTTCCACTGTAAAGTTATTGTTTTGTCCTTTGTAATTAGTAATTACCTATGTTTTCTGGAGAGATACTTTGAGGTTATGAATATGTTTTGTGTGTATGTTTTGTGTTTATAGACAAAATTAGCAAGCTATGAGTATTTTGTATGTTATGGCTAAGGAAAGTCACTTTTCTTGACAGTCGCTAGTAATTTTCTTTTCTAGACCTGCATACTCAAGGGCAGTAATGGTGTGCAAGTAAAGTATCAGAAGACCTAATTCTGAGTCTAAAGATGTTTGGCAATCCAAAGATTTCCTAAGTGTAGTATTGATGAATTAAAAGTTTTAAAGACTAGACATAGGTACTGTGCTTTCAATAATACTTTTTGTCAGATGTGTTCTTATCAGCCTCTAAGATTTAATACCCACTAGGTTAGTTAGTAAATGCTATGAAAACTTATCCAGTGATTATTTTATGCTAGGTATTTTGGTGTTTTGCATATATATAATCTCATTTAATCATCACCATAATTGTATATACTAGGTACCATTGTTATCCCACGTTTTACAGATGAAGAACCTGAGGTTTAGAAAATTAATTGGGGTGCCTGTGTGGCTCAGTCGGTTAAGCATCCGACACTTTTTTTTTTTTTTAAGATTTTATTTATTTTTTCATGAGAGACACACAGAGAGGCAGAGACACAGGCAGGGGGAGAAGCAGGCTCCATGCAGGGAGCCTGATGTGGGACTTGATCCCGGGACTCCAGGATCACGCCCTGGGCCGAAGGCAGGTGCTAAACCGCTGAGCCACCCAGGGATCCCCAGCATCCTACTCTTGATCTCAACTCAGGTCTTAATCTCAAGTTCATGACTCAGGCTCCACATTGGGCTCCTGTTAAAAAAAAAAAAAAAGAAAGAAAGAAAGAAATTAACATGGTTTTTAGGTGCACACAACTGTTAAGGAATAGAGTTGGCATTTGAATCCGCATTTTTCTGATTCAAGGGCCTAAGTTCTTAACTATTAGTCTTTGTTTCCTTTCTTAGTAGTAAGAGATCTGAGCAATTTCTGGAAAATCTGGTTGATTTTTCCCTCCTATATTTGTTCTCATTTTATGGTTCCTTAATAGAATGTAGAATGAACTATTAATTTATAATATTATAGTTCGTTATAATATGACATTGTGTTTATTAGCTATAAGATTTTTTAATATTCTATTTTCTCACTTTTAATACTTTTCCAACATAAAATTTTATGTCTAATGATATGGGTTTCTCATATATACTTTTCCCTATAATCCTCTTGAAAGTTATTTTTTCATTTCCTTTTAACCTCATTGTGTTGATAATTACTTTGGTTTTTAAAAAAAAATGGAAAATCAAGGTATTAACTCTAACCCACCTGTTTCCTCTTATCCATAGAGTTAATAGTGATATACAGTTTCTATAATCTGGATTTTAAAGATTATTTTAAAACTTTAAGAAATAGAAACAATTATTTTAAGATTTGCTTGTATTTTAAAATATTAAACATTAAAAGGATAGCTATCACAATGATGGCATTAAACCCCACACTCAGAATTTTTGGTTTTCTTTCTACAATGCCGTATATTCATTCATTCACTCATTCATTCTGATTATGTGCCTGCTGTGTGCCAGCAAAAATCCATTTCTGTGTCTTCAGAATGATTGTTGTTGTCTTAGCAGGCTACAAACTCCAGGCTATTATTATTTTTGTAATTTTTTTTCTGATTATAAAAATTACATTTATTTTATAGTGTTTGGAATGTGCAAAAATGGTGAGAAAAAAAAGAAAGAATCTAAAATCTTATAACCCATATGTTATATATAGTTTATTACAATTTAATGAATTCATGAAATATAAAAATGAGATCAGATATGAGGGGGAAAATCAGTCCTGTTTTCTGGGAATTCTTCTAACATTGGTAACATTGGAGACATTTATTTCCAGTTTCTTTTTTTCTTTAGATATATTACGAATTTTAAAGTATTATTTGAATCATGCTGTTTTAGAATCTGCTTTTTAAAATTAACACATAACAACCAAATTCCCACATCATTAAAAATTCTTTGAAATACCTAGTTTATTTATTCATTCCTATTGTTAATCTTTTAAATTGTTTCTTCTTTTCTACCATAACATCAGATGATGTGTTAAGCCATTTTTGACATGTCAGATATAATCTCAGAACTCTAGAATAACATGAAAGTATATAAATATTTTATGTTTTTAGTCATTTATTTGATATTCACTGCATGTCAGGCACTGTGTTAACATATCACAGCACTGTGTTTTAGAAAGATTGTACCTATATAAACTTTCACTGGCAATGTCGGGATGTTTCCATTTCTGTTAATCTTGGGTATTATCACTTTAAAAACATATTTTGAGCTAGTTTGATAGATTAAAAAAATGGGATCTCAAAGTAATAGAAATTTGTTTAATTTCTGGTAGAGTTAACTTCGTATAAATATTTCACGTTTATTAGCTATTTGTATACATTCTTTGTGAATTATATGTTGAGAACTACAGTCCATTTTTCTGTTGGCATCTTATTTTTTAAAAATTATCTGTTACAAAATAGATGAATGTAGAGAAGGGAAGGAAAAATAAAATAAGATGAAAATAGACAAACAGTAAGAGATGCTGAGCTCTAACAAACAGGGTTGTTGGAGGAGAAGTGAGTGGGGGGAAGAGGTAATTAGGTGATGGGCATTAAGGAGGTCACTTGATGTACTGAGCACTGGGTGTTATATACAACTGATGAATCACTAAATTCTACACCTGAAACTAAAAATACAAAATCTGGGGATCCCTGGGTGGTGCAGCGGTTTGGTGCCTGCCTTTGGCCCAGGACGCGATCCTGGAGACCTGGGATCGAGTCCCACATCGGGCTCCCGGTGAATGGAGCCTGCTTCTCCCTCTGCCTGTGTCTCTGCCTCTCTCTCTCTCTCTCTGTGACTATCATAAGTAAATAAAAATTAAAAAAAAGTACAAAATCTGTTATAGGCCCTAATCTGTTAAGTTGAATTTAAGTAAAGAATTAAAAAATTATCTCAGTGATTCTTTACAGCTTAAAATAGTAAACCTTATATTTCCATAGACGTTGAAACATTTTTTCCAAAATATGTTTTGCCTTTTGATTTTGTATTACTTTTCTTGATATACTAAGGTTTTAAAATTTCATGTAGCCAAACCAATCATGCCTTACATTTCTTATTTTTTCTGGTTACTTTCATACTTAGAGTACCTGCCTCACCTATCCAAGTTCTAGTGTTTACCTTTATAACCTGTATTGCAATGTGTTTCTTGTCTTAGAGTGTGCAATACCTATTGATACATTCTTTGTAGAATTTTCTTATGGGATGATTTTTTAAAAAAATCTTGGCATTGGGGATCCCTGGGTGGCGCAGCGGTTTGGCGCCTGCCTTTGGCCCAGGGCGCGATCCTGGAGACCCGGGATCGAATCCCACATCGGGCTCCCGGTGCATGGAGCCTGCTTCTCCCTCTGCCTGTGTCTCTGCCTCTCTCTCTCTCACTGTGTGCCTATCATAAATAAAAAAAAAAAAAAAAAAAAAAAAATCTTGGCATTTATTTTCATCAGTAGTAATGGGTGAAGATTTAAAATTTATTTTCAAATAACTAGCTAATTTTTTAGAAATTTTACATCCCGTTTATTATATACTAAATGTTTGTACATTATGGTCCTGATTAAGGACTTTACATTGGTCTATTGACCTACAAGCTTATTTGTGATAGAACTATTCTGGTTTACTTACTGAGGAGCTATGTTATGTGTATGTCTCTGGTTAGATTAGGCTTTTCTCATTTCTTCTGTCTCCTCGCCCCTGTCCTGTCCCATCCCATCCCCTACTTCCCAATTTTTGTTTACTGTTCTCACCTGCATATTCTTCCAGATGATCTTTAGAACCATTTTCTAAGTCCTTCCCTTCACTTGTGATTTTGATTAGAATTATTTTAAACTCATAAATTAATGTTGGGAAAATAGGTATCTTTGTAGTAGACAGTTTCCTCAATTAAGAACATTCCCCATTTTTAAAAAAGTAATTATTTAGCCCAATGTAGGGCTTGAACTCATGACCCAGAGATCAGCAGTCGCATGCTCTACCAACTGATCCAGCCAGGTACCCCAGAACATTCTCGTTTTTTTAAATTCATTTTTGTATCATTGTAGTTTTGAAACATCTCTTAATTATACATTCTCAATTTAATATATAAAGATTGCTGAATTTTTATCAAGTATATATGATAGAGGATGTAATCTGAAGTATAGTTTTCTATGCATATGAAGATTTAGACTGATTTTAAATAATATTTGAAGGTCACTGCAATAATAATCAATTAAGTAATAATAACAAAAGGTAACTAACCTCTAAATTTGAGAAAGATTGCTTCTATTATAAAAAAATTATTGACACATAACATAATAAAATAAATGAGAATCTAGACTTATATTTGCCCTTTAAGCTTTCCAGTTGCTTATAATATCCCTATTTTAAGAAACTATATTTAACTTACTCATTTGGAGATACTTTTATTTTCTGTACCTAAAAGCTCTGTAATTTGTTAGTCTTTAGATCATGACAGAAGAAGTTCTCAAGGCTCTTTGATTTTTGTCCAGTAAAATGTATCTTTGCATAGGACTGAGATTGGCCTAGCATATAAAATTCCTTTGAATTCTGAGTGTGAGTCTTTTGTTAGTTGTTAGATTTAATGCAGCAGTTTGATAATCCAAAATCATTTTTATTCTAAATAACTTTTAACAGACTTGTTTCTTACCACTTTCTTTTTTATCCATAGGACAGCAAGGATTTTTCAGTGTATTTTCCTCTTTAGGAACAGATTTTATCCTCTGCATATTTCCTTTTGAGTCATTTTGTTCATTTCACTAAAGGAACTGTGATAAAACCACAGAAATACAAATAGTGGGATTTATAGGCCCTAATCTCATCAAGTTTGTAATTTACTATTATGTTTCTTCCCTCAGTGCATTTTATCTCTATGCTCAGGAGCCTTAGCTCTCTAGTTTTTGTCTCTTTTGCCGCCTGTTTGTCCATCCATCTGACATCCGTCCATCCATTCATTTTTCATTTTTTTATTTATTCAGCTGGTTTTTATTAACTGTTTTAATCTAGGCATCAGGGAAATGATGGTAAACAAGAGATAGTTCCTGTAGAAAGTTTTTTTTTTTTTTTTCAGGGCACTTAACAATATAGAGGATGAATTGGGAGAACATATAATTGGGGGAGATTGAATAGTGAGAAGGAAGTGGCCATAGAGATGACAGGAATAAAGATAGTTGTTAGGACTTACTGACAATTAAATATGGAGTGAGTTAGAGAAGATAGGTTCAGGATATCCCCAAGATCCTACCTTATTTATTTATTATATTTTTATTGTGTGTATATTATATTCAGACATTGTGCTAAATGCTAGAGGATATAATAAATAAGCCACATCAAGACTAAGAACATAGAAGGGAGAGTAGGTTGGTTATGGGTAGGGGGGTTTGTTTGTGTGGAATTGAATAGAATGATCATGAATTCAGTTTCAAGCATGCTGAGGTCGAGCTGCCCATTAGATGTACAAGTGGAGAGAGTAAATATTCAGATAGTCCTAGCCAAAGATACAGACTTGGGAGTCATCAGTGTATAGTTGGAGATTGGAGTCATGGATTAGGAGGTCTTTCAAAAAGAGTCCTTTATGTTAAAAGAGAGTGGGAATTGAGCCTTGGGAAATATCGCCATTTCTAGGTTAGTCAAAGGAGGAAGAACTTGTCCAAAATACTAGCATAATCAGGGACACCTGGGTGGCTCAGTTGATAGTCTGTCTGCCTTGGGCTCGAATCCACATCGGGCTCCCTACAGGGAGCCTGCTTCTCCCTCTGCCTGGGTTTCTGTGTTTCTCATGAATGAATAAATAAAATCTCAAAAAAAGAAAGAAAGAAAGAAAGAAAGAAAGAAAGAAAGAAAGAAAGAACGAAGGAAGGAAGGAAGGAAGGAAGGAAGGAAGGAAAGAAAGAAAGAGAAAGAAAGAAAGAAAGAAAGAAAAAGAAAGAAAGAAAGAAAGAAAGAAAGAAAGAAAGAAAGAAAGAAAGAAAGAAAGAAAAAAGAAAAGAAAAGAAAAATCTAGAGTAATCAGAGATTACTGATCTCCCAGGGAACCTGAGAGAGTGTTTCACAAAAGCCAAGAGAAGTTTCCAGACAAAAGTGTTCAACTGTATGCAGAATTAAAGGTCAATGAAATAAGGATTGAAAAATGTCTACTAGATTTTGTAATTAGGAGATCATTGTTGGCCATGTGGAAACCATTCGGGGGGTGGGGGGAGGGAGTGAATTTAAATAATAGGTGAACAAATGATGACACCCCTCATTTTTTTAAAAAAGGAACTTTGGGCTGGTATAAAAGAGAGACAGGAGAGACAAATAGTAGGTTTCATAGCATTAATGGAAAGTTAGCTTTGGAGAGGGAGACAAGTAAATTAAAGGGATATTTATAGAGAATGGAGACACTTAAAGAACTGACTTCCTCTGGCAATTACAATCTTCAGAGCAGCAGGCATTCATTTATTCACCATTGTGTCCAGTGCCTGCAGCAGTTTGATAGAGAAGATATTGTAAATAATCAATATTTGTTGAATGATGGAGCCTAGTAAAAGAGTTGAACAACTTTTGTTCATCCTAAATCTAGACTGAATTATACTTTCAAAATTTAGACAATTCTAGAATTGTCTAATTAAGACAAGATTTGATTGTGTTTTCTTATAATAAAAATTAAACCTGCGATCAAAAAATGTGTCCTTCTACACGGTTTTAAAAATTCTTATAAATCTAGAATGAGATCTGCTTTAGAGTATATTCTGTTTCTCATAGTACTACACATTCCTAAAGTTTACTACTTTGTCTTTTATAGTGTTTTAAGTTCTGCTTTGGCTATCATTATCTTTTTTTGAAACTTTGAAAATGTTAAAGATTTTTAAAAAATTTTTATGATAGTCATAAAATTGAAATAACAAAAAATATAAATCATACCTTTTCAATATAACTTGTTTGTGAATTATACCTGTTCTTTTTTTAATAATGTGAACATTTATTCTGTAGTGCAAAGTCTGTGATAGCAAGTATCCTATATCTATTCCATTTATAGTGAAACTAATCCTCTAAATTCCAGTTAATCCTTCATTTGATTCCTGTAATCAATCAAGAGATCAGAAAGACTCATAATCAAGTTAATGTATCCCACTTGTTTACTTAAGAAGATCTAATAAATTCTCCATGTAATTTATTCATATTCGGCAGAATCAAGAGAATATATGAATACAAAAGATTATATTTTTAAGCAAAAAATATGGCCCTTTTTCTTTTGAGATTTCTCAATTGTTTATAAAAGTTTGATTTCTGTTCCATAGACATATATGTGAAATATGAAATGAATTAGAAAAGATATATAATATCATCTAAAGTGATTATGTGTTTTTCTTTTAGGCAGGGAAATGAAGAACAACAGCCTGAGGTCCCAATTCTTTATCATGATGTTACATCCCTCTTGCTTATCCAGATCTTAATGATGCCACAACCCTTACGCAAAGGTATGTCTTTATAATTCCGATTCTTAGATTATATAGTATACATAATACTCTAAAAATTGTGGGGACAAATATTTAGTCTGTTGGAAATGTTTTGAAGTCAATGCTTTTATTATTATTTTTATTAAGTAGTAAATAATAATCATATATCTAAAAGATGACAATGAAATAAAGGACTTTTTTTCATTTATGGGTCTGTTCTTTTCAGCTGTTTAGTCAATAATAAGGTAAAGGGGAAATCACTCTGAAAACCCTCATTTAAAAAAAATTTAGCTGAGTGAAGTAAGTCAGTCGGAGAAGGACAAACATTATATGTTCTCATTCATTTGGGGAATATAAATAATAGTGAAAGGGAAAATAAGGGAAGGGAGAAGAAATGTGTGGGAAATATCAGAAAGGGAGACAGAACGTAAAGACTGCTAACTCTGGGAAACGAACTAGGGGTGGTAGAAGGGGAGGAGGGCGGGGGGTGGGAGTGAATGGGTGACGGGCACTGGGTGTTATTCTGTATGTTAGTAAATTGAACACCAATAAAAAAAATAATAATAAAAAAAAAAAATAAAAAAAAATAAAAAAAATTTAAAGTGATAATACAAAATATGAAAAAAAAAAGAGCAAACTGTGAGCCTTAATGCCTCAACCTTATATGTATAAATATTTTATATAGTAGTAATCATAGAGTTATTCAAAATGTGATATCCCATCATTTTTAGAGTTAATATACTATTTTGATATTAACAGCCTAAATACTATGATAATAATAGCATTAATGATACATTTGCAGTGTTTTAATTATTGTTCCATAGTCTGTAGTTTTCATTTAAAGACATTTAAAATATTCTGTTAAATAATTAACTATTCTCTGGGATGCCTGGGTGGCTCAGTCAGTTAAGCATCTGCCTTTGGCTCAGGTCATGAGCCCACCGTCCTGGGATCAAGCCCCACATCAGGCTGCCTGCTCAGTAGAGAGCCTGCTCCTCTTCCTGCTCTTTCCCTTTCTTGTGCTCTCTCTCTGTCAAATAAATAAATAAAATCTAAAAAAAATTTAATCATTCTCTTTTGGTGAAAAGTTTTGTTTTTGTGTTGTTAAGAGTTACTTGAAAGAACATCTGTAAATGTATAAAGGCCTTATTACTGGAGATGATATCTTTTGCATGTACTTCAACTTGATCTTTGATAAAATTTTTTACCTAAGGGTATGAAGTGATCATTTATCTAACATAAACAAATTGATATTTTATGCAAAGTATTATATTTTCTGAGGAGTTAAATGTCATTAATAAACAAGCATAATATTTTATACTTGAACTGTGAATTTTGGATTTTTTTTAAGTTTTTATTTTAATCACCTCTAGTGTTCATCAAGGCAAATGCGCTCCTTAATCCCCATCATCTATTTCATCCATAACCCACCCACCTCCCCTCTGGTAGCCATCAGTGTGTTGTTCTCTATAGTTAAGAGTCTGTTTCTTGGTTTGCCTCTCTCTCTCTCTGTTTGTTCCCTTTGCTTATTTGTTTTGTTTCTTCAGTTTTACACATGAATGAAATCATGTGATATTTGTCTTCCTTTGACTGAGCATAATACTCTCTAGCTCCATCTATGTCATTATGGATGGCAAAATTTCATTCTTTTTATATGTATACATATATACATATATACATATATATGCACATATATGTATACACACACATATATATCACATCTTTATCTGTTCATCAATCGATGGATACTTGGTCTGATTCTGTATCTTGGCTATTGTAAATAATGCTGTTATAAATATAGGGGTGCATGTATCCCTTTGAATTAGAATTTTGTAATCTTTGGATAAGTATCCAGTAGTGTGATTGCTGGATCATAGGATTGTTCTATTTTTAACTTTTGGAGGAAGCTCCATACTGTTTTCCACAGTGGCTGCACCAGTTTTCATTCCCACCAACAGTGCAAGAAGGTTCCTTTTTCTCCAGATTCATTCTAACACTTGTTTCATGTGTTTTTGATATTAGCCATTCTGGCAGGTGTGAGGTAACATCTCATTATAGTTTTGATTTGCATTTCCCTGATATTGAGTAATGTTAAGCGTCTTTTCATGTGTTTGTTGGCCATCTGGATGTCTTCTTCGGGAAAATGTCAATTCATGTATTTTTTAATTGGATTATTTGCCTTTTGGGTGTTGAGTTGTATAAATTCTTTATAGATTTTGGATTTGGACCCTTTATTCAGGTATGTCCTTTGCAATAGCTTCTCCTGTTCTATAGGTTGTCTTTCAGTTTAATTGATTGTTTCCTTTGCTGTGCAGGAGGTTTATATTGATGAAGTCCAAATAGTTTATTTTTGCTTTTGTTTCTCTTGCCTCAGGAGACATGTGTAGAAAGAAATTGCTTTGGCTGATGTCAAAGAAGTTACTGCCTGTGTTCTCTTCTAGAATTTTTATGGTTTCAGGTCTCACATTTAGGAGTTTAATCCATTTTGAATTTATTTTTGTGTATAGTGTAAGAAAGTAGTCCAGTTTCATTCTTTTGCATGTTGCTGTCCAATTTTCCCAATACCATTTGTTGAAGAGGCTGTCTTTTTTCCATTAAATATTCTCTCCTGCTTTGTCAAAGATTAACTGATCATATAATTGTGGGTTCATTTCTGGGTTTTCTATTTTGTTCTGTTGATCTAAGTGTCTGTTTTTGTGCCAGTATCATACTGTTTGAATAACTATAGCTTTGTAATATAACCTGAAATCTGGAATTGTGATGCTTCCACCTTTGCTTTTCCTTTTCAAGATTGCTTTGACTATTTGGGATCTTTTGTAGTTCCATACAAATGCTGTTGGC
The DNA here is from genome assembly GCF_053574225.1 of Canis aureus. Lineage (NCBI taxonomy): Eukaryota > Metazoa > Chordata > Mammalia > Carnivora > Canidae > Canis > Canis aureus. The sequence goes on along the minus strand of NC_135644.1, from coordinate 16,186,325 downwards.
ATTTTGATAGAGATGCATTAAATGTGTAGATTGCCTTCGGTAGTATGGATATTTAACAATATTTATTCTTCAAATCCATAAGCGTGGACTATCTTTCCATTTCTTTGTGTCATCTTCAATTTCTTTGATTAGTGTTTACATTTTCAGAGTACAGGTCTTTCACTTCTTTGGTTAGAGTTATTCCTAGGTATCTTACTATTTTTGGTGCAGTTATAAATGGGATTATTTTTTAAAATTATCTTTCTGCTGCTTCATTATTGATATATAGAGATGCCACAAAAAAATTCCACAGATTTCTGAACACTGATTTTGTATTCTCAGACTTTACTGAATTCATTTATCAATTCTAGAAGTTCTTTGGTGAAATCTTTCAGGTTTTCTATATATAATGTCATCTGCAAATAGTGAAAGTTGTACTTCTTCCTTACTGGTTTGAATGCCTTTTATTTCTTTTTGTTGTCTGATTGCTGAGGCCCTAGTACTATGTTGAATACAAGTGGTGAAGGTGGACATCTTTGTCTTGTTTCTGACCTTACAGGAAAGGCTCTCAGTTTTTCCCCATTGAGGATGATATTAGCTGTGGGTTTTTCATTGAGGGCCTTTATTATGTTCCCTTTGAACCTATGTTGTTGAGGGTTTTTATCATGAATAGATACCACTTGATTGTGGTGAATGATTTTTTAATGCATTGTTGGGTTTGGTTTGCTGATGTTTTGTTGAGGATTTTTGTATCTATATTCATCAGAGATATTAGCCTGTGGGAGTTTTTGGTGTGGTTTTTTATTTTTATTTATTTTTATTTTTATTTATTTATTTATTTTTTTGTGGTGGTATCTTTATCTGGTTTTGGTATCAGGGTAATGGTGGCCTCATTGAATGAATTTGAAAGCCATGTGGTCCTTGTTTGTTGTGAGGTTTTTGATAACTGCTTCAGTTTCTTTGCTGGTAATCAGTCTGTTCAAAATTTGTTTCTTCCTGTTTCAGTTTTTGTAGGTTATATATTTCTACGAATTTATCCATTTCTTTTAGGTTGTCCAGTTTTGTTGGCATATAGCTTTTCATAGTATTCTCTTAAAATTGTACTTCTGTAATATTGGTTCACTAGTGATTTTATTTAGTTGAGTCCTTTCGCTTTTTTTCTTGATAAAGTTTGGCTAGAGGTTAATCAATTTTACCGATTTTTTTTTTTTTCCAGTGATCCAGTCCCAGTTTTTATTGATCTGTTCTATTGGATTTTTTTTTTTTTTTTTTTTTTTAGTTTCATTTATTTCTGTTTAATCTTTATTGTTTCTTTCCTTGTGCTGGGTTTTCTTTTTTTTTCCCTTGTGCTGGTTTTAGGTTTTGTTTATTGTTCTTTTTGTAGCTTCTTTAGGTGTAAGGTTAGATTGTTTATTTGAGATGTTTTTCTTGCCTCTTGAGATAGGCCTATATTGTTATAAACTTCCCTTGTAGAAACACTTTGTGGTGTCCATAGTTTTTGAACCATTATGTTTTCATTTTCATTTGTGTCCATGTTCTTTTTAATTTCTTCTTTTATTTCCTGGTTGATGCATTCATTGTTTAGTAGCATGTTATATAACCTCCATGTGTTTGTGGTCTTTCCAGGTTTTTTCTTGTGGTTGACATGTAATTTCATAGCATTGTATCAGAAAAGATGCATGCTATGACTTTGATCTTTTTGAATTTGTTGAGCCTTGTTTTGTGGCCTAATATGTGATCGATTTTGGAGAATGTCCCATATGCACTTGAATATTATTCTGTTGTTTTAGAATGAAATGTTCTGAGTATATTTGCTAAATCCATCCGGTAATTTTGGATTGTTTTTAAAGATAAAATTTATGAAACATAAAGTTCACAGGGTGCCTGGGTGGCTCAGTTGGTTATCGACTCTTAATTTTGGCTCAGATTATGATCTCAGGGTCCTGGGATTGAGCCCTGCATTGGGCTCCACACACAGCATTGAGTCTGCTGCAGATTCTCTCTCCTCCCTCTGCCCGTCCCCCAGCTTGTACGTGCTCTTTATCTCTCTCTCAAGTAAATAGTTTTTTTAAATTCATAAAATTCACCTTTCTGACAATTTTAAAGTGTATAAATGCAGTACATTCACTATGTTGTACAACCATCACCGTTATCTAAATCCAGAACATTTTCATCAGCCCAGAGGAAACTTTGTATCCATTAAGAAATCACTCCTATTTCCTTCTTCCCCACCCCTTAGGAAACCACTAATCTGCTTGCTTTCTCTATGGATTTGCCTGTACTAGATATTCCATATTAATAAAATTATATAATATGTGGCATTTTGTGTCCAGCTGCCTTCACTGAATATTTTCAGGGTTCATCCATGTTGTAGTATGTGTTGTACTTCATTTCTCTTCATGGCTCAGTAATATTTCATTGTAGGGCTATGCCACATTTTGTTTATCCAGTCATCATTTGATAGACATTTCAATTGTTTTTACCACTTGGCTCTTATGAGTAGTGCTACTGTTATATTTGTGTACACTTTTTGTTTGAATACCTGTACATAGCCAAAAGTGGGTTTGCTGAGTCATGGCCATTCTGTTTAACTTCTTGAGAAACTGCCAAATTTCAGTTATTTTTGAATGTTACTTTTTTGAGGTTTGGCTGTCTATATGAATTTCATTATTTATTTTACAGACTTTACAAAATATACTTGTTAAATAGCCTTATTGAATTTCATCTCTTCAAAATTAGTTATAAGCTGTCTAGGTTTTTTGTGTTACTTTGGTTAGTTTTTTTATTTTAGGGAAATAGTTGCTTTGGAGTTAGGTTGATTTGCCCTGACTGTGCTCTTGTAATTATACTAGTAATACTACATTTTGAAATGTAAACAATTTTATTTTGTTTTATAAAGTCTTCAAAATAAGGATGCCTGGGTGGCTCAAATGGTTAAGCATCTACCTTTGGCACAGGTCATGATCTTCAGCTCCTAGGATCGAGCCCCATGTTTGGCTCCTGGCTCCATAGGAGCCTGCTTGTCCCTCTCCCTCTGCCTCTCCCTCTCCTCCTGCTCCTGCTCTCTCTCTCTCTGTCTGTATCACTCTGTCTCAAATGAGTAAATAAAATCTTTAAAAAAAAATTAAAAATTTAAAAATTTTTTCAAAATAGATTTTTTATTTTTTAAAGATACTATATTTAAATATACATTTTATGTATGTGCATAATTACTACATAAACCTTTGAAAAGCTAAAATGAAGGAAACTTGATATATAGAAATAAACTGATTTCTATAATTAATGTTTATCTAAATTGAAAATAGTTCAGTTAATTGTAAAGGACCTACTGTATTAGTGTCTGAGAGCTGTAACTGGTGCATTTCCCTTATCATGAGATGACAATTGTTAGCACTAGCCCTCAATAGAAAGTGAAATTAATGCCAAAAGAGGATGTAATACATTGAATTAATTGAACATGGTAAATTACATTCAGTGGAAACATATTCTAAATTTGTTTACCAAAATTTGAGTCAAGAAAATTGATCTACTTAATAATAGCTAGATGAATAGAATAGATTCAGGAAAACATCTATGTAACTGTTAGTAACTGTATCTTAAAATAATATCGTTAAAGAAGTGTTTGGTGGACAAATTTAATCAATAGATGTTTGTTTAGTATTTAGTTGTAAAAGTCATTACCTGATTTAGTTCAAGAAATATTTAATGAGGGATGCCTGGGTAGCTCAGCAGTTAAGCGTCTGCCTTCAGCTCAGAGCGTGATCCTGGAGTCCTGGGATCGAGTCCCACATCAGGCTCCCTGCATGGAACCTGCTTCTCCCTCTGTGTAGGTCTCTGCCTCTCTCTCTCTCTCTCTCTCTCTGTCTCTCATGAATAATAAATAAAATATTAAAAAAGAAACAAAAAGATTTTAATGAGTACCTGCTAATGTGCCAGGTTGCTGTACTTCTTTGCATAGCATGGAGATGCAAAGATGAATAAAACATGGACTTGACTTTTGGAGAACCAGAGAGCTAAGTATTTAGTCATTAACTTTAGTTAGAATTGCTTTTAAAAATATATTTTTTAAAACTTCATAATAATTCAAGGTTGATTATCCGCACTGTTTTTATAAAACAGCTTCAAAGATATTAGATATGTTGCTCACTGTCATTGTAGTCATAAATTCCTCTTAGAATTTAGGGCCAGAAAAAAATTTGCCATTCTTTGTTAATTTCTTTTAGTTTGTCACTCATTGAGAACTAAATAGAGACCTTTATTTGAATTTTATGTATAACCAGATAGAGACTTTTATTTAATTGCTAGGAAGTTTGGAGCCTCATAATAGTAAGTTACTTGAATTTTTTTCAGATAGTTTTTTTTTTTTTTTAAAGATGGGGAGTTGTAGAGTAGGAGAGGTAGAGTTAATATAACTTTTCTTTTGTACTCCCTGTTGACATAGGGTTAACAAGCAGTGATCTTTATTGTATTTGTGTTTTTTATATAATAATATGTATTCATGTACCTCTTTAGTTACTGGTTGTTATTAGAAGAAAGGAAAGTGAGGAAATATTACTGTTTGTATGTACTAGAATGTTAAATGATCCCACAATTTTATCTGAAAATAGGTGATGCAGAAACTTACCTTTAGCTTTGTAGTGTTTAGCACCGTGTTCAGGTTAAAAGACTTTTTTTACACCAGTTGTCTCTTCAGAAGCTTGAGTTAATATATTAAAGACATGTGCTTATTTTCCTTTTATCTCTTTTCATGTCCTTTTATCTTATCCATTATTATACCCATTATACCATTGGCCTCTAAAAAATAATCTTAAAAGTAACTTATGTTGCTATTTTCAGGTATTCATGCTTAGTTCCTTTATAACTTAGGATCAGGTTTGGCTGTATGTAACAGAGGAGAAACCCCACATGACACAGTAGCTTAACTAAGACGGGTTTATTTTTATTTTTTCATGTAGAAGGAAGTCTGAAGGTAGCTCAGGTCTTTCAACTTCACAACACTCCAGTTGTATGATGTGACTCTCATCTTTGTTATTTTAAGAAAGTTGCAGCAGTTGCTATCATCAGGGTTTTGTTTAATAAGGCAGCAGTATGGAAAGTTGAGGGAAGAACTTTATCCTCTTGAAAGTTCCACACAAAACTTACCTTACATATCTTTGGCTAAAGTTTTCCTTCTTTTTGAACCCCTGGGATTTAAAACATAAAACTATTATCTTTTTTTAGGAAGGGTCAGTTACTCAGATTTCGATCATGTTGTTCATTCCCATGATAGTTATTGAGGAGTATCATAATTCTGTTTAATCATGCCTTACAGGTTAGAGACTCCAGGATTCAGTGGGACATCTAGTACTAGTGATTATACACCATCTTCTGCATCCAGCATCCAGCATCCAGAGATAGAAGGTTGTTTATTATTTCCCATTCACTTTAAGAAAGAAGTATTTCAGTCTTGCTTTGTTACAAACCAAGGCTGTGTAAAAATATACTGTTTATTTTAGAATAACTCAACCATATATAACAATACAGAGCAGAGTTTAATGAACCTCCATGTACCCACCAATTATCAACTCATGGCCAATCTTATTTATACCCCCTCCTATTCAATCCTCCCTCTTACCCTGGGTTATTTTGAAGCAACTCCTAGACATCCTATCATTTCATCTATGTAGTCTTTAGTATGTATCTCTAAAAGATAAAGATTTGTTCAATAAACATAATCACAATACTATAAGCCCACTTTTAAATGGGTAATTTTGCCTTAATATCATTAGATACCAAGTCAGTGTTCATATTTCTGTAAGTTTTAGAAATGGTTTCTTACAGTTGGTTTATTTGATTTGGGATCCAAACAAAATCTACACGTTGAATTTGGTAGTTATTTCTCTTTTAACTCTATGGGTTTCCCCCCTCCCCTTATATTTTATTCATTGAAGAATCTGGATCTTTTGTCTGTACTTTAATTGCATCCTCACGGCATCCTTTAATAATAGGTTCTATTCCCATGTGTTCCCTACAAACTGGCAGGTAGATTTAAGCACCTAGATTCAGTTTCTTATTTCTTTTTATTTTTGCAAAAATACTTCATGGATGATATAACATATTTTTCATCACAAGACAATTTCCAGGTATCTCTCTTTTTGTAACATAGAGGCTGTTCATGGTTGCCTAGATTGTTTTTGTTCTTTAAAGATCTTATTTTTAAGTAATCTCTACACCCAATGTGGAATTCACAACCCTGAGGTCAAGAGTTGCATGCTTTACTGACAGTCAGCAAGACACCCCTATTGAGTGCTTTTTTTTTTTTTAGCATCCTCCAAAGATGATTGTTTTTTGTTTTTTAGTATTGTTATGAATTCATAGGATTTTTTTTTAAAGATTTAAGTAATTTCTTTATTAGAAAGAGATTGAGAGCCTGACATGGAGCTCGATCCTAGGATCTGATAATGTGAGCTGAAGGCAAACGCTTAGCTGACTGAGCCACCAAGGCGCCCTTGAATGCATAGATTTTAATAAAGTTGATGTCTTTTATTCCCAGTGTAGAATAATAACTGTTTAAATACTGTGTTTGGTTTGTGTTGGCTTATGTTCTGATCATATGATCCCAATCATCCCATGTGATTTGATAGCTTTTTCAGACCAAAGCTTTTTTGATTTGTGATTTAAGGGTTCATTAGTAGGAATCCATGAATCTCCTAAAATGATATAGGAGATTTTTTAAAGATTTATTTATTTTATATATATATATACACACACACACACACACATTTTATTTATTTATTTATTTATTTATTTATTTATTTATTTATTTTTAAATTTATTTATGATAGTCACACACAGAGAGAGAGAGAGAGAGAGGCAGAGACACAGGCAGAGGGAGAAGCAGGCTCCATGCACCGGGAGCCCGATGTGGGATTCGATCCCGGGTCTCCAGGATCGCGCCCTGTGCCAAAGGCAGGCGCCAAACCGCTGCGCCACCCAGGGATCCCTATTTATTTATTTATGATAGAGAGAGAGAGAAAGTGAGGCAGAGACACAGGAGGAGGGAGAAGCAGGCTCCATGCCAGGAGCCCGACATGGCACTTGATCCCGGGACTCCAGGATCGTGCCCTGGGCCAAAGGCAGGCGCTAAACCATTGAGCCACCCAGGGATCCCCTATATAGGAGATTTTTATATGTATATATGCAGTTTTTTTCCCAAGAAGTTCCATAGCCCATAACCAGGTTTTCAAAAGGATTTGGACCCCTAAAGATGTGTTAGCTGTAAATTCTCCTGAGGACTCCTAGTTATATACAGTAATGAGGAATCATAGTAAGGAAGTTGCTTTTGTGTAGTTGGAGAATCAGAAGCAGATTATAGTGAGATGAGAAATGGGAGGGCAATAAGAAAATGGCAGAGAGAACTGTCAAGAATTAATGTGGGGAAAGAGCACAAGCTATATGTGGTTATAGTCAAAGGAGTTTTGTTTTTTAAAGATTGGAGAGTTTTGAGCATGTTTTAATGTTTGCCATTTCTCCATTATTTACTTAATAACTCCTGGTGTGGTACTCTTACCTTGTTACCTTCTCCTGAAAAACTTTCACTTAAATGGGCGTTTTTTCCCCTTTCCCATAATAACTCATCTGTAGTTCTGTTTTGACACTTGTCTCATTGTCATAATGGTAGGTTTTCTTTTAATATCTCCTTCTCTAAGCTATCAGCTCCTCAAGAACTTGAATCATTTTACATATATCCCTAGTGCCTACTTGCTACATAATATGCTGTAAATGTTCATATAATGGATATGTTAAATATCCAATTGTCTTATTTTCTGGTAAATGGTGTATTTTCTGTTTTGAAATTCAAGAAAGTTATTGCTTTGGTTTAAATCTTTATATCTCATATTGTGATCATTTCTATATAATGTTCTTGGAGGATGTAGGCAGTTTATTAACCACAATTGCCATGAAGTATACCCAAGGGAACAGCTTTAACTACCTTATTAGTTGTTAGATGAACTTAGAATCTTTTCTGAGTTCTGTTGATCAAGACAAAGAAAGTCTTATTAAACTATTTGGGTTCTTCACTCATCAAAGAGAAAATGGAGTTGAGCTTATTATGCAAAACACATCACAAATTGATTTTTGTTGTAGACTAGACTTTTTGAAGAGAGTCAGAGCATGTGTAGTTAGAAACTCAGATCATAAAAGAGAAGACTGAGAAGATTTGATATTTGTATGGATATGTGCAAAGAGCTTTATGGAGGCAATGGAATAGTGTATCTTTACAGAAATTATTCATGGTAATTTTAGGAAAACATTAAAATGTCTGATACCATCTTTAGATTGTATCTTTTTTACATGATTTTACCCTTAGGATTTTATTATTTTACATATATTATACCTTGTCATAAAAGAAACTTGGAGCATTTTGTATTACCTTAACTCTAAAATATTTATGGGAAAGGAATTTCTGCAGACATCTGAATCCCGTTTGTCTTCTTGTTTTATCACTTACTCTAAGAATGGTACCTGCAAGCCAGCCAGTAAATTATCTTCCCAGAAGACTATAGATTTCTTGGATTACTTTTACAGAACCCAGCACAAATGCCATTGCATAGAGATGGTACTTACTAAATACTGAATTGTCTCATTTTTAAAATTTCTCATTAAGTCTTCATGTATTACTCACTGAAGAAAATTGGTTTACTCATATTTTAATGATATCATTATAGAGTCAAGGGGTTGTCTCAGTTATGTCAGTACCCTTTGAACCATTCTTTGAACTATCCCTGTTTTTTAAAGATTTTATTTTGATGAAATTAAGTCAAATACAGGCAAAGATTTACACATGTTATCTATTTAAAATGTTTTAATTTAATGAAGTATGAAGTTTAAGATTTTTTAAAATGATGAATTGAATATAAATAACAAAACTGATGACTTCATGTTCTCAAATAGTATAATGAGGTAGATGTGGCACCTCTCCAAGATTTCAGAAGCTTCAGTTCACAGGGGTGCCTGAGTGGCTTAGTCAGCTGGGCATATGACTCTTGCTTGCTGTTCAGTTCGTGATCTCAGGGTCAAGAAATCGAGCCCTGTGTCTGGCTGCATGCTGGGCTTAGAGCCTGCTTAAGATTCTCTCTCCCTCTTTCCCCTGCCCCTCCCCCCGAAAAAGAAACTTCAGTTCACAGACATTTGGAATAGGAAATAAGGAATATAATTTTCATTGTTGATTCTAAAGAAAAATTCACTTTTTAAAGAACTCTAGGCTAACATATCTTCCATACTAAACTCTTGTATTTTTTATGGTCAGTTTTTCATTATTGAGCAGCCTTTGCAGCACCATGGTCCCCCACCCCTTTTTCTTATCATGCAGTAGCACTATAAAGTTTATAGTCTGTGCCGTGGTGCACAGTCTGCTTGCACAGGCATTTCAAGGAAGTAATGATCTTCCTTTGTTCACCTTCAGGTGGTTTGGTAGTTAGGGTTCTGGTTTGGGGCTTTTAAAAAGCATATTGGCTGAGAGAGTAGATGTCCAATTTCCTTTTCCTTTTAAAATATTGATAATTGGATTTGAAGGCTTTGTTCTCTTTTGCAACCTTAGAAAGTAACAACCTGTGGAACCAATGTACATTTTATGTGAGTGATAGCTTGTTTTCTTCTAAGTCCCTAAAAACCACTGATTGCACATGGTAAGCATTTAGTAAATATTTGTTAGGTAAATGAGTAAATGTGAGAACTTAAGCATAAGCTGTGACTTTAAACTGCCATTTGAAATACTTGAAAAATGATGATAATCAAGGTAGATAAAATGACTGAAACCCAAACTAGTACTTTGCTACATTGAAAAGCTAAGATTATGCTTATAGTAGCTGTTATTTTCCTTAAATATATTACTTCTTTTTAAGCAAAAAAAAAAAAAAAAAATATATATATATATATACACACACACACACACACATGGTTTAAAATGAGAAGTAATTATATATGAGTGGTATTTCTGGGCAACATAAATGACTTCCTTCATTTTGTTGTGTTTAGTAGACAAATTCTGTAATGTTCATCATTCTATTAAGACATTCAGTTAAGTCATGAAATATTCTTTTCTCGACTTTGATGATACCATTGTATTCTGGTTTCTCCTCCTATCTATTTTTCACTCATTTTCAGTGCTCCTTTTCATTCATCTCTTCCTCTCACCATTCTTGGAGTTGTTCCTTAGTTCCTGCCCCTTCTCAGTTTTATTTTCTTTCCAATGACTTCTACTCACCTATTGTCTGATGATTCCCAAATCTCTAGCTCCAGTTGACAACCTCCTGGTGAGCTCCAGACCCAAGTTCCAATGCATACTACAAACAGCATATATAACATTAAGATTATAATTTAATTTTCTCCCCCATTCAAACTTGCCCTCTTTCTCTGTTTTAGTCGTTCCATTTTAGTCCTACCACTAAACTTTGTTGTCAGTGAGAGAGTACCATCATTCTACCTCCAGAGGGCTACTGAATCCTGTCATTTTTAATATTTAAATCATTATTCTTCCTTAGTTCAGGTTGTCTAATTTCTCATTTGTGGTATTTTTGCTGTCTGCTAATAGGTTGTCTTGCCTCTAGTCTTGCCTTGTTTCAGTCCCTTTCTCACAAGAAGCAGTAGTGAATGTTTTAGATGAGTCATGTTCTTTTTATCCATTCTGAAATACACTGTGTCTTTCATTTGGAGCACTTAGTCCCTTTACAATCAGTGATTATTGATAGATACAAATTTAGTGCCATTGTGTTACCTGTAAAATTGGTGCTTTTGGGGATGCTCTCTGTTCCTTTCTAGTCTTTGATGCTTTAGTCTTTTACTCCCCCCCACTTGAAGAGTCCTGTTTAATATCTTCTCTTGCAGGGCTGGTTTAGTGGTCATTAATTCTTTTAGTTTTTGTTTGTCTGAAAAACTCTTATCTGTCCTTCTATTCTGAATGATGTAAAATTTATTGGTTACGAGTTTTTCCCACTCAGCATGTTGAATATATCCTGCCACTCTCTTCTGGCATGCCAAGTTTCTATGGACAGATCTGCTGTGAACCTGATCTGTCTTCCCTTGTAGGTTAAGAACTTTTTTCCCCCTTGCTGCTTTCAGGATTCTTTCCTTGTCTGTGTATTTTGTGAATTTTACTGTGATATGTCTTGGTGATGGCCACCTAATGTTGAATTTAATGGAAGTTCTCTGTGCTTCTTAGATTTCAATGTCTGTTTGCTTCCCCAGATTAGGAAAAGTTTTCAACTATAATTTGCTCAAATAAACTTTCTGCCCCTTTTTCTCTATCTTCATCGTCTGGGACTCCTATGATACTGTTATTACACTTTAAGGAGTTGCTGAGTTCCCTAAGTCTACATTTGTGATCCAGTACCTTTCTTTCCCTCTTCTTTTCAGTTTCATTATTTTTCATAATTTTATCTTCTATATCACTGATTCATTCCTCTCCTTTGTCCATCTTCATTGTCATGGGATCCATTCAGATTTACATCTCAGTTATAGCATTTTTAATTTTGGCCTGACTAGGTTTTAGTTCTTTTATCTCTGTAGTAAGGGATTCTCTAGTGTCTTCTATACTGTTCTTGAAGTCCAGCTAGTATCCTTATAATTGTTTCAAATTCTGGCTCAGACATCTTACTTATATCTGTTTTGATTAAATCCCTGGCTATCACTTCTGTTTTTTCCTTTTGAGATGAATGCCTCCATCTTGTCATTTTGGTGGTCAAAATAAAATAAAATTAAAATTAAGAAGCTAGATCCAAGGTGCATTTTGGTCTGCTTGTTAAGAGAACCTTGAACTAAAAAATAAATTAATTGCTTTTTCTATCTCAAAAACAAAAAAGAAAACCAAAAACCCCAAAGGAAATTAGATCCTGTTTCCCCTAAAGCTGAAACTTTACAGCACTCTATGATCGAAAGACTTGCTACAGACAAGGGATTTGTGCTGGTCTTCTGGGGAAGGGGCCTGCTGCTCTGATTTTCAGATAGACTTCCCCAGTAGAGATGCACCTACAGGGTGGAGGAGGGCAGGGTTTGGTGTAAGCAGCTCTGACTTCCACTTGATAGTGCTTTTTATTTACTGAAGTTGGTCAGTGTTGATGGGGGGCAGGATGGGAAGGGGAATGGCTTCAACCCACTCTCTTGCCTCACGACTGGGAGCTCATGCCCACCACTCCTCAGGAAGCCCTCACAGACGAGCAAATGGTCACCTGTCCTATTTCCCCAGCTTCTGTCAGTCCCCTGCCCTTACCCTGTCTGTGTCTGAACTGTCCATCTGCTAGTTGGTACAGTACTCCTGTATTTTGTCTCAGGCATGGCTAGGTTTCAAAACTCCAAACTTCAGGGGCACCTGTGGTTGGACCTGCACTGATTCTCTGGGGGAGGATCTCACTGCACTGTGGCCAGGGCCAGCTGGTCCCAAAAAATGGTCATGTGACTGCACAGCAATTTGGAGATTATGGTAAATAATAGCACAAAGTTGCTGCTAAGGTTTGCTACCCTCAGCTGGCTTCTTTGTTCTTATGCTGGTGAAGAGGCCAGTTCAACGGCACCTGCCAGGTCTTTTGCCCCAGAGAGGCCATATCACCACTACCAAATGCACTCCAAGCAGGGGAACTGTTTCTCTCTGATGGGACCCAGGGCTCCTCAGACCATACTGCCGCTCCCCGATCTCTACCCTTCTTCCCCACAGGAGTACCACTAAGGCCACCAGGTATGACCCTGGCATGGCACTGACCTTTGAAACTTCAGACTCTACATTCCACTGTTTATAAAAAATGCAGCTTTTAAACCTTCTCCTTTTCCCAGTCAGTAATTTTGGGGAAGAATTTTCTTGCGCAATCCCCTGTATGTGTTTTTCCTCTTTTTTTTTTTTCACTCTTTTTCTCTCTCTCCCTGTCAATCTCACTCCTCTCTCTGAGACCAGGGTTCCCTCCCCTCTGCAGTTCCCATGAGTTTTTTCTCTCCCAAATCAATTCTCTGCAGCTCCTACCTTCCATGAGGTGGCTGTTTTTCTTCTTGTAGACCTACAGCTCTCTCTCAGTCCTCAGAGCAATTTTTTGGGTATTCTGAATGATTTGATATTTATCTAGCTGTTTTTGAGGGAAGAGGAAAGCTTAGGGTCACCCTACTCCTCTACCATCTTAACACCCAATACCAACAGTGAATATTTTAAAATGCAGATCTGATATTATTAGTCTCAAAGTTCTCCAGTGGCTTAAAGTTCTCCAGTGGCTTCTCATTGGCCAGTCCAGGTGCTATAAATACAATGCCTATAAATAAACAAGTAACATAAATACTAATATTAATAACAGAAATTTACTGATTGCCATTGCTATTTACTATCTTAAGCATTTAATTATAAACCTTTTATCACTTAATCCTTTTAAGGTAGGTGAGATTATTATCTCCATTAAATTGATGAGGAAACAAAAGCAAGAATGTATTACTAACCTGCCTCAGATCTAAAAAGTCAGAATTTATATCTAGACAATTTGGCTTCATAGCCTAAGTCTGTTGTTAACAATGTTATTTATTGACTCCTTGTGAAACAGCCTTTGGTTTGATATAATCAGGAGTGGGAGACTGACAATTCTCTAGAATGTATGCTTGGCTGAAGAGGACAGTTATCACTCAGCTCCAGATCATTGTTGGCATGTAAGAATGTAAGCCCAGGATTGTCAGATCTTCCTGTTTTTTGAGAATAAGGGGAATTCTGGGATTTTATAAGAAATATACTATAATTAAATGTTAGTTACTAAAAACTAAACAGGGTAAAGGAAAAACAAACATCTCTGTAAGCTGCAGTTAGGTAGCCTATAGGTCACAACCTTTTATCTTTAGCATGAATATTGCTTTTTGAGCTTCATCTCTCAAAAATCACTACTTGATTCTAGTTACAATGGACAATTTATAGTTCTTGCAAACCTTAGGCTTTTTCTGTGCTCTCATAAAAATGGCTTCATCAGCCTAGAATCCCCCTTTCTTTCCTTTCCCTGCCCTTGCCTTCCTCATTAAGGCTTTGTCATTCAAGACTTAACTTTCCTGCTTGATACAGGAGGCTTTATTTATTTTTTTTTTCATGCCCTGCCCTTTATCTTCATTAGTTCATCCTCTTATTTTCTACCAGTATACCACATGCATATATCTAGCCATCTGTCTCTCTCTCTCTACACAGATTGTAAGTTTTTATTGTCTGTATCCTGGCATATGGTAACCACGTAGGTGTTAGGACATTTAGAAAATCATTTAGAGCTAGCTTATAAGCACAGAAGAACACTGATGGACTCACATTATCAAACTTTAACAGTTGAGAGTAGTCTTGGGAATTACCAGAACCAGGGCTTTGGATGCTGGCAGGGTTTTTGCCATCTTGGATCTCTCCTCTCTGTGGATCTGCTTCATTCAGTGTTACTTTAGACAGTCTCTGCCATAAACCAAGAAGGATGACCTCTAACACTTCCAGACTTATATCTTTACCTCCAGTTAGAAAAATCCCAGATAGGTACTCTGACTAGCTCAGCTATGTCAAGTTCCCACCCCAGCCCATCAACATGAGGAAGAGATGGTGCTCACGTGTGTATGCATGTACACACCCACTCACTCACTTTAGAATCAGGAAAGATTTTCCTTAGGAAGTGACCTTAAGGTGTCATCTAATTTAAGAGTTAACCAGGTTATCAGGAAGGAAAGAATGTTGCAACTTGTACAAAGATCCAGTAGAAGGATGCCAAATATTTCCTTTAAAAATATCAGTCTGCCTGTAATTAAGAAGAAAGAAAGAAAGAAAAGAAAGAAAGAAAGAAAGAAAGAAAGAAAGAAAGAAAGAAAGAAAAAGAAAGAGAAAGAAAGAAAAGGTTGCAAGAGGCTAAGAGGTGATGCACATAAATCACTCACTGTGGAGGAAAGAATTAACATAGAAGGCCTCACTGTTAACTTTTGAAAGGCCTTGACAGGCATTTGGGAACTTTGTTTTGGGGCGGGTCTCCACAACCCCCCCCCACCCCCGTCCACAGAACTGATGAGAGTGGCTCACTCTGTCTAAACTGCACAAACAATGATTTATGCTGAACACACCTGCTTTCCTCCTGGGAGTTTAGGACTTTACTATGTGCTAGGTAGAGGGTGCCTATGTGACCTAACCTCAATAAAAACCTTGGGCACTGAATTTCTTAATGAACTTACCTGACATGAGTTTCTCACATGCTTTTACAATTTGTTAGAGGAATTAAGCATGCTCTGTGTTACTCTACTGGTAGAGAACTCTGAAAGTTTCATCTGGATTATGCCCAATGTGCCTTTTGCCTTCTATGATTTTACCTTATATCTCTTGCTGTAATAATAAATCATAGGACTATAGTGTAAGTCTTGTGAGTCCTCCTGATGAATCATCATCTTGGAAGTGGTCTCAGGGACCCCCAACACAACTAATTAAGCTGTTGTAGGCAAGAAAGGACAGAAGCATGGTCCGAGATGTTGGAACTGACTTGAGATAGTTATACTGAATCTGCAATAAAATAATCTATATGGATTCAAGTTCAGACCTGGGTGCTTTGTATCAGAGGCACTTCCTTTTGAAGCTCAGATGTCCAGTTGAGACTGTTATGAGGATTAAATGAGACATTTGAGGAAATTTTCTAAGCTATTAGATCAATTTAAATATTAATTATGATTTTTAAGCTACCATTTATGAAATATCTAATATGTGCTAGAAGTATCAGATATGTGCCAGAAGCTACCAGGCATTTTATTTTATGTATTGTTACTACTCTTTTTGCATTATTATAATTTTATTTTTATTTTTTTATTACAGTTTTAAATCAAAATTTCAAACTCAATTGTAGTGCCTAAAATATTAGTATTTCTTTTTTTTTTTAACTTTAGAAGTTCTATATTATATATTATATTCTTTATAAGGTTCATATCACACTGGAGTAGATGAAGTGTTGGTTTTAAACACTGGCTCCTAGATGTTGTTGTTAAGCACATAATGTCCAGTAAGGGGATTTGCCAACATTACACAACTATTCCAAGATTGAGTGGCATTAGCACTCTGGTCTTTTAAAACAGAGCACACTTTATGCTGTGCTAACTGCCTCTCATTTATATGTTCTGTGGATGAATAATAGAATTTTGCTTTCATGATTTCAGGTCCATTGGGTAGCAAATTTAATACTACATTATAATCTCATTAGTTTAAACTACTTAAATGTTGAACAAAAACCAATAACATGTTCAAGGAAAGGTATATATTTGTGAAATGATCTTGAGCACAAAATATTTAGATTCCAAAGAAATAATGATCTTCTCTTTCTCTTACAGACCACTTCACCTGCATTGTGAAGGTGCTTTTTACCCTACTATACACACAAGCTCTTGTGGCACTTTCAGTTAAATGCAATGAGGAAGATAGGTCGGCCTGGAAACACACAGGAGCTCTCAAAAAGGTTAGTGTCTTGTCTGAATTTATTTATTAGTTCGGTGAACTCCTTTAAGTTGGGGATATGAGTGAATGAGATTAGGTGTTTGAAAGGCAAAATGAGTTATTTATAGTATTTCAATTGAAATGGAGCACCTTAGGTTAAAAAAGTTAAAAATGTCTCCTTGATCAATAAGGTCTTCTGCATCCTTGACCTTTTTCCCTTTTTATTTGAGCAGTTTTATTTTGCCTTTGCTTGCAAACCTTAAACTTAGAGAAGTTATAAAATTTGTGCCAACCACAGTGAGCAAGTAATAAAGTATCTACAGACTTACCTATTTTACTTGTCATATTTTCTTCTCCTTGCTCCTATTTCCAGTCCATCCAAAGATGGCTTTTGACTCATCACTTATGAGTTTAAAAATCCTAGCCTTTTCTTAATTATTATTCTTTAAATTAAAAAAATACAGAAGTGGGACACCCGGGGGGCTCAGTCAGTTAAGCATTTTGACATAGGTCATGATCTCAGGGTTGTGGGATTAAGCCCTGGGTTGGGCTCCATTCTGGGCTTGGAGTCTGCTTAAGATTCTGTCGCTCTCTCCCTGCTCTTCCCTCCTCCCCTCTTAAAAAAAAAAACATAAGTTCTTAGCAAATTTAAAGTTTTCCAGTTAAAATTACATAAATAATTTGGAAAAATTGTGCAAGTTTAGTTAAACCTAAGTATTTTCAGTGACTTCAGAACAGAAATGATACTATAGAACCAAAGAACTGAGTTAGATGGTTTGGCTGAGAGGTAGGTAAAATAAATTACTTCTGTGTTTTATTTGGGGAAGTTGGTAGGAAAAAATAGTAACTATGGTGTTAATTGAACCTATTGATTGATTTATAGAGTCTTCAGGAGGTTTTGAACCTTAATGAAAAGTTTGTATTAAAATCATATCTACTTATGTTGGTAAATTGAACACCAATAAAAAATAAATGTATTTAAAAAATAAAAATAAAATCATATCTACTTATATCAAAAGAGAAGCAATTATAAATCATGAAATCTAGTCAATATAATCTTCACTTTTATCACTAGTTTACTCCCAAACCATGAATATGTGTACAAAAATTTAGTATAGTATCATCACCAAGTTCATTATGTTTTAATTAGGGATATTAGTTGTTGGCCTGAATACCAGGCTGAGCTCCTGCCACTAAATAGCTCATTCTTGGATAATTTTGCTTTCTGCAATTATCTTTCTTTTTTTTTTTTTTTAATCTTTCTTTTTTCTAAATACTCTTTTCATATCTCTGCACTATGATCTGATATTTGGATTGTTAATATTCAAATCAGGTATATTCGATTTCTATGTTGTTTAAATATATTTCCTTAATAAGATGTCTAAACAGTACACTAATTTAAAACATTTTCTGATATAATTTAGGTCTAAATCTATTCATCTGATTTTTGCTAAAATGAGACCTAATAACAGAAAATCAGACAATTGTAAATCTATGATGGAACTAATTTAGGTAACTGTTCTGTCAATTTTCTTTCTCAATTTGATAATTGTTAGCTATTTTTAAAAGTAGTTAATGAAACATTTAATGTAAGGCAGATTCTTATCAGAACCTATATTAGAAGGTTATAGCCATATAAATTGCTTTTAGTGAATGGAAACAAAAAAATTATGGTATTCTGTTGGTTGGTTTGCCACATGTTGCTAGCTTATTCTGTAATAAACTGAAACATTTAGATATATAGCAGATTATAAATAATAGCAACAACAAAATTTATAAGTAATGAAATAAGTCATTGTGATTTTTGTAACTATTCTGCATCAGTCATTCCTCTTCTTTATCCTTCCTTCTTCCTTTACTTATTCCTTCTTTCCCTCACCCTCTTCTTCTTTCCTTTCTTCATTGAGTCTCACTTACTCATTCCATCCCTCATTTTCTTATCCTCAAATATGACAGTTCCAATGAAAACAGATATTTTGCCAGCCCTAATCTGGTCCAGGGCAATAAAAATACAGGTATTACATATTTGTAAAGGAAAATGAAGTTTAGTTATGCTAGAAATATAATTATTACAGTTGGTATAAGTTGTGTTCTTTTGGTTAGTGGAATTTCTATTAAAAGACTGTACCAGTATTTCATAATCTAAGGTCCGGTCCTTTCCTTTTCCTTTTCCTTTTCCTTTTCCTTTTCCTTTTCCTTTTCCTTTTCCTTTCCTTTTTCATGTTTTGTTTTGTTTTGTTTTGTTTTGTTTTGTTTTGTTTTGTTTTGTTGGGGAGTAGGACCATAGCATCCAACATATATTCAAAGGTCCTGTCACCCCCCCCCCCCAAATTTGAAGAACTACTATTATTTGGATAAAGCATCTGCCCCACACATAACTGTTGAATCTCTCAACCCCTGATCCTTTTCTTTATTTAACCCACATACCTTTGCCATCTCTCCCATTGGATTCTTTTGATCTTGATTCTGAGTCTTTCATCCATGGTATTAGAAATCCTCTTCTTAAGCTTTACAACCCTCCTCGTAAAATTCAAATAGTGCTTACATAAAAATATGCTTTCCTGAGACTTCTTAGATATGAAATAAAATTATTTTCTTATCTAATAAATCTTCTCATCAGAAGTTCTCCATACAAGAGTGAATATTACATTATATTTGCTTTCTGATCTGAATAGTACCTGCCATGTATAAAAGAAGTGCTTAAGATATGTTTTGATAATAATGATTTAAAAGCTGATTATCACTCAGTAACTTACTTGAATGATCTGAACATCATTTGTTTTTATTGAAGGGTATTTTCCCCATAAATTAGAAAGTATTATAACTTGAAATACTTTGCTGTTGTTATACTCTGTAAATCTTTTACTCAAGGGTATAATGAATTCAGGAAGCTTTTAGGCTGAATTGTATATTTTCAGAAACTTTAATATATCACATTGATTAATAAGCAGCAAAATCATGGTAATATTTTCTCTTGAGTCTTCTGCATTTTGAGTTTAAGTGAACTCTGCCTATTTAAAAACTACTCTGATTAAATTAATTTTGGAAACATAATGTGTTGCTTTTTTGATATTTAGTGGGATATTGATTTTTGTTGATTGGCAGGTGATCATCCTTTTGGCTAATTAGTCAAGGGTAGAGAGGGTCACCTGATTAAAGAGTACACTTGTAGAGTCAGGGCTGTTTTTGTAGTTTAGAATCAGGACATGGGGGATCCCTGGGTGGCTCGGCGGTTTAGTGCCTGCCTTTGGCCCAGGGCGCGATCCTGGAGTCCCGGGATCCAGTCCCGTGTTGGGCTCCCAGCATGGAGCCTGCTTTTCCCTCCTCCCATGTCTCTGCCTCTCTCTCTCTCTCTCTCTCTCTCTCTCTCTCTCATAAATAAATAAATAAATAAATAAATAAATAAATAAATCTTAAAATAAAATAAAGAAGTATTGGAATAGTTTTAATGACATACCCAGTTTCATAGAGAATCCAGGGGTGTACTGTTAACAGATTTTAAGGAATTGAAGTTTACATGTATGAAAAAAATGCAGTCACAATTATTAAAAAGTATTCTTTCCAATGTAATTTTTTCAGTGACCGATGGAACTAATTTTTAAATTTTTTCCCAGAATACATGTGATACTGAAAAGTCTTATGAAGTGTTACTGAGCTTTGTGATAAGTGAACTATCTAAAGGAAAGTTATACCATGAAGAAGGAACTCAGGAATCTGCAATGGTATGTTCCAGATATAGTAATTTGTTAAAAATTTAGGTATTATTGCCATTATGAATATAATTTTTAAGCTATATCTATTATAGAATGAATTGTTGAGATTCTCTTTTTTTAACTTTAGGTTAGCCCTATTTCTTGGTCTCCTGAATCCATGGAAAAATACTTACAGGACTTCTGCTTACCTTTCCTCAGAATCACCAGCCTTCTTCAGCATCATCTTTTTGGGGAAGATTTACCTAGCTGCCAGGTATAATTTGTGGTAGAGAATAGGAAGTCTTGGTTTACAGTTAATTTTTTGAAATATACTGACAAATAGTAAAATATTTATATGTATACAGAACTGTCATGCAGGTATATGTTAGTCCAACTCAAAGGAATAAACATTTAGAACATTTACTATTGTTTTTTTGTATTTGCTAGCATCTACTTACATTTATGATATTACTAATATTTAATATTTGAGCATTTTTGTATGAGATCAATGCTATTAAATGCCCAGTACTTGAACAAGATCAGTTTTCATACTGATATATTTATCATTATTTTTATCATATTGATATATTAATCACTGATCATTATCTGCTTTTACTATCCTATTAAAAGTTATGTTGTCAGAAAGCTGGTTATCTGAAGACATGATGGCATTTATATAATTTTGGGACAGGAAAATGTTCAGTTTGTAAACAAGTTACGTTAAAAATTTGGATGTATGAATTATCACTGGTTTAATCTATTTCATAAAACTAAGTTGATGTGAGTAGGCAAGAAAGTGACAGAGTAGAAAACCAGAAGGTAAGTAAACCAAACTGCTCATAGGATTATAATCCTGACATTATCTGTCATCTGTTTCCAGGGAATTCGATAAGGGAATTAAGACATTTATCATATATATGGTCTTCAAAGCCTGCAGTATATCACAATTAAGCAGTTGATTGTTCTTTTTTTAAGTAATTGATCATTACATTAAATAGTTTAGATTCTTTGGTGTTTTTTTTTTTCAAGTGATTCAAGATAAACTCTGTACATTTGTCCTCAAACATTTAAAGTTTATGGATATTGAATAAATTTTAAATGTTCATCCACTAGATATTTTCTTTCATAGTTATTTATTTTAAAATTTCACCTTAAAAGTATTTCCTCTGACATAAAGTAGTTTCCCTTATCTGCAGGGGATATGTTTTAAAACCCTCAGTGGATGCCTAAAACTAGTGCTTGTATTGAACTCTGTATATACTAGGTTTTTTTCCTATGGAAAAAGGATACCTATGATAAAGTTTAATTTATAATTAGACAGAGTAAGAGATTAACAATAATAATGGAATATTTATAACAATATGTTATAAAAGTTATATGAATACAGTCTGTTAAAATATCTTACTGTATTGTACTCACCCTTCCTGTGATATGAGATGATAAAATTCCTACATGATGAAATGAAATGAACGATATGTAGGCATTGTGATAGACTACTGTTGACCTTGTGATTATATGTCAGAAGATGAATCATATATTTCTAAACCACAGTTGACCACCAGTAAATGAAACCACACAAGGTGAAACTGTGATAAGGTGGGGGACTACTGTATGAGCATCCTCAAGCATGGATATTAATAGAAAAAAACCTATTTCATTCATCAGCTTTTTTCCCTTCACATTTAAAGGCCATAGGCTGTGGTTCTTTGTATACTTATTACCTTATGGTTTATTTTATCATTTGTTTTTACTGGAAGGTATTTTTCTTCCATGAGTTGGAAATTATCTGGAAGCAGAAGCTCTTGACCTCGGCATTGAAAGCTGGTTGGGGTTGGCTGTACAGTGATGCTTGTGATAGAGCACCAGGCATATGCATAGGACAGGGAAGAAATGATTCAATTAGCACAGAAAGGAACAATGCTACATAGTGTTAGAAATACATTGTGGAGGGATCCCTGGGTGACGCAGCAGGTTAGCTCCTGCCTTTGGCCCAGGGTGCGATCCTGGAGACCCGGGATCGAATCCCACATCGGGCTCTCGTTGCATGGAGCCTGCTTCTCCCTCTGCCTGTGTCTCTGCCTCTCTCTCTCTCTCTCTCTCTCTCTCTGTGACTATCATTAATAAATAAAAATTTTTAAAAAATGTTTAAAAAAGAAATACATTGTGGTGAAGTTGTAATGGATCTTGAATTTCACATGAAGGAATTTGGACCATTGAAAGATTTGAGACAAAAATGTAACATGATTCAAATTTTATTTTAGGATAAAATCTCATTCTAATAATATAAGATTTGGGGGTGTGAGGAATGGAAGAATTGGGAACAGAAAAGCTAGTTGGGGAATGACATAGTATAGAAATAGAAGAGGATAGGAAGATATTAAAGATTTCATAGATGGAATAGTCAAGATTTTAGTTGAACATGTGGGAGTCAAGGGAGAAGAGTCATACTGTATGTGGGTTTTGGACCTGGGACACTTGAACCTTTCTGATACAATTAATAGAAGGAGGAAATGTGAAGTAAGTTTGTGGGGCCCGAATGAAAGTACTTTGCATATATTCAAGTTGAGGGATTGGTTGGATGTGGATATATTCAACTGAAGCGAGAAAAGTTAAGTTACAACTTTAGATAGAAATTTGGTCTCTTTTTGT
Organism: Canis aureus; assembly: GCF_053574225.1. NCBI lineage: Eukaryota > Metazoa > Chordata > Mammalia > Carnivora > Canidae > Canis > Canis aureus. The sequence goes on along the minus strand of NC_135644.1, from coordinate 16,163,585 downwards.
TTAGATTTCTGTCATTTATGTAATCTCACTTGCAGATTTCACTTTTTTTTTTCACTTTTTTTTTTAATGATTTTATTTACTTATTCATGAGAGACACAGAGAGAGAGAAAGAGAGAGAGAGAGAGAGAGAGAGAGAGGCAGAGACACAGGCTGAGGGAGAAGCAGGCTCCATGAAGGGAGCCCAATGTGGGACTTGATCCCAGATCTCCAGGATCCAGGATCTTCAGCCCTGGGCTGAAGGCAGCACTAAACCGCTGAGCCACCCGGGCTGCCCCACGTTTTTTTTCTTTTTTTTCCTTTTTTTTTTTTTTTGTCATTTTCACTTAGAATAATTTTTCTGGTTAGCTATATGTGAACATTTATTTTCATAAATAATTATATAATCAATTTGTAAATTTTCTTCCAAAATACTCCAGGATATTAGATGAGAATTGCCTTGAACATGTAGTTTTAAAAACATTTAACATAGTTTATATATAAAGTCCATTCATTCAGTTCTCTTTTAATACTTTTCATAGAATTGTAAAATTGTCACTTTAAATTCTAGAGCATTGTATATAAAGAGAATCCTAGGTTTCTACGCTTTATGGTTTTAGTTTCTATCTAAATGATGCCTTCTTTCGGTGACACACTGATTGCTCCTTCCTGGTACGGAATAATACTATTGATTTTTAGTGTGTTCTTGTGACTGGCTACTTGCTGATTTCTCTTATTAGTTCTAATAATTTGTCTATTGATTCTTTTAGCTGTTTTATGTAATTATGACCATGTCATCTGAAAATAAGGAGAAAATTGTCCTTTTCCTTCACATCTTTATTTTTGTCTTGTTGTCTTAATACATGTCCATTTAGGATTCTGAGCAATGGAAATAACAGGCAGCATCCTTTTTTATTCTGCTGCATCCCAAAGAGAATTCTAAAATGTCCTGTGCATGTCTTTTTGTTTGTTTTTAGTTAAAAATTATATTTTCTGGGATCCCTGGGTGGCTCAGCGGTTTAGCGCCTGGAGGCGCAATCCTGGAGTCCCGGGGCGCAATCCTGGAGTCCCGGGATCGAGTCCCACGTCGGGCTCCCAGCATGGAGCCTGCTTCTCCCTCTGCCTGTGTCTCTGCCTCTCTCTCTCTCTCTCTCTCTCTCTGTCTATCATAAATAAATAAATAAATAAATCTTTAAAAAAATAAAAATAAAAATAAAATTATATTTTCTAATATGTTGCTAAAATGGTGAAATCCAATTGGAAGTTTTGAACATTAATCATCCACATTTACCACATTGCTAATAGTTTGAGTGGTTATTTCTAAAAGCCAGGAGACTCTTGAGCTTAACAATAAATTTTTCAGGATTTTTAGACATTCCGGTAAGCATTACTGCTCATGAGGAGTGGTGCCCAGTACATGTCCCGACACAACATTTTGCTCTTCACAGTGATCTGTTAGACTTTCCTAATTTAGTTAAATGTCTTAATCTGACACTGTTTCTACTACCATAATAGGGCTGCTTATAGTGACCTGTATGGTTCTGTTACATTTTCTCCTATTTAAATGCATCTTCTTTTATTTATCCTTTAACTCTGGAATTCTTATACAGGGACTTCAGGAATTTTTGAATTCCATGGCATTGTTTGTAAAATGTTTGTGTATGTGTAGTTTTCTTGGAAGAAAATGATTATCAGACTCTTACAGGAGACCGTGATTATCACCTGCCCTAATTTGAAAACTAGTGCTCTGATATATCTCCTTTAATCCTTTTTTCTTTCTTCTATTTAATTCTTTTTGCTTTCTTCTGTCAACAATAGTTTTGCCATAAATAATTACAATGATTGCTAGCATTTATTGTATATTGACACATGCTAAGCACTGATTTAAGTGCATTGCATTTAAATTCATTTAAGTTGGGATCCCTGGGTGGCTCAGCGGTTTGGCACCTGCCTTTGGCCCAGGGCGCGATCCTGGAGTCCCAGGATCGAGTCCCACGTCGGGCTCCCATGTCGGGCTCCCGGCATGGAGCCTGCTTCTCCCTCCTCCTGTATCTCTGTACCTCTCTGTCTCTCTCTATGTCTATCATAAATAAATAAATAAATCTTAAAAAAAAATAAATTCATTTAAGTTTCCCAGCAACTATGAAATAGCTGTTATAATCCTCACTTTGCAGACAAGGAAACAGACACAGAGAGTGAGTAAGTTGCTCAGGATTCACAGCTAGTATTTAAAGCAGCCAGGATTTGAACACATTTAGTCTGGATGCCAAATCCGCACTGTTAACATCTGAGCTGTGCTGCTGCTTGCAACACAAAGCATTTTTTGAGGAATACAGGTAATTTTCTTCTACTATTAAGTCTGTAAAAACCACTAAAATATTGCATGTTATATTCTATTTCAATCTCATGTAATTATGACTGTACTCCACCTATAGATGTCTCTTATAGTACAATAATAGGGTAATCAATTTACTGATAGCTGAATAGACATACTGAAATGGCAAAAAAAATTAAAACATCTCAAATATCGATCAATGGGAACTTGGTTAAGTAAATTGTAGTTTATTCATACAATGGAATATTCTACAGAAAAGAAAAGGTTTTCTATGTACTAATGTGGAAAAATCTCAAAGATATATTAAGTAACCAAAGGCAAGGCATGCTTGTATTAAATGGCAGATAGGGGAGAGAGAGTGGTATTTATATTTGCTTATGTATATAATCCCCATCACCTCTTTGACTCATCCCCCTCATCTACCTACCCTCTGGTAACCATCAGTTTGTTGTCCTTTTTAAGAGTCTGTTTCTTAGTTTGCCTCTTTTCTCCCCACTATGACCCCTTGTTTTGTTTCTTAAATTCCACATATGAGTGAAATCATGTGGTATTTGTCTTTCTCTGACTGACTTATTTCACTTAGCATAATACTCTCTAGCTCCACCCATGGCCTTGCACATGGCAAGGTTTCATTCTTTTTATGGCTGAGTAATATTCCATTACACACACACACACACACACACACACACACAGACCACATCTTCTTTACCATTCATCAGTCATTGGACACTTGGGCTGTTTCCATAATTTGGCTATTGTAGATAATGTTGCTATAGACATCAGGGTGTATGTATCCCCTTGAATCAATATTTTCATATTTTTTAGGTAAATACTTAGTAGTATAATTGCTGGATCATAGCGTAGTTCTCTTTTTAACTTTTTGAAGAATGTCATACTGTTTTCCAGAGCAGCTTTACCAGTTTGCATTCCTACCAGCAGTACAAGAGGGTTCCCCTTTCTCCAAATCCTTGCCAATACTTGCTGTTTGTTTCTTTCTTTTTTAAGTTTTTATTTATTTAGTTGACATAAGAAGAAAGTATAAGCAGGGGGAGCAGCAGAGGGAGAGGAAGAAGCATGTTCTCTGCTGAGCAGGGAGCCCGATTTGGAGCTTGATCCCAGGACCCCTGGGATCATGACTTGAGCCAAATGCAGACACTCAACTGACTGAGCCACCCAGACACCCTGCCAATACCTGTTGTTTCTTGTGTTGTTGATTTCAGCCATTCTGACAGGTGTGAGGTGATATCTCATTCTGACAGGTGTGAGGTGATATCTCATTCTCAAACTTGTATTTCCCTGATGATGAGTGATGTTGAGCGTCGTTTTGTGTGTCTGTTGGTCATCTGGGTGTGTTTTTTGGGAAAATACCAATCCATGTCTTCTGCCAATTTTTTAATTGGACTGTTTGTTTTTTAGGTGTTGAGTTGTATAAATTCTTTATAGATTTTGGATTTAGACCCTTTATCAGATAGGTCATTTGCAAATCTTCTCCCTTTATGTAGATTGCCTTTTTTGTTTTGTTGATTATTTTCTTTGCTGTGCAGGAGATTTATATTGATGAAGTGTCCCAATAGTTTATTTTTGCTTTTGTTTCCCTTGTCTTGGGAGATATAGCTAGGAAGAAGTTGCTGTTGTTGATGTCAGAGAAATTACTGCCTATGTTATCCTCTAGGATTTTTATGGTTTTGGCTCTTACATTTAACTCTTTAATATGTTTTTAATTTGTTTTTGTGTGAGAAAATGGTCTAATACTTTTGCATATTGCTGTCCAATCTTCCCAACACCATTTGTTGAAGAGACTGTCTTTTTCCTATTGGATATTCTTTCCAGCTTTGTTAAAGATTAATTGACCATAAAGTTGTGGGTTCATTTCTAGGTTTTCTATTCTGTTCTATTGATCTATGTGTCTATTTTTGTGCCAGTACCACACTGTTTTGATCATGACAGTTTTATAATATAACCTGAAGTCCGGAATTGTGACAGCTCTAGTTTTGCTTTTCTTTTTCAAGGTTGCTTTGGCTATTTGGGTTTTTTTGTGGTTCCATACAAATTTTAGGATCGATTGTCCTACTTCTGTGAAAGATACTGTTGGTATTTTGATAGAGATTGTATTAAATGTGTAGATTGCTTTAGGTGGTATAGACATTTTAACAATATTTATTCTTCCAATGCATGAGCATGGAATGTCTATTTCTTTGTGTCATTTTCTATAAAAGAAATTACTGTTTTACCCCTTTCCCTAGACACTTAGTCATCATCAACTGCTATCAGTTTCCTCTGCATTATTCCAGACACGTTTTATACATCTACCAAAAAATATGTGTGTAGAGGTGTGTGTTTTTTCTTTAGTCCTCTTTTTACATATTCTGCAGCTTGCATTTTTTCACTTAAGAGTGTATCTTAGAGATAATTTCATATTCAACGTATGAAGACCTTCCTCATTTTGTTTTACAGATTCAGAATATTTCATTGTATGATGCACCAGGATGTATTTAATCAGTCCTCTATTAGTAAACATTTAGGTTATTTCTAATTCTTTGCTATTTATAAATGATACAACAATGAATCATAGTACATGCAAATTATTTTGCATGTTTTCAATTGTATTGGTAGAATAAATTCTTTGAAGTGGTTTGCTATTTCAGCTTTTACATACATTTGTAGTTCTGATGGTTATTACCAAACTGCCCTTCACTGAAATTGTATCAGTTACATTAATAATAATATATGAGTTTCCTTAATCATGTTTTCAGACTATTTGATCTTTGCCTCTAGATCTTTTGTCTGAGTAAAATATATCTCAATGTAGTTTTAATTAGCATTTCTCCTAAGCTTGAGCATTTTCATATTAGGAGCCACTTTATTTCTTTTACTATAACTTACTTGTTACATAATTCTTATTTTGAAAATGAAACTAGAAAATGAAAACAAGTAAAAAGATAATTTACTCTTTGATCTTGAAAAAAAAGTATCTCATGACTTTTCCTTGTTTACAATAATCTGCCACTCTATTTTATCTAAATCAAGTGAGAAACTTTTATTTTGTTCTTCTTTCATAAATTTTTCCTTAGCTATGGTTTCTCTCATTTTAGTGACCCACATTTGGGCTCAACATCTGCTGTATAAAGATAAGCCAAGTAATCCTGAAATAGTCTATGAATCCCAGGAGAAAAAAATGCATTTATGTAGATCTTTGTTAATTTTTATTCATTGTTGGATTTCCTATCATAAAGTTGAAAAATATTGCTATTTTTCTACCATTGGTACTCCTTTTTTCTCAGATTATTTTTGTGCCTTACATAGAAATAAATGCCCTCTCTCAATACAGCAGAAGATATAACATTTAAAAATATATGTGCATAAAACCCCAAATTGCATAAATAGAAATTGACAGAATTGAAAGAATAGACAAATCAACAGTTATAGCTGGAGACATCAGTGTTCTTTCTTACTAGTCACTAATAAGGAGACACAGTATAAATGAAACCTGAACAATACTATCAGTCAAGGTGGTGTCATTAACATCTGTAGAATACTTAACCAGACAATAGCAGAATGCATATTTTTTTTACAAGCACATTGAATGTTCATGAGAATATATCATATACCAAGCCGTAATACAAGTATCAATAAATTTATAAGAGTTGAAATCATAAAACATATTTTCTGACCACATAAAAATTAAATTAAAATCAATAATAAAAAATATGGAAATTCCCAAATGTGTGGGAATTAGGCAACATACTTTTGAATAAGTTATATATCGAAGCAGAAATTCTGAGGAAATTAGAAAATACTTAAACTGAGTGAAAATGAAAACAGCATAGCAAAAAAGTGGAATGCCACTAAATTCTTGAAGAGATATAGCTTCAAGTGCTTATATTTAAAAGAAGAAAGTTCTCAAGTCATTCATTTAAATTCCTACTTTATGAAGCTAGAAATAGGGCAAGTTGGACCAAAGCAAGTAAAAGAAAGGAAATTTTAAAATCAGAACAGAAGTCAATGAAGTAGTTATGTAGAATAGAGAAAATCAACATCTGGTTGATTTTGCAAAGATCAGTAAAATAGGTAAACCTAAACATTAGGAGCTCAGCTGAACTGGAAGAGAGCTGAGTTACTAGGTGTAGGTGTCAGAGTAGCTGATTAAAGCAACAAGCCAAAAGTGAGAGAGTTGAGTCTCTAATCACTTACTGTCATGGTATAAGTAAGAGGCTAAAACCAGGGAAGATGCCAGTTCCTCCTGTTCCATCTACCCTCGTGGAATGAAATGGCACACCAACTGAGGATCAAGTGGATCAGCACAGATGTGGGGAGATGTTAAAGGAGCCCCCAAATAAAAGGCTTTGGTAGTTTATGGGCTCTGAGGAAGAAAAAGGTCAGGGGAAGGGATAAAAGTAGAAGAAACTCCTTCCCAAGGCTTCAGATAAAGAAGCCTAGGAATAAAGGTACCAGAGCTAGGAATGTAAATATGTGAAATAATGTGACTGGGGGAGGTGGTCCTGAGACCCTAACTATAAATTCCTTCAGAGACTTCAATGCATTGGTTATGTATTGAGTCTGATGTAGGGAGGGCAGTTTCAACCCACAAAGCCTGTGAAGTAAAAACTTCGTAAATTGTCTATAGTTAGGCCTGAAAAAAATCACACAGATTTTTAACCAGGAGCCAGACTCCTCACTAGATGGATAAGAAAAAAAGAGAGAAGGTACAAATTATCAATATCAGGAATGAAGGAGAAAAATCCCTACAGAACCATAAGAGAATATTATGAATAACATTTGCCAACAAATTTGATCATGTAGATGAAATGGACAAATTTCATGAAAAATGAAAATTTACTAAAACTGCCTCAAGAAGAAATAGAAAATCTTGGCTAGATCTGTATCAAGTAAGAAAGTTTAATTAGCTTATTAAGCTTCTTTGATTATTATTCTTCCAAAAAGAGAAGTCAACAACTTTATACCAACAAAGATAACATCATGGTGAATTCTGTGAATATTTAAGGAAGAAATTGTATCCATACATACAAACCTTCAGAAAACAGAGAAAGAAGGAACAATCCAAACTTTATTAGGCCAATTTTATCCTGATACTCAAACCAGGAATCATGAGAAAACTACCAACCCAGATCTTCCATGAACATAGAAGCAAAAGCTTTAAAAATATATTACCAATAGAAAAGGATAATACGGGCAGCCTGGGTGGCTCAGCGGTTTAGCGCCACCTTGGGCCCAGGGTGTGATCCTGGAGACCTGGGATCAAGTCCCACGTCAGGTTCCCTGCATGGAGCCTGCTTCTCCCTCTGCCTGTGTCTCTGCCTCTATCTCTCTCTCTGTGTCTCTCGTGAATAAATAAATAAAATCTTAAAAAAAAAAAGAAAGAAAGAAAAGGATAATACACCATAGCCAAATGGATTTATCCTAGGAGTGTATAATTGGTTCAGCAACAAAAATATTGTTAATTTAATTCACATTATTATAATAAAGTTGATTTTTTAAAAGCATATGATCATCTCAGTAGTCAAAAAATGTTTGACAAAATTCAACACCTGATCTTGGTAAAAACACTAAAAAAACAAGGAAAAGAAAAGAATTTTTTCAACCTGATAAAGGGCATGCATGGAAAAAACTATAGCTAACATCATAATACTGAAGGATAGAAAGCTTGCCCTCTAAGATCAGGAACAAGACAAGGATGGCTGCCCTTATCGCTTTTTAACATTGAATTAGAAGCTCTAGAAAGAGCAGTTAGGCAAGAAAAAGGAATAAACAGCATCTAGATTGGAAAAGAAGAGGTAAAATAATGTCTATTTGCAAATGAGATGATCTTATATGTGGAAAATTAGAAGGGATCTCCAAAAAATTATTAGAGCTAATAAGTTCAGGAAGTTTGTAGCATATATGATCTATGTACAAAAAAAGTCTATTTTATTTCTTTGTACTAGTGATGAGCAATCTGAAAATAAAATTTTTAAAAATTCCATTTAGAATAGGGTGATGAAAATATTCTGGAATTAGTTTGTGATGGTTGCACAATTTTGTGATATACTAAATTATACATGTTTAAGTTAATTTTATAGTATACAAAAAAATCTCAATTTAAAAATATATTAAAAAATAATATATATATTGAAAAAGGCTTATATCCAGAATATATCAAGATTATAATTCAATAAGAAAACAAAAAACATGAAGTGAGCATAAAATTTGAACAAGCACTTCTCTTATAAGAATATATATAAATGACCCACAAGTACATGAAAATGTGTTCACCATCATTGTTGATTAGAAGAGTACAAATTAATGTCACGGTTATTGATGAGAATTTGGGGTACCTGGAACTCTGAGTCATTGCTGGTAATAATGCAAAATGGTATAGTCAAATTTGAAAAACGTTTGGCAATTTCTTTAAAAAGCGGAGCATGCACTTACTATACAACCCAACGATTCTACTTCTAGGTATCTACCAAAAGAAATGAGAACATATGTTCACATGAAGACTTTTACATAAATGTTTAAAACAGTTTAATTTGTGGTCGTAAAAAGTGTAAACCCAGAATTCATCAGCAAGTGAATATGTGAACAAATGTTGGTATATCCATACACTGGAATACTACTCAGCAGTAAAAAGGAATGGACTGCTGATACAATAACATGAATGAATCTCAAAATATTATGCTAAGTAAAAGCAGGCCAGGCACAAATATAGATATAAATATACACACACATACACACATATACTGTTTGATTCTATTAATATGAAAGCTTTTAAAAATCCAAAACTATAATGACGCAGGATTAGTGATTGCTTGGGGCTGGAATTGATTGCATATAGGCACAAGCAAAATTTTGGGAGGGCATGGAATAGTTCTAAAGTTTTATTGTAGTAGTAGTTACCTGACTATACATTTGCTGAAATTAATTGAACTACACTTAAAAGTATGTGAATTTTATGGTATATATACTGCATCTCAGTAAAGTTGCTTTTTAAAAAGCCTTCTTTATGTAGCTGTATAAGTAGGAGATGTATAACCTTATTTCTAAGATTATAAAAATTTACATTTTTTTCAGCCTGCATATTATTTTTTTTCTCTTTGTAGCACCATTTAGAATTTTGTACTTAATCTACATAATTAGTTCAGTTTTACAAACAGATGTTTTTAGAATGTCTATAATGTGTGAAGAACTGGGAGGACAGAGCCCTTACCCCCAGGGACTACTCGTACAGTCTTACAATAAATGCTAATTTATTTTTAAATTAATTAATAGAAAATATAAACACAAGTAGAGAAGTGTTTACAAAGTATGGAGGGATTAACTTTATCTGAATGGAGCGGAGTGATCTAAGGTGCTATTAGGTTTGATCAGGAAAGGATTCCCTGGGGAACTGGAATTTGAAGGATGATAGGAATTGATCCAGTAGACCAGGGGAAGTAAACATATTAGCCTCCTAAATAGTCTTTTAGTTAAATAAAGAAGGGCTGGGAAGTATATTTTAGTGTTTATAAGACTAACAAACTCCTTTAAAACTCAGGAAATTAGTCCTTGGCTCACTGATTTTTTTGGTTATTTCTGTTGTTATTACTGAATAAAACTTCAGCTTAGCTGGTACTTACATCTCTCAAATTCTTAGAAAGTCCACCCTCTTTTAAAAAATGACTTTGTTTCACACTCATTAAGGGTCTAGGCAAATTGTTTTGTACTGCATCTTGTCAATTCCATGTTTTTACTGTTGTTCTTCATCCACACTGACAGCCTGTGTCTTTTTAACCAGAAGTCACTCTCCCTTTGCCACAAAAACATTTGTTCTTATAGAGTGGTTAGATTCTGTAGACTGTATTCATGAGAAATATGACAACACTATTTTAAAAATAAATATATAGAAGAAGCAGATGCTATGGCATTTAAGACTTAAAGAGAAATACTATGGGGATATTTGGATATACGGCTGGGAACCTATTCTCTCTACTTTGCCTCTTCTCTCTTTACTTTCCTTTAGTTGACTCAGGTAAGAAAATTTTCTTACTGTCCAAAAGTAATCAATGAAGATGTATTTAAATTATCTATAATGCAAAATGTTCTTTACAAAATGCCTTGAGAATTTTCTATTTCATGTCTAAAAGGAAGAAGAAGAATTTTCAGTTCTTTCCAGCTGCTTGGGACTTCTGCCAACGTTTTACCAAACAGAACATCCATTCATCAGTGCCTCCTGTCTGGATTGGCCAGTTCCAGCATTTGATATTATATCTCAGTGGTGTTTTGAGATAAATTCATTTACTGAAAGACATGCAGAACAAGGAAAGGTATGTAAAAAAGAGTAGTATTACCTACTTTGTCACAGTGGTGATATGCTAATAGGGTAAGAGAATAATGAAGAATTATAAATTTCAGGTCATCTATTCTTGGCAGCATTTATTAAACTAATTATATTGAAAAATGGTTTACTTATATAATATTTATAAGTGTAAAAGCAAAAATATTTCAGTTAACAAAGCTAAGTTATTAATCTACTTTTGGCTTGTTTTAGGTCATCAGGTTTTATTGAATGTCTTAAACAATCATAGACTTGAAAGATACAGAGGAATTTTAAGATAGACAAGGAACTTGTAACTTATTGGAAAGAGAACTGTCACATAAAAATCAAAGATTTGGGGCAGCCCGGGTGGCCCAGCGGTTTGGCGCCGCCTTTGGCCCAGGGTGTGATCCCGGAGACCCAGGATCGAGTCCCACATCCGGCTCCCTGCATGGAGCCTGCTTCTCCCTCTGCCATTCTCTCTCTCTCTCTCTCTCTCTCTCTCCTTTCTCTCTCTGTGTCTATCATGAATAAATAAAATATTTTAAAAAAAATCAAAGATTTGGAGTAGCAGATTTAAAAGGCCAGTCTTTAACTGTAAAAGTTGCGTGCCTGTGCTGCCAGCTGGGCCCGTGTAAGGTTTTATATTAGAGATGAGCGAATTGGAAAGGTAGGGTGGAGGCAGTGGGAGGTGGCTATGAATGCCATGGTTTGATGCTCAGATTTTCCTCTATAGGTAGAACTACGGTTTTTGAAAAATTGAATAATGTGATGATAGTGTTTTAGGGAGGTAATTTAGATAGCTTTTTAGTAGGTAAATTGAAGTAAGGAGAGAGGGAAGCCAGAAATTATTTACGTGGTGAAGAAAATCTGGCCTATTATTCTGATAGTAGAAATTAGACTATAACCAAGGCAAGAGACATCTGAGAAAAATATATAGGACTTGATGACCAGATGTACTTGACTTTAAGATCTGAACTCAAAGCATTAAAAGAATAATAACTAGTAGACATAGTTCTGATAGAAATCTGATCCTGCTTAAAACACCGTTGAGGGGAGCCCCCGTGGCCCAGTGATTTAGTGCTGCCTTCAGGGGTGTGATCCTGGAGACCCGGGATTGAGTCCCATGTTCAGGCTCTCTGTATGGAGCCTGCTTCTCCCTCTGCCTGTGTTTCTGCCTCTCTCTCTCTCTCTGTGTCGGTCATGAATAAATAAACAAAATCTTAAAAAAATAATAAAAAATAATAAAAAATAATAATACACCATTGATAGTGCCCCATTGCCTATGGAAGTCTTTGCATGGCATTCAGGGATTTTCACCATCTGGCTTGCCTTTCTAACCTCATCCAAACCACTCCCCTACTATCACCTTGGTCAAACCAGAGAAGAATGTTTCTTAGGTGTGCTGTATATTTTTAAACATCTATGTTATTGCTTATTGCTGTTACTTTTATCTAAAGCAATTTTCCTACCCTTCTCCTGTTGAATTAATCACTCATCAAGGCTATGATAAATGTACCTTTTCTATAAAGGTCTGGCTGATAATCCATCTTCTTTTAGTTCTAATCCGCTCCCTCTGTTGTGTGCTGTATGACAGTATTTTTGCGATGACCTATAATAGTCACCATATTTATCACTTTTTTTTTGTTTAATATGTCTGAGTGGAGGCTCCAAAAGCAAAAATTGTTCCTGACTTTTCCTTGAGTTCTTAGTTCCTAGAAAGTACCAATATAGAATAGTCAGTCACCTAATAAATATTTGTGGAATGGTTAACTGGTGGGATGATCTCATAGGTAGAAATAGAACTGGTGAAAGAAAAGCCATGTTTCAGGGAAAATGAGAATTTTAATTTTAACATCAAGAGACAATAAAAGATTAGTATTTTAGGTAGAGATGTCAGACTAGACTTAATCTTTAAGACAGTGAATAATAAAGGCAAGGTAAGCATAAATAATAAGTGTTTCTGCTTTTGTTCATTTCCGTTTTTTATTAAAATCCTTAAGGAGATCGTATCTCATTTTATACCGCTCCTTTTTTTTGAAGGAAAGACAATATCAAGACCTTAATTGAACTTTGTATGTTATGTATAAAAATCTTTTTCTATCTAGTAATTTCTTTATTTTCAGATTATAACTGGAATCTGAAGTTAGATATTGATATCTGAAAACCTATAAGGAATGACTAGGCATAAGAGATGGGTATAATTGTAGAACCAGGACAGGAGAAAGTGATGAGTGTCCTTAAAGTTTTTGTCTTCATAGGAGTCATGGGTTAAGCAATAAATACACATTAACTCATTTGATAGTGTAATAACAAGCTTACATGTTAGATGTATGATTATTGGTATGGATATTGATGGAAAATAAGAATTTATCATTTTAAAATAATTAATCGTTTTGTAAAATTGAGTGATAAGGATCTGTTTTATAGCCATACAGTAGTCATTTGTTTATTTCTACTTATGCAGAATTTTTACCAGTTATTTGAATGCACTCCCATCTGACCTGCATCCCTACTCTTGTCCCTGCTCCACTCTGTTCTATCTCTAATCCTCACTCTGACCAGGCCAACCAGATTTTCTTTACTTGGAATTTTAAATTTGAACAAGATATAAACAGTGACTGGAGCTGAATAGTCCAACAAAAATAACTTGAAAAATTGAGTTACTGCTTCTAATTTTTTGTATCAGCTAAGATTCTTTGGTCACAGACATACAGTTGGATTGCACAGACAGTTTTGGTGTGTTTTCTCTGAAGTGCTACCACTGGATAACTGCACCTGAACCACTTTCCTTTCTTCCATGTGGTGCTCAAGATTGATATTCCTGGGAGGAAGGATCCAGTTGGCATAATTTGCATCCTATGTACACCCTTGTGATGAGGCAAGATCTTGTGATAGAGCGGTCCTATCAAACCTGATGGAACCAGAAAGGAGATTATTTTCCAAAAATACTTGTAATACTGTTAATAATATAAAAGGCAGATAAGGGGGCAGCCTGGGTGGCTCAGCAGTTTAGCGCCGCCTTCAGCCTGACTTGTGATCCTGGGGTTCCGGGATTGAGTCCGGTGTTGGGCTCCCTGCGTGGAGCCTGCTTCTCCCTCTGCCTGTGCTCTGCCTCTCTCTCTCTCTGTGTCTCTCATGAATAAATAAATAAAATCTAAAAAAAAAAAAAAAAAGCAGATAAGGTTGATAGACAAATTGAAAAACATAAATAACCAACACTGTCTTCATATCTTACCTGTTAGCACATAGACATTCTTTATGCTCATTCACAGTTTCACTTCTTCCCCTGTTCAAAATGATGTAACCATTCCATTCATAATCACAAATGCATCTACCACTTTCCCAAGTACGCAACCTGAAGTCACACCCAACAGTTAGATTACCAGACCTCTCTGAATTCAGAGGCTCTGAGAGATGTCCATTCTTTCTGTGATTTGTTGTATTTACACCCTGGTGGCCTGGAAAATTTTAATTAGCAGCTTATCACCCTGAATTCCATAATTAAGTGAAAGAAGAAGAGAATGGAACATATTGCAAGAATAAATACCACCTAAGCCAGAACATTTACAAGTGGTCATAAAGCTGTAGCTAATATATAGTCAAATATATGACTTTCTTCTTAGACCTTCTTTGACCAGAACCTTGACAGCTTATATTTATTTGACCAAGTATGTGAACTAGACTTTATTCTGAGAAGTCTGAGCTTCTGGTGATTTGGTTCTATCTTGCTTATATTAAGGCCTAATAGTTTTGTATTAAATTTTTTCCTTTCAAGCTTTGGGACATGGCGAGTGATGGGTGGATCTCTAAGTTCAAAATATACTGCTGCTAATTGTAGAGCAATATTTCTTTTCTTCTTGATAGTTAGGGTCAGTCCCTCCAGACAATGCTATAAGCCATTCCATTCTTCTCCTAGTGATATGGGGAACCTAAAAATGGCCAGATGATGTTTAGTTTCCAATTCAGTAAAACTATTATCCTATCCTTTGCTGGAGGATAATACACAACTTTTTTAGGATGGTCCTAAAACCACAGAACAATCCAGAATAGCAGGAAACAGAAATAAAAAACTGAATTCTTAGGTGTAATCATGAGATGTGCCAAACCACTTTGCACTCCCTGGTTTCTAGGTTTCTAAACTGATGAATTTCATCTGTGAGAAAGTGATCACCCATATATACTGGTTGCTAGTTTAGACCATGTACTTCATTCTGTAGGAACATATACCTCATTTTATAGTTATTTTCTCCCAACTGGTACCATCTAAAAATTTATCAGCAAAGTAGTTCATCATTTAAAAGATCAACAGTTTTGTCAGATGTTTGAATATATGTTAGGAACAGTTAATTCCATAGACATCCACCTATTGCCTTATATCTCTCTTAACGAAGAAAATTCTTTAAGACCATGTGGTGTGAGCTACTGGGTAATTTACAACCTAATCTAGATAGAGATCAAGTTCAGTGAGGACAAACTGCTGTTCTTTCCACTAATGGAAGATTGCAATATAATCAACCCATTACAGAATATGCAATCTTTGCAGTCTGGTTTGGGCACTGAATACAGGCAAATAGCATATTGTAAGCCCATATATTGTCCTTATCCTTGCTTCTATGGCCACTTTGTCCATGAACTTATTGATAAACGCCAAGCTGACTACTTAACTACTACATCAATTTAAATAGATTATGGTTGTAGGTAATGTGAAATGATCACCACATGAGTTGCCTGATATCTATACAGTGTCTTGAGCTAATAGATTCATACTACATTTTATCTATTTTAAGTGTTAATGGAGAGGCATTTTTTTTTTATTTTTTTAATTTTTATTTATTTATGATAGGCACACAGTGAGAGAGAGAGAGAGAGAGGCAGAGACACAGGCAGAGGGAGAAGCAGGCTCCATGCACCGGGAGCCTGACGTGGGATTCGATTCCAGGTATCCAGGATCACGCCCTGGGCCAAAGGCAGGCGCCAAACCGCTGCGCCACCCAGGGATCCCTGGAGAGGCATTTAGAAAAAAAATTAGTGCTATTACCAGTATTGTACAACTGCAAATAATGAATTTAGTATATTCTACAGGGAAACTTAACTAATTTGGCATTGTTTTCATACTTGTAGCAGAAAATTTATGAAGAGTTGTAGCCTTAGCACATATGGATACAAAAGGCCTTAACAGATTGTGGTATGAGAAGATTTTACATTTTCTAAGAAGGAGATTCTAAATTATAAAATATTGAGATAAAAATAAGGGGCTATAACTATGACATTACCTTAAGAAAGGCCAGTAAAATTTTTTTATCCAAGAAAGATCAAAACTTGATTTTTAAAAGTGTTTAAAATTTTACATTAAGCAAAAAAAATAAATAAATAAATAAAAATAAAATTTTACATTAAGCATATTTAAAAACAAGTACATCTAGATATATTTCCCATGCATTCTTATTTATGTTTAGTATTTTTCTCTTAGGGTAATGACAAGTTTAAATGTTTCAGGGTGCTTAATCTGAAAACTGACATCATATTGTAATTGGAAACTACATTAAAATAGAGATTGGTAATTATTGAAGTACTATTTAAGTCATTTGTAAAATGGAAATGAGAGATTATTAAAGAAAATAAGTCACATACTTAGAGACAGATGTTTCTTCCTTATAAAGACAAAAGGCCTTTAAAATACAAGCATTTTGTGTTAGTGACTTAAGTTTATAGGACTAATGAATATTTTTGGATTTTATTTTAGGCCTTGCTTATCCAAGAGGCAAGATGGAAATTACCACACCTGCTCCAGTTGCCTGAGAATTATAACACCATTTTTCAGTACTACCATAGAAAAACCTGTAGTGTCTGCACTAAGGTTCCTAAAGATCCTGCTGTTTGCCTTGTTTGTGGTACTTTTGTGTGCCTGAAAGGACTTTGCTGCAAGCAACAAAGTTACTGTGAATGTGTATTGGTAAGCAGTAGTAAATAATATAAAATTTATGAAAACCCAAATCTACTATCACATTGAAATGTGGTATATGTAGTTAAGCCAGCTCTTCACATTAACTATTCTTTGAAGTAAATACACAGTACACAAGGATTTCATTCTTGTTCTTTTGTTCTTTTTAATCCAATAGAAGGGTTTAAAAAAACAAAAACAAAAAAAACACCCAGGGCTTTATTTAAGTGAGTAAAACTTTTCTTAAGTACAAAACTTTTCTTAAGCCATTGCATGGGTTTTTAAATGTTGGGCAATGAAACAGTAGTCAAACCTGCTATTGTGGATGCCAGCCTCTGAATCTGGTTTACGTTGGCTCTTAATTGCTTTCCTAGATAATCCTTACCCACATTCCTCCTAATGTATTATTAATCTAGTGTTAAGAATGAAATTGTAAGTTTAACTTAGATGAAATCTTATTAAAAACAAAAATTTTCAGTATTATTTATATGATATTTAACTAAGGCATTCTTGATTTTCTTATGAAGTCCATTTGATTATGAATATCATTGATGTATTTTTAATTTTTTAGCATTCTCAGAACTGTGGTGCTGGAACGGGGATTTTCCTTTTGATCAATGCATCAGTGATTATCATCATTAGAGGCCACCGCTTCTGCCTCTGGGGTTCTGTGTATTTGGATGCTCATGGAGAAGAAGATCGAGATCTTAGGTTAGATACGCATGCATATGTTTGAATGTTTATTGAAGTTTGATTAGAGGACAATGCTCCATTCCTGGCTTTGTAATTGTAATAATATTTTTTTATATTAAGAAATTCTGACAGTCATTAATTTTAAGCTCTTTTTAGTTTTTGAGATAGTTTCCACATCCACATGCTAAGGAAATATGAAATAAACCAAACCACTGTGTGAGATTTTTGCCATTAAGAATCTGTTTTTTAAAAGTATGTGTGAAATCTTCATTGGATTAAATAACTTTTAACACCTTTCTTTCCTTTTTATTTTAGGCGAGGCAAACCTCTCTACATTTGTAAGGAAAGATACAAAGTTCTTGAGCAACAGTGGATTTCTCATACTTTTGATCACATCAATAAAAGATGGGGTCCACATTACAATGGACTGTGACTCACCACCTCAGCATTGCATTATATCATTTTCATTAAGAATTTATCAACAATAAGCTTTACCTTAATTTGGAGGATTAACGCTTTTGCTGAAGGAGAAAAAGAAAACATATATTATAAAGCCTTTCCAAAATTAGGTGCTTGGTAATCACATTAATGGTATAATAAAAATTTTTTTAAATATCTGGAGAACGTAACAACAAGTTAAATCATTCTTTAGTGGTCCTTTTTTTTTTTTAAGTCCACAATTAATAAGAAGCACAACTTGTTGACAAAATCATTTAAAAATGATTCTCCCAGCAATGCATATCAGCTATTCATTGATACTTAGAGTGGGTGTGATTTATTTAAAGTTTTACTGCTTCTTTATATCTGTGTGTTTTAATTTGCATCTGCTAAACACAATGCATCCTTTCCCTCTCCCATTCTTGTGTTGATTTGAGATTTTTGCTGTATGTAATTAGAAAAAAATGTAAAACATGATTTATGTGAAATATTGTATAGTAAAAGTTGGTCTAATAGTAGGACTTTAAAATTTTTTCTTATTGTGAGGAATCTGTTAAAAGTTTAAGGCTTTGCTGAAAACTTAATTCATTCTCAGGAATTTCATAAATATTCTCCCCAGGTAAATAATTGAAATAGTTGTAAAATAAGTAGATAGCTGCTGTTAATATAATACAGTACACTTTGGGGGACATATGCGTGGTTGGGGAAGGGAGTCATTAAAAATCAAAATTTGCCATTTCAGTCGGTGAATTACTTGAGGTATTAATACACAAATAGTTTTGCTGTAAAATCAGAAGTTTTAAGAGCGTTCACATGGCAGATTTTGATTTTGTGCATGCCCACCTTTTATTACCAACCAAGTTTTTGTTTAAATGATTGAGTTGGAAATGCTTATTAGACTTACCCACAAATGAAGCTTAGTTTTGGAACTTTCCTGTCAGCTCAAGAGGTTCATCTATATTGTATTTGTGCAGCATAATCACTGCTATTTCTGCTTGGTTTCCTAAAAGGAAAAAAGAGGCTCAGTGGTGATGACCCTCACGAATGAGCCATGCATCTGCATTCTTCTTAGAAGCTGCTGCGAAAAGCAATTTATGTTTGTTGAGTTTTTTTAATCAGTAAGAATGGGAATGATTGAGCTAAAAACCCACTCTATAAATAGAGAAGGAAGATTACAGAAAAGCATGTTATATATTGCTAACAAGATTTTTCTTCCAAATGATTTAGTAATTTGATGATTATTTAATATATAGTGTTATCAAGCAATTCCTGGTACTTTGGACTTCCATGGCTTGTTATATAAAATTACATTTTTACATGTAAAATAAACTAAAAAAACATCTAATGATAAAATACAAAAATAAAGTCAGATCTATGTTCTAAAAATTATTGAATGACATGACATTACAGAATGTGAAAATGGACATTAAATGATGGCCTTGCATTAAAATAGAGCAGAACAGTACATATTCAAATGTGTTTAAAACATCAAAAAATTACCTATAGCTCTACAATAAAATACATGGAAATAGCTTGCTATTTTTATATACATTTCCAAAATATTAAGATAACTTTCTGAAAGACAAGACTGATTCTGTTTAACTAAATAGTTGTCCTTTCCAACACATTGCTACTTTTTTAAATACTGTATCATAAGTTCAGCCTGTCATATTTTTTGCATCAGTCATTCTGAATACCAGACCATTTGTAAGTGTGGTTGAAGAGCAAAATGCTAATTTAAATCTCTAGTAAATACTGTTACAGGATTCATGAACTTGAATAATTCTACAGTTTGAAACTCTGATGCTATATATACATGGTATAATGTATTCAGACTTTGATTACTACATATTTAAAATGGAATGTTTTATGATTGTGCATATGGATGTGAAGTGAAAATATTAGCCTTAACATTAAAATTTGGGTATTTGATAGTGTTTATTTTGATATTGGTGAATTAGTCACCAGTAAATTTTTAAAAAGCACTTGGTTGAAAATTGTACTTGAATTACATACATGCATGCTGCTAAACTAGAACTTTAATTTTTTTCCCCATAACTTTTATAAGTCCCATTTATAAGCCCACTTTTAAAAATAACAGGTCCAAGCTAGAGTGATGTGTGTATATTATTCAAAAAAAAATGTACTGGTGTGATATCTTGTATGAATGATCATTTAAATACAGTACATTACTGTAGAGGTTAAATCAATCTTTATAATTAAGCAGAGATTACAAAACTAGGAATAATCAACATTGTAAGATATGTTAATAAAAACCTACTGTCATTTGGTTTGTGAAAGGTCCTTAAAATGTTTAATTCTTATACATGTTTCTTTTTTTTAAAAGGTATTGACAACAATATATCTAAGTGAGCATAGCAGGAAAGTTGCTTTAAGGTGGAGTTAAATATAAAAGGTTTGCTTTCCCTTATATCTTTTATTTACAGAGGTAGTTCCTGTTTCTTCTATCCTTGTCTCAAAATGAATGCAAAGCTTTTTGCTAAGTATGTGTGTGTGTTCTTGGAAGTTGGGGAGAAGGAAATGAGCTTGCAGACCTGAGGAACACTGCTATAATCCTTGCTGCTTTCTGAAAATTCCAGTTAGACTTCAGAATTCTAAAGGACTTTATGATAATGTTTATTTTGAGTGATGTTTGATTTTATTGGAATTGACAGTGTTCATCCCTGCTCTTCTATACTGAAGCTCACCAGGCAGTTATCAGCTAGGAATCCATTTGTGTTCACAAACCTTTTTTTTTTTTCTGTTTTATGTATTTTGGTATTTATTGATTTCTGTAACTTAGATGCTTTTCTGAAGGGTTGGAGGTGACAAATAGTATGAGAGGATATATGAAGCAAGAGTCTACTATCTCCAGGATTGTAATTGCTGACTCTCAAGTTCTTATTGTTGGCTTATCTTTGTGGTCCTGTTAAACAGCAACAAAAACAAAGCACAGCATTATTTTAACCATAATTATAATCAAATCACCAAGACAAGATAAATTCCCTGGGGGTTATTTATGACATGATGGTTGGTGGGAGGGCAGAAGACTTATGCCTATCTGAGGCACATTCACAGCACATAGTTCTTTTCCTTTATGATCTGGCTGGATGAGCTGGAGTGGGCAGAAGGATGCCAACATGATCACTTCTTGATTTGTGACACTTCAAGTTCCCCTTGATAATGAAGCATATCAAATATGGAAAAGCTATTACCATCCTATGCCGTATGCCGTAATCAAATAGCAGTGGAGTGAATGTGACTCCAGCTGATGCAACAAAATGAAAAGGTGTACGGGACCTTATGTAGAGCTGCAATGTAAGATGTGGCAATAACAAAATTAATGTGGCAGAGCCCAAGAGCAAGCCAGAAAAGTAGGGTCAAGGGAAAAGGACAAGAGAAAGGAAAAACTTTAGAGCAAACTAAGAGGATACGTATCTGATTCCCTCTTACGTTGGTGCAAGATGATCTTGAGAGTGAGCAGGCCTAGCATATCTGGGGTTCTGAGTTAAGTGGTAGGATTTAGCTATATGCTAGGAGTGAATAGGCTCCTATAAGGAGAAGCACCACAGAAGTCATTGAGAGCCCAATGGTGTTAGAAGCCATAACATTTCAATGGAGCCAGTTAGAAAGGTTTTATGAATTTTTAGAGCCCCTGAGATCAGCAGTCCAGAACTTGAAGGGTAGAAATTAGACTGCTAAATTAATTCATAATTTGGGGATTCAAGAGGTGGGGGGCATCAGGTGGTAAGAGAAATAGAAGTACTGGTTGAAATAAGTGTGGGGTCAATGCTGGGTAAGTTGGATATAGGATTGGAATTCCTGATGAGGCTTAATGAGCAGATGTAGTGCAAGTTTTCAAAGTTTTCATTTGGAATTAGGACAAATTGCTTTTGTGTTGAAGCATTTTAATTCATTCAGTAAATATTTATTGAGCTCCTCTTATGAGCCAGCAGTGATGAATACTGGAAGTGCAATGAAAAGGAAACCAGATACTCCCTTCTCTCATATAGCTTTCTGTGTAACTAATGCTACAAATGGTGTGTGTGTTGAGGGGTCAGGGGGCTGGCTGGGAGGAGAATGGAATATAAGGTACTATTGAAGGGACCTCTAAATCAGACTTCAGAGGTATGAGGAGGCTTCCCGGGGATAGAGATGCCTATGCTGATTCTGAATACTATGTAGGAGATACTTGGGAGAAAGTGGAGGTGTGGGGAGTAGAGTTTCAGGCAGGTAAAGGGAATACCATTTGCAAAGACTCAGGGTTGAGAGAGAACTTGTAGTTACAGACCTGAAAGAGATCTTTCTGACTCTAACATAGGTGCTTTTGAGATATAAAATCTAAATTATAAAGGGTTTTTATAGGCCTTCTAAGGGTTTTAGACTTTGTTCAGAGAGCATGGAAAGCCATTTTAGGGCTTTAGACAGGAGGGTGACATAATCTGATTTGCATCTTAGAAAAATCAATCAGGCTATACTCTAGAGAAAAATCCAGAGTGGGAAGACCTGTTAGATAACTATTGAAAGAGCCAAGACATGATGGTTGGCTCAACTAGGTGAATCATAGTAGAAACAGAAGTGGAAAGAATCATGAGATTTGACAATTCAGTGAGTGAGGGAGAGCAATGACTAGGTATTAAGCACCTACTATATTCCAAATACTGAGCTAAAGATCATGTATATCACAGAAAGAGTTAGTATTTGCTTACCATCTAATGGAAAACACCACTAAATGTGTAATTACAAGTAAATAGATGTTATCAGCAAGTTAGAGGGTTGTGGGAACCAGTGGACTCATGTATTTTGGGAAGTTCACAGAAGCCTACATGGAGGAAGTGATGTTTAAGTTCAAGACCTGAAGAAAGGGGCAGATGTGAGCTAAATGAAGGAGGAAGTAGGGGAAGGGGATTCTAAAGGCCCTGGAATTACATATAGCACATGGGCTCTGAAATTAGCAAGTGCAGGAGACACTCACCAAACTGAAAGAAATGCAGTACAGCTGAAGCATTGGAAGCAGAAGGTAGTAGGGTATGTAACAAGAGATTATCCAGGAAAGGTAGGCAGGAATCAGATTATGGCCTCTTGAGCCATGTTATGGATTTTGGGTTTTATCCTAAACGTAGAAGGAAGTCATTGTAAGAGATTAGGGCAGATTGCAATGTTAAAAAGAACATTACGGCTTTAATTTAGAGCAGAGGTCAGCTAGCATGTTCTATAAAGGGCCAGACCGTTTCTGTCAAAACTATTCAATTCTGCCATTACAATGCAGACCGCATCCATTAATCCGTATAAGTGTGAATAGGCATGGCTGTCTTCCAGTAGAACTACTTGTAAAAACAGGCTATGGGCCAGAGTTTGCCAAGCTTCGTTTTGGTGAAGTGGTAGAGGTAGAAGCCAAAGTATAGCTGCTGGAGGTGAGAAAGTAGAAAGTTGATAGTGAAGTGGAGGAGTAGAACACAATTTTCTTTTTCTTTTTTTTTTTTTTTTAATTTTTATTTATTAATGATAGAGAGAGAGGCAGAGACACAGGCAGAGGCAGAAGCAGGCTCCATGCAACGAGAGCCCGACCTGGGATTCCATCCCGGGTCTCCAGGATCGCGCCCTGGGCCAAAGGCAGGAGCTAACCTGCTGCGCCACCCAGGGATCCCAGAACACAATTTTCAAATCTCCCTAGCATGGCCAGACCATATCCCTGTCTGCAGGATGGCGGGGTATTTGCATTAAAACCTCCTTTCCAATAGTTTATGCTTTTATTCAGATGGTGTGTTTTACCATCTGAGTCTAGGGCTTGAAGTCAGCAGACCTGGGTTTGAATGACCTCACTTCACCTCAGTATATTAGTTAGGAATGTGCCCTGTTTCAAACAAAAAACCTGACTAAGCAATGGCTTGAAGAAGAGGGTTTATTAGTTTCAAGTAAAAGGAAGTTAGACCGGGAAGGAGAAGCTGCACAAGGAAATCATTATGGATCTAGACCCCTACTGTTTCTCTTTTCTACATTGTTAGGTTATAGTTTTCATCCTCACAGCTGTATACAAGCCAGCTGTTAATCTCCAGGCTACTATGAGGATGAAAAGCAAGATGGCTGCTAACCTTGTTTTCCAGGGAAGACAAAAAGCCAGAGGCTTCTTCCTAAGGCATTGTCCATGTTCAGCAAGAGAAGACTCCTCCCAGTGCACTTTTACATACATCTCAGTCAGTACTGTCAGATGGCCACTATTAAATGCAAAAAATCTGGGAAGGTAAGCGTTTTAGCTTTTGAGCCTCTCTGCTAGGGAAATACAGGGTGGATAAAAGGGATTGCAAGTGACTTCTCAATGGTTAATTCAATGTAAGAAACACTTTGGTTTCTCATCTGTGCAATAGAGACAATAGCTAATATGACTGAATATAGACACTTCTGGCTTCTGTTAACATCAGATTAAGTGATTCAGACTACATTAGTTATCAATTTACACAAGAGTTTAAGAATCAGGAGGTGGAGATCATTAGGGGCCCATCTTACTGAAGAAAACTCTAAAAGACAATTGAGTAGACAAAAGCTGAAGAAGCAACAGTATTTGTGTAGTCTCAAAGTATGCCTCTTAATATGTTAATTAACCACAAAGGGTAAGATAGTAACTTTATAGTAGAGAAACCTGGTAGACACCACTTTATTTTTATTTTTTTAAACAATTTTTAAAAGATTTTAATTTTTGTGAGAGAGCATACATGCATGAGTGGTAGAGAGGGTAGGGGCAGAGGGAGAGGCAGACACCCTGCTGAGCAGGGAGACCGATGTAAGACTCGATCTCAAGATACTAGGATCATGACCATGAGTTGACTAGGAAGACTTCAAAAAGACCAATGGAGTAGGGGCTTCCTGGGTGGCTCAATCGGTTAAGTGTCAGACTCTTGATTTTGGCTCAGGTCATGATCTCAGGGTCCTGGGATTGAGCCCTGTGTCAGGCTCCCTGCTCAACATGGAGTCTGCTTGTTTCCCTCTCCCTCTGCATGCTCTCTCTCACAAATAAATAAATCTTAAAAAAAAAAAAAAAAAAAAAAAAAAAAAAAAAAAAGATGGATGGATGGATGGATGGAATGAAGGGAGTAATTCCAGCTCTAAAAAAAAGTCTTGGTCATAAACTACTAATGCTTTCCAGTGACTAGCAAAAAAAACATCCTGTCTGGAAAATATCCAAATTATTTCTGAAAATATTTCAAATAAAGTGAAGGAACATGATGAGACAATATATATAGACTAGAATCAACAGAAAAATAATAGTAGTGGGCCACAAGGTCTCTTGATACTAAAAGTGTTATTTTTTTTTAATTTGAGAAAGAGCCAATTAGAAATTCTGGCAGTGAAAAAAATTAAGAACTCAATGGAGCTGTTTAATATCATTTGAGACACATTTAAAGACTTGGTAGGGATCCCTGGGTGGCGCAGCAGTTTGGCGCCTGCCTTTGGCCCAGGGCGCAATCCTGGAGACCCAGGATCGAATCCCACGTCAGGCTCCCGGTGCATGGAGCCCGCTTCTCCCTCTGCCTGTGTCTCTGCCTCTCTCTCTCTCTCTGTGACTATCATAAATAAATAAAAATTTAAAAATAAATAAATAAATAAAGACTTGGTAAACTGGATTATAAGTCAGAAGAGTCTAAAAAATGGAAAGTGGGTAAGAGAGGTAAAAGTTATAGAGGGCATTGTGAAAATGTCAAATACACTTGGATTCCAGGAAGATAGGGGAGAAAGAATGTGTCAGAGACAATATTGAAAGAGATAATAGCTGAGATTTTCAAAAGTGATGAAAGACATTGAGCCATAAATTCAAGAAGTCAGTAGATCCCAAGTAGGATAACTACAAAAGAATCCTTATTTAGACACACCATAGTGAAGTTGGAAAAAAAAAAAAAAAAAGAAATCTTAAAAGTTTCTCACTGGAAAAAGAACTACCTTAAAAAGATATCTGATTTCTCAATAGTATATTGGAAACAAATAGACAGTAGAAAAATATCTTCAAAGTATTGAAAGAAAATGACTCTCAACCAAGGATTCTCTACACAACAGAAATATTTTCCACGAATGAAGGCAAAATAAAGACATTAAAATAAAAATTGATAGAATTTAATGCAACATATCCTCCCTAAGAAAGGAAACTCTCTCTCCCCCTTCTTGAGACAAAAGGAAAAGAACCCTGGTGGAAAATTAAATTTCAGTAAGAAACAAAAAAACAAAAATTGTGGTAAATATATAACTTAATGAACATATTGCATACAATGATTATGATAATGTACTATATGGGATTTCAATATGTATGTATGTATTTGAAAAAGAATGTAAGCTACAGGGATAAATGAAATGCCTCAAATTTCTTACATTGTCTCAGAAAAGGGTAAAGGTAATATTACTTAGAAGAAAACAGCTACAAATCTTTGTGACTTGGGATGAGGCAGTGGTTTCTTAGCTATGACACCTAAAGCACAAACAACCCTTTGCCCCTCAAAAAAAAAAGATAAATTGTACTCCATCCATATTAAAAACTTCTCCTTCAAAGAACACTATCATGAAAGTGAAAACTCACAGAATAGGAAAAAAATATTTGTTAATCATATGTATGGTAAGGCTTACTATACCGAATATATAAAGAACTCCTGCAATACAACAATCAAAAGACCACTCAATTAAAAAATGGACAAAGGACTTGAATAAACTTTCTCCAAAGAAGATACATAAGTGGCAAATAAGCACTATTAATAAGATGCTCAGCATCATTAGCCATTAGGGAAATGTAGATCAAAACCAGAGTATAGGGATGCTTGGATGGCTCAGCAGTTGAGCCTCTGCCTTTGGCTCGGGGTGTGATCCCAGGGCCCATGTTGGAGTCCCACATCGGGCTCCCTGCGAGGAGCCTGCTTCTCCCTCTCTCTGTGTCTCTGCCTCTCTCTCTGTGTCTCTCATGAATAAATCAAACAATCAATCAATCAATAACAGTATAATAGTACTTCATATCCACTAGGATGACTATAGTCAGAACAAGGGACAATAAGTGCTGACAATGTGGAAATATTGGAATCCTCATATTCTGGTGGGAACATAAAGTAAGGTTGCTGTGTTTGACAGTTCCTCAAAAAGTTGAACATGACCCAGCAGTTAACACTCCTAATTACATACCCAAGGGAACAAAAAATACATTCATACAAAAACTTGTACACAAATGTTTACAGCAGCATTATCCACAATAGTCAAAAATGTTACCAACCAATGATGGATAAACAAAAGGTAGTATATCCATACGATGGACTATATTACTCAACCACAAAAGGAGTGGAGCACTAATATATGTTACCACATGGATAAGCCTTGAAAACATGCTAAATGAAAGAAGCCAAAGGCTGCACACAAAAGCTGGGATACCCAGGATAGGCAAAGCCATAGGGACAGAGAGTAGAGATTGCCAAAGTTCTGGGGGAAGAGGAAATGGGAATGGTTGCTAATAGAGGATTTCTTCTGGGGGAGATGAAAATATTCTGGAATTAGATAGTACTGATGGTTGTACAGCTTTATGAATATGATAAAAGACACTGAACCATACACTTTAAAAAGATGGGATCCCTGGGTGGCGCAGCGGATTAGCGCCTGCCTTTGGCCCAGGGCGCGATCCTGGAGACCCAGGATCGAATCCCACGTCGGGCTCCCGGTGCATGGAGCCTGCTTCTCCCTCTGCCTGTGTCTCTGCCTCTCTCTCTCTCTCTCTCTCTGTGACTATCATAAATAAATAAAAAAATAAAAAATAAAAAAAATAAATAAATAAAAAGATGAATTTTGGGGCACCTGGGTGGCTCAGATGGCTACGCATCTGACTCAGTTTCAGCTCAGATCATGATCTCAGGGTCGTGAGTCACATCAGGCTCAGTGAGGAGACTGAGATTCTCTCTCTCTCTCTGCTCCTCCACCCCCCTATAAATAAATAAATAAAACATTAATTTTATGATATGTGAACTGCATCTCGACAAACTGACAGTCATGTACTTTTAAGGTATTAATATACATTATAATTTCTCTAGCCTTCATTTTGACAAATCCTTCCATGTAATAGGGTTGAAAAAATTATAAGCATTAGAGACAGGCAGATCTGTATACGAATCCAGCCCACCACTCACTAGATGTGTGATTGTGGGAAAATCAATTTCACCGAAATAACTTTCCTGATTGGGTGATAATACTTCACTGCAAATTTGTGAGGATAGATATAATGTGTAGAACGATACTTATAAAGATCCAGAGTAGCTGGATCCTTTGAAATGATGAGCCAAAACCAAAAAATTAACATGTAAAAAAGATGTAATAGACTGCTGACAATCTCAACAATAAACATATGAAATGTTTAGGTCTTTTTATAAGCACATGGTATTTACATAGTGAAAAAAAGCAGTAGTCTGAACTTCGGAGACCTGGAGATTCTTCAAAAGGAAAATAAAGGGACTGACTTGGGCTCTCAAGGACCAGACTGCTTGCTCATTTCACCTCCATGGTTTTTTACTTCACCATGGAGGTACTCAGTACTTTTTGGTAAATGAAATAAGATTAATATTGGAAAGTAAATTTCTAGGGCAATTTTTAAAATATTTCATATAGAGGGGTACTTGGGTGGCTCAGTGGTTGAGCATCTGCCTTTGGCTCAGGTCGTGATCCCGGGGTCCTGGGATCAAGTCCTGCATCAGGCTCCCAATAGGGAGCATGCTCCTCCCTCTATGTTTCTGGCTTTCTATGACTCTCATGAATAAATAAAATCTTTATAAATAAATAAAATGTTTCAAATAGAAAAAGAGTAAAACTTCCAAACTAATATGGGAGTGGAGAATGGAATAATTAAAAAAAACAATCAAAAATAACATAAGAAAGGAGTGAAAAAGAAATGTGCCAGTAGAGAGAAGCAAAATTACATAAGAAGGTAATCATTTGAATTTATACTTACAGAAATTACATTAAATGTAAATAGTTTGAATTTCTCTGTAAGAAAAAGTTGTCAGACTAGTTTTAACAGAAAACCAACACTTGATGTTTACCAGAGACACATCCAAAACAATTATGGCTGTATTTTGAAAAAGAATTCTAGAGACATATACTGATGTATATTGTCTGGAGTTTGCCTTAAAATAATCTGAGGTGAGGGTGGGAAATGGGGAAATGGGAATATAGATAAAGGAAGGCTGATTATGTATTAATTATTGAAGCTGGAGGATGGGTACATGGGAATTTTTATATTATTATCTCAATTTTTACATAGTTTGAAAATTTCCAAATTATGACCAAGTTGATTATCTCTCAAATAACGGAAGGATTATTTAACACTAAAATACCAATCAATGTAATTTGCTACATTAACATATAAAGAAGAAAATGCTAAGATCAGTTGATCCAAAAAAAATCGTGACAAAAATCTAACATACAATCATAGTTAAAATTGTTAATAAATTAGGAATAGAAGATAATTTCCTTAATCTCATAAAGGTTGGAGAGCAAAAAAAAAAAAAAAAAAAGAAAGAAAGAAAGAAAGAAAAAACCAACCTACTGCAAAGATCATATATAATGATGAAACATTGAAAACTTTCCCTTTGAGATTGGGAAAAAGACCAGATGTCTTATATAGCTACTCTGTTCAACATCATACAAATGTCCTAATAATGATTGTAGAGGAAGAAATAAAGTCAGTATTCAGATTCAGTAATGATGTGATTGTACACAGAAGTGCAAAAGAGGAGAGCACCTGGGTGGCTCAGTCGGTTAAGCATCTGCCTTCAGCTCAGGTCATGATCTCAGGGTCCTGGGACTGAGCCCTGCATTGGGCCCCCTGCTCCTCAAGGAGCCTGCTTCTCCCTCTCCTCCTGCCCCTCCTCGCTGCTCATGCTCTCTCTCTCTCTCAAATAAATAAATAAAACCTTTTTTTAAAACAGTCCAAAAGAATCTATAGATAAATTATTCCAATTAGGGTTTAGATAGGTTACTAGAAATAAAATCAATATAGAAAAATCAATTACTTTTTTTCCAAAAAAACATTTTTAGAACATACCATCTACAAAAGCACACAAGTATCCAGTACCTATGAGCTAATCTAATAAAAGATTTGTAAGACTTCTCTATTTTTTAAGATGATTGATTGATTGATTGATTGATAAAAGACAGAGAGGCAGAGAGACAGGCAGAAGGAGAAGCAAGCTCCCTGTGGGGAGCCCAATACTGGACTAGATCCCCAGGATTACAACCTGAGCCAAAGGCAGATGCTCAACCACTGAGCCACCCAGGTGCCCCTGTGAAGACTTCTTTGGTTAAAATTATATCAATGAGAAAAATCAAAGATTAAAAAGATAAATCTAAACAGATTTACATGTTATAAAAGTATAGGCTCATTATTTGTAAAGATATTTTTCCTTACATTGCCCACCAATCGAAATTCAAAGATATGCTGACTCTGGGTTTTATATAGAAATGCAGAGATCCAAGTTAAGCCAAGACATTCTTAAATAAGAACAGTGTTCTACTAGATAAGACTTGTCCTGTCTGTTATGAAGACTTAGTAATAGTTCAACAAGAATTAAGGTAATGTGTAGCTGGGTAAGGATAGATAAGTAGAAAGAAACAGTACAGACCCCAGAAACAGAGCCATGCATATATGAACACTTTGTTTTTAACAAGGGTCGCAACTGCCTAGCAGTGGGAAGGGTATGGATTTTTCAGTAAATGATACTGGTATCTATAATGGATCCCATCACACCATACCAATATCTGTACCAGATACATGCTGCCCTAAATGTGAAAAGGGACGTATTAAAGATATTGGAGGTTGTAATAATAATTAATGCCATCCACCAAATATTTTCTAGTTCATTTTCAGGTTCATGTGAACTCATGTAACTTGCTTCAGTCAATGTAATATAACTAGAAGTGATGTGTGCTTCCTTGTAGAACCTTTAAAATAAAGGTAAAATATTTTATTTCAGGGTGAATGATTCACCCTGTTGTTTTTCCCATTATGGCAACTGGTGACGCTCCAGGTGGTGGTTACTCCCAGAGTACTATTGGGTCTCAGTTTGAAAACAATCCAACTCTGTGTTGGATAAGCAAAACAAACATGAACAAAAATAAACCTAGTGTTTTAATATGATGAGGCTCTTGTAGTTGGTTGTTACTGCAATATGATCTAGATTATCCCTACTGATTGCTATGAGGAATGGCATTTTTTGTGACAAAAAAATAATAAAATACATGTCAGTGGTTCAAGAGTTGATGGTAGATAGCAAGAAAGCTGATACTGAAGGATGAAGAGGAGAGCTATGTTATCCAGGGGTAAAATATTTGTTAAGCTGTTGTCTACAATAATTTATAAGATGAAGAACATACTAATGAACTTATAGCCCTAAGAGAAAGGGTTGGAAAACAGAATGCGTTACCCGCTGTTGGCTGCATTATAACAATGTATTACAAGAGGAGACGAGTTTGGAAAAGAATTGACGATTTTATAGCAGGAATTAAAACACAGTCCAGAAATTTGGGGAATTGAAGAGTTGTAAAACACAACTACTCTCAATTGCACTTACTAAGAGATAAAACTGAGTAAGTTTTGAATAACAAAAAACTCAGTCTTCTGGCCAAGATGAAATGAGGTTATGGTCTTGACATCATTGTTAAAACCTCTGATAAGCCTTTGTGAAAGTCCTTGCTTCAGAGTAAAGCTCAAACTAAGGGTGTGGCATGCAATATATCCTTCAGCCAGACAAAATGGTTTATGGAAGAGAGACTAAAAACGTGGCTCTCCCACTGAGGTCTGGTAAGTCTAACCTACCTACAAACAAGTAGAGAGGCATGAAAGCCAGAAAGCAATGATACAGAGCAAATCTAAGAAGAATGTCTAGAAAAGAAATGTTGCTAGAGCTTCTGAAAACTGGAAATGACACCAATATATAAAAAGTCTACTATGTTTTTAAGAGTTAAATTAAAAAAAAAAAAAGAGTTAAAGAAACCATGAATCAGGGTATTAGAAATCTGTGACTCTTGGGGCACCTGAGTGGCTCAGTCGATTATGCATCTGACTCCTGACTTCTGCCCAGGTCAGGATTTCATGGAATCAAGTCCCACGTCACGTTCCCCACTGGGCACAGAGCGTGCTTGGGATGCCCTCTCCCTCTCCCTCTCCCTCTCCCACCTCATACGTTCTCGTTCTCTCTCTCTCTCTCTCCCTCTAAAAGAAAAAAGAAGAAGAAGCAGGAAAGAAATCTGTGACTTTTCAAGACATAAAATGACTTTGTAAGCACATACTGAAAAAAGTGGGCCGAGAGCTGTGCAGCTCCCAAGGAGACACATTCTCTTCAGTCAGTGTGGACAAGTAGTATAACAGAAAAAGAACTTATTCCCAGAGCATGGAGCCATAGGCCACAAAGACAATGGACAAAGGACATCCTCTCAAGAAGCAGAATCTGGACCTAATCAAGAAATACTATACACCCATCAGATAAAGGGCTTTCAAAATGTCTTGCCAGGCATACTTCAAAATTGCTATGAATCAATGACTGCTGTATTTCTTTAATTTTTCCACTTTCTAAGTAGAAGCGTTTACTAGAGTCATTAGTCCCTTATTATATATTTACATTTTGCTTTTCTATGTAATTAGACATTTTAACTAAAAATGTTTTTCTCTGTAACAGGTTTTTATTTGTTTTTATTTTTTTATTTTAAAGATTTTATTTATTTATTCATGAGAGACTCAGAGAGAGAGGCAGAGACACAGGAAGAGGGAGAAGCAGGCTCCATGCAGGAGGCCTGATGTGGGAATTGATTCCAGGACTCTAGGATTGCACCCTGAGCCGAAGGCAGACGCTCAACCACTGAGCCATCCAGGCATCCTGTAACCGTTTTTAATAAACACTAATTCTTAAAATGTATACGAAATCACTTTATGTTATTAAAAAGTTCTAAAGAAAACTAATCATTAAGATAAAAACCCCAGGGATTACAGACTTTAGATGTAAAGGAGCAGATGTCAAAGTTAAGTAAAATATTTTGGTTGAAAGGATTATGATTGTTGTAAGTAAAATACATATAACCAAGTAATAAAGGTCAATGAGGAGAACATTTAGATGGAATGAAATTATGCTTTTGCCCTAAAAAGCATTTGAGAATTTCTATCTGAGGTAAAATATTTTATTTCAGTAACTATGTTACTGAGTTATTTATACTGACCCATATATTGACTCATATATTCTAGTTTGTTTCCTTCAAAAACAAGCCATCTACTTGCTAGTAAATTTTCTTTGTTGTCCAAACTAGTTGTATCACTGGATGCTTAAAAGAATCATAATTATGTAACTTTATCTTCAGGGTTTTCTTTCCTTATATGACATTTGGGATTTTTAAAGGTTATATTTTTTCAATGACCTTTACATTTCTTCAGATCAATGCCCTTCACTGTAGTTTTTCCAAAGGGGTAATCCATGATGAATGATTATGTAGAGGTAATTTCATCACTTTGGAGACCTAGAGCTACACAGATTGGTTGCTTGCCTGGAATGGACTTTATAGGCAAGCAATTTCTCCTAAATGTTGTTTATTTAAAGGAAGAGTTGCTTAAAAAAAAAAATACTTTCTCTGTAATTTTCCACTATTAATTATTTATAAAATAAGAACCTATGGGGGCGCTTGGGTGGCTCAGTGGTTGAGTGTCTGCCTTTGGCTCAGGTTGTGATCCCGGGGTCCCGGGATTGAGTCCTGAATCATGCTCCCTTCAGGGAGCCTGCTTCTCCCTCTGCCTATATCTCTGCCCCTCTCTCTCTCTGTCTGTCTGTCATGAATAAATAATTTTTTTAAAAAAGAACCTGTGGTTCTCATCTATTATACTATATTACCATATAGTATATTACCATATATATACTATATTATATATATAGTATATATACATTTATATGTTACCATATAATATATACTATATTACCATTTAATAATTCTGCCACCATAAAATTTGTCACACATAATTTGATTTCTCTCAAAGATGATATAAATAGTAAAGTTCTTTCAAATCATTGGGGAAATGATACTCTTGGTTTTTCTATGTCTTTTCTCCTATTTGGTGCTTCAGGGTATCAATTTAGTTTTAGAGAGGAAAATAAGACAAATCCCAGACTGCATGGTAGCTAGCAGGTGGGTCTCCTGTCATATACATGTCATTAGGCATTTCTCATACCTGTTTTGTAAGCTCACTGATATTTAATCTGGTAGGTTAGGAGATTTTTAAAAATAATTTACTCTACTATTGCAGTGCACTTCCCATAGCTCAACTATACCATAATTCATTTTACCAACTCTACTTAGAGGGTACAATAGAGAGAGCATGTTAGACTAAGACCCTGAATTGGTGGACAGGAAAGCTAAGCCTGTCAACTAATTATCCTTGTGATTGAGAAAAGCATTTGTGAAAATACTTGTTCTTATTGCAAAAATCTGAAATGGATGAATACCGAGAATTGAGTGGAATGTCCACTTCTCAGCATTTCTGATAACCTAGAGACATATGGACACAATTTGAATAGATGCCTCAAAGTTGAAATTGATTGTATTATTACTCTTGGTATTTATTAGGAGGTCACACACACACACACACACAGCCTTCCTCCTGGCCCCCACCTTATTAGATATTATTTCCCCATTTTACTTAGGAAGAAATTTGGCTCACAAAAGCTAATTGGTGCAATGTCACACAGTCAGCAAAGGAGCTGGAATTCAAACCCTAGTTTAATTCTAAAACCCATTATCTTCAAGATTTTGCTGTATCGAAAATGACTGAGATGATTACAATGTTAGGATGTTCATAAACCATATTTCTAGGCAGACTTAAGTAATTGTTAGAATGAAGTGCCATAGGAGTGCCAAGGAGGATTGATTCCATCTGGGAGGTCAAAGAAGCTCAGCGAAGAAGATGGCTTTGAATGTAGCCTTGAAGAACGCATAGAATTTCATTAAACAGGTAAAAGGGACAGTGAAGGAGCAGCAGAAGCAGGTGGCTCTAGAGCATAC
This sequence comes from Canis aureus, assembly GCF_053574225.1. Taxonomy (NCBI): domain Eukaryota; kingdom Metazoa; phylum Chordata; class Mammalia; order Carnivora; family Canidae; genus Canis; species Canis aureus. Next base: position 16,128,869 of record NC_135644.1, on the reverse strand, counting down.
ACTGTATGTAGGGAATGGAGGCAACAAGCTATCCCAGGAGTTTGAAGGGAGGAGTGATGTTCTCCATCCCAAGTTTTGAGGGAAAGAGCACTGCAGCACATGAAGGAGAGTCAAATTATTTTAGTGGTACACGTGAGAAGTAATCAGGGCCCGAGGGAAATGGAAGAAGAACTAGGGAACCACAAAAAGGTGCTCAAAAGCCCAGGCTATTGGATGCTGGAGGTAAGAGAGATGAGAGAATTAAAGGTTCCCGAGGCTCCTAGACTAGATGACCGGGAGAGTAATGATTCTAGTTACCACAAGAGGGAGCCTGGTCGAGGAAAGTTTTCCTGGATTAATGGAGTTGAGTTTTTGGTGCTAGTGCCACGCACGTGGAGCTACCTCAGAGAAAGTTGTCTGCAACTACACTCGTCAACTGCTCTGAATTCCATGGGGCCATGAGGATAAGACACAATAAGAGAGGTCAGAGCACAGAGTCCTGGGAATACCTCCATTTATAAGCATATGGGGGGGGGGGGGGTTACCTGGGGTAGGTGGTGGCACTCGTTAGAGTAGGCAGGCCAGGGTCTGCTGGAGGGATTTGAGGAGTGGGTGCAACTCTTAGTGGAAGAGAAGCCAGAGTAGGAGTGAATGGACCAGGTTGGGGAGATGGGGGGCAAGAGATGAAGTTGTGCACACTGAGGGTGATGTAGCAGGAACAATTTTAATCTCTTTCTACTTAAGAGTTTGTCGCTCAGGGAGGTCACAAGCAATGATGGGAGATCCCCAACCACGAATCCCTAACACACTGGAGAGTCTGGCTATAGTGATAATTTCCTTTCATTTACTATCTCCAGACACACCTGAATGGGCTCCCAGACCGGGCTCTTAATGCGCTCTTATTACCTTCCTTAAGAGCAACTGAACTATAAAGGGGAGCAAGAGGGAGATTTTTGTGGGATGGGATGGTCTGTATTTGATTGCAGTAGTGGTTATGCAAATTCACACATGATAAAACAGCAGAACCTCACCCATATTTTACCAAAGTTCCTTAGTTTTGATGTCTGACTATGGTTCTATAAGATATAAGCACTGGGGGAACTGGGTGAAGGATATAGGGTTGTCTCTGTACTATCTTTACAACTTCCTGAAAATCTGTAATTATTTCAAAATGTACAGTTCTTTTTGAAAAAGGCAAATGATTCTGTATAGTTGATCTCTCATTGATATCTTTGTTTTTGACCTGTTGTCTGACAACAAATTGGGGACTTTCTTAATATCCCTTTAATTGTTTTTATCAACCTCGAAGTTTATTGTATGCCCCTTGGTTTTAGTTCTACTTGCTTCTAAATCTGTCTGGCTTGCAATTCCAATAATACTCTGTCGCCCCCATTACATATATTTTACTATTTTGAAAAGGATAGAAAGATATACTATAAATTAGATATAACTGCATATGTTTGCATATATAGATTTATAGGATATAGCTTCATCAATCAAGGGGTTTAACAATGACCAGATGGGGTTTTTTTTTTGTTGTTGTTTTTTTAACTCACCATCCACAGGACACCTGGACGGCTCAGTGGTTGAGTGCCTTTGGCTCAGGGCGTGATTCTGGATTCCCTGAATCAAGTCCCACGTCAGGCTCCCTGCATGGAGCCTGCTTCTCCTTCTACCTGTGTCTCTGTGTGTCTCTCATGAATAAATAAATAAAATCTTAAAATAAACTCACCATCCACATGTTTACATAGGCTTTATATTCTTGTATTATTCTGTCCAAAAGACCCTGAAGCATACAATCCTCCACATTTTACCAGTAAGAAAACTAAAACAGTATCAGAAATAATTGCCCTAAGGTGATTCAACCAGTGAATGGTCGGGCCAAAGGTGGACGTAAATCTTTCAACTCTTCAATTGTTAACTATTTACTTAATTAACCACTTAAAAAAAAGAAAAGAAAAGAAAAACAAGCTATGTACTAACCATAAGCAGCAAAAGAAAATCAGGCAGTATGCCTAAAAGACACATGAAACATTTCTATCTTCCATTCTCTGTGGAAATTGATGACAGAAAGTAAGACAGAGGAAGATAGAGGTGTCTTGTGTATTTATTTGTTTTAAAGCAGCATGTATGTCTTGAAGGCCTTAAATTCAAGACCCTATGTTGCTTGTTCCTAGCAATACAAAGAATTAAAATGTCATGTACTCAGGGGGGTTATACTGTAGCTGGTGAGACATTAATTTACCTGTAAAACTCAGAATCGAAATTATAGTGTGAACCACAATTGGCTAGTATAATAAAATTATAAACATAGTATAGTGAAAAAAGTCTACAAAAACTTCCTAGAATTGAAGGCATTGATGTTATTGAGGAGTATGGACCTTGGTGAACAGGAAAGGAAAGAAGAGATACAAGAGAAGAGAAGATACAATTGTGGCAATTGGAAGACTGGTGTTCTCAATCTGCTGGAAGGAAAAGGAGGAAACTTATGAGCATAGACTTTTCTTCTGCTTACTTTGGGCTAAATTTTCTCTTCCAGTTTCTGAAGATAGAAACTTGGATTATTAATTTTAGATCTTTCTTTTCTTTTTTTTTTTTAAAGATTTATTTATTTATTTTAGAGAGAGAGAGCAAGCACAGTGAGGGAGAGAGAGAATCTCAAGCCAATGAGCGTGGAACCCAATGTGAGGCTCGATCTCATGACCCTGAGATCATGACCTGAGCTGAAACCAAGAGTCAGTCACTTAACCACTTGTGTCACCTGGGTGCCCAGAAGAACTTTCTTTTTTTCTAAGAGATTCATCCAATGTTATAAATTTCCCTCTAGGCACTACTTACACTGCATCTCACAAATTTTGATAAGTTGTGTTTTCATTTTCAAAATATTTTAAAATTTCTCTTGAAATTGCTTTGATCCATGTGTGATTTAGAAGTGTTTTCTTCAATCTCCAATTATTATTTTGGGAGTTTTCCAGTTATCTTTGTGTTATTGATTTCTGGCCTAATTCACTGTGGTCTGAGAGCAAACACTGTATGATTTCTGTTCTTTTAAGTTTGTGAAGGTGTGTTTTATAGCCCAGAATGTGGATTTTCCTGGTGACTGTTTCTTGTGAGCTTGAGAAAACTGTGTATTCTGATGTTGGATGAAGTACACTGTGTGTGTCAATTACATTATCCACTTGATTGATAGTTGCTCAGTTCGGCTGTGTTCTTACTGATTTTCTGCCTGCTGGACCTGCGATTTCTGAAAGGGGGGTGTTGAAGTCTCCAACCATGATTGTGGATTCATCCGTTTTTCCTAGCAGTTCTATCAGTTTTGCCTCACATAATTTGATAGTCTCTTGTGAGGCACATACAGAATTGTGATGCCTTGTTTGCAAATTCACCCTTTTATCACTATAGAGTGCTCTTCTTTATCCCTGATAACTTTCCTCAGTTCAAAGTCTGCTTTGTCTGAAATGAGCTACTCCTGTTTTCTTCTGATTAGTGTTAGCACGGTGTATTTTCTCCATCCATTTACTTCAATCTATAGGTGCTTTTATATTTCAAGAGGGTGTCTTACAGACAACACCATGTTTTTTGATCCACTCAGATAATCTCTCATTTAATTGCTGCATTTAGATCATTGATATTTAAAGTGATTATTGATACAGCTGGGTTAATAGCTACCATCTGTCTTTTTATTTTAATTTTTATTTATTTATTCATGAGAGACACAGGGAGAGAGAGAGAGGCAGAGACCCAGGCAGAGGGAGAAGCAGGCTCCATGCAGGGAGCCTGACCCGGGACTTGATCCCAGGTCTCCAGGATCAGGCCCTGGGCCGAAGGTGGTACTAAACCGCTGAGCCACCAGGGCTGCCCAATAGCTACCATATTTCTTACTGTTTTCTATTGGTTGGACTTGATCTTTGTTCTTATTTTTGTCTTCTCTTTTTCCTTGTCTTTTTTTTTTTTTTTTTGGTTTTAATTGAACATTTTATATAATTCTATTTTCTCTCCTTTCTTAGCATACAGTTCTTCTCCTCCTCTCCTTCCCCTCTTCCTCTTTTTCTTACTTTTTAAAATGATCGTCCTAGAGTTTGTGATATACATTTACAATAAATTCAAGTCCACTTTCAAATAACACTATACCACTTCATGGATGGTGTAACTTATAATAGCAAAATAACCCTAATTCCTTCTTCCCATCCTTTAGACCATTGTTGTCTTTCATTTCACTTAGATATAAATATACAAAAACATATATAGGTATGTATACACACACAAAATACATATACAAGAATACATAATCCAACTATTGTTGCTATTATTATTTTGAAGAAATTGTTATCTGTTAGATCAATTAAGAAAAATTTAAAGAAAACTTTAAAGATTTTATTTCTTTGAGAGAGAGATAGTAAGAGATAATGCAACAGGGGGAGTGGCAGAGGGAGAGGGAGAAGCAGACTTCCCTCTAAGCAGGGAGCCCCATGTGGGACTCAATCCCAGGACCCCAGGATCATGACCTGAGCTAAAGGCAGACACTCAACCCTGAGCCACCCAGCTGCCCCCAGATGTAATTCTTACCTTTCTTCCTCTTTAGGTAGCTCTTTCCTCTCTGGGTTTTTGCTTTATCTTTGATTTTCTGTAGTTTGAGGATGATGTGCTTAGGTGTATTTATTATTGTTAGTTTTCCTGCTTGGTGTTCTTGAGCTTATTGGATCTATGGTTTGGTGTCTGATACTTATTTGGAAAAATTCTCAGTCGTTATTGATTCAACTATTTCTTCTTTTACATTGTCTTTCTTCTCTTTCTTATATTCCCATTATGTGTATGTTTCACCTTTTGTAGTTGTCCTACAGCTCTTGGATATTTTGTTCTACTTTATTTTTTTTTTTTTCAGTCGTTGTTCTTTTCGCTTTTCAGTGTTTGAGGCTTCTATCGAGATAATCTTTAGCTCTGAGATTTCCTTCACCAGTGTCCAGTCTACTAGTAACCCCATCAAGGGCATTCTTTTATTTCTGTTAAGAGTTTCTGATCTCTAGCATTTCTTTCTGGTGCTTTCTTAGGATTTCTATCTCTCTGCTTACTTTGCCCATCTGATTTCCCATGCCGTCTACTTATTCCATTAAAGCTCTTAGCATATTAATCATAGTTACTTTAAATTCCTGATCTGATAATTGCAACGTCCCTGCCATACCTGGTTCTGATGCTTGCTGTGTCTTTTCAAATTGTGTTCTTACCTCTCGGTTTTAATTTTTTTCTTGATAGCCAGACATGATGTACCGGGAAAAAGAAGCTGCTGTAAATAGGCCTTTAGTAACATGATGATATGGTGTTGGGCGAGGGTAAGTGCTCTATAGTTTTATGATTAGGACTCAGTGTTTTGAGCCTGTGCCTCTGGGTTATGAACTTCAGAGGCATTTCTCAGTCTTTTTCTCCCTCTTATCTGGGACAAAATGGCTAGAGCTGGTATTTCCCTTCCCCAGGTCAATGAGGCTCTAAAGCTACCCCAGCAGGTTCAGCTCTGCTTAACTGGTTTCCCCTGAGGGCAGGCCTTGATAAGAAGAACACTGTGCTCTGGTGCATTTCAAAATGGCATCTTTTCCCTTCCTGCTGCCAGAAACGTGAGGGAGTTTTCTTTGATACTGTGGGCACCTGATCAAGCTTCTGGAAGTAAGTCTCATAATATTGTGGGCTCCCCTTAGGCCCAGGTTCTCCTGGAGTTTTTAACTCTCAGACTTGTCCACACTGAGCCTCCAGCAAATTGTCAATTCTAGTTCAGGTTTTCTACCCCAGCACTGGTTCCCATTCGTTTTTCTCCTCCTGAGTCTCTGCTTTAGTCAGCTGCTCCTCCCTACAGTTGCCTGTCTGTCCAGTCTTGGGGGGCACTGGTTTGCCTTGTGTCCTCCCCTCTCTTATGGATCCAAGAAGAGTTGTTGATATTTCAGCCCGTTCAGCTTTTTACTTGTTATTGATGGAGTGATGACTTTCAAGCTTCTCTATGGAAAGGAAAAGCAGAAATCCCAGGGCATAGACTTTAAAAATCAGATAATCTTTTTTTTTATCAGATAATCTTCTAATTAGTTATTGGATAATGGGTAAGTTATTTAGCCTCTCTGGTCTCAGTTTTCTCATCTATAAAATGGGTTATAAAGGCACTGACTTCTATGCTCTTTGGGAGGATTAAGTAAATTAGAATGGAGATTGCTGTGATGTTTTAGATGCTGCAAATATCTTCCCGTATTTGGTTATCTGTGTGAACTTTGAATTCTGCCTAGACTGTTATTTATGGAAGAAAAATGTTTAATGTTTGATGTCAAATTGTTTACTTTGCACTTTGGGGAGGACTTGTTTAAATCAGTAAAGAGTATTTGGAGACCTAGATGAAAGATGAGCAAAGGATATGAACAGGCAATTTACTGATCCAGTAATCTCAATGACTAGTATATCTATGAAAGAAACTCTAGGGACACCTGGGTGGCTCAGTGGTTGAGCATCTGCCTTCAGCTCAGGTCCTGATCCCAGCATCCTGGGATCAAGTCCCACATCAGGCTCCTCTAGGGGAGACTGCTTATCGCTCTATGTCTTTATTATTTATGTCTTTATTTATTAGCCTCTCTTTGTCTCTCATGAATAAATAAAATAAATCTTAAAAGAGAGAAAAAAAGAAGAAAGAAAGAAGAAAGAAAAAGAAAGAAAGAAAGAAAGAAAGAAAGAAAGAAAGAAAGAAAGAAAGAAAGAAAGAAAGAAAGAAGAAAGAAAGAAAGCAGAAAGAAATGCTCTAACAATCAGGGAAATACAATTTAAGAGCATAATGAGGGATCCCTGGGTGGCGCAGCAGTTTGGCGCCTGCCTTTGGCCCGGGGCGCGATCCTGGAAACCCGGGATCGAGACCCGGGATCGAGACCCGGGATCGAGTTCCGCGTCGGGGTCCCTGCGTGGAGCCTGCTTCTCCCTCTGCCTCTCTCTCCGTGTGACTATCATGAATAAATAAATAAAATCTTAAAAAAAAAAAAAGAGCATAATGAGATACTATTCTAGAGAGCTGCATTTTGGCAGTACCTAGCAAAGATAAATGTACATACTTGGTGATCCAGCTATCCCAACCCTGGATATATATTCCAGAGAAACATTCTGCACAGGAGATGGATAGGAGGTATGCAGTGTTTTTTTATTGTTCATCACCGAAGAAAAAGATGGATAAAAAGTAGAAGATATACATTGAATAAACTCTGCAACAGTTAGAAATAATGAACTAGATGTCCACACAGCATGACAGAGAATTGTTCAAAACCATGGTGTCAGGTGGAAAAAGAAGAATAAAATCTATGGCATAAATAATTTGTATAAATTAAAATTTTATACACATAAAAAAAACTATATAATTTTCCAGCTTTATTGAGGTGGTATAATTAACAAATAAAAGTTGTATATATTTAGATGCACAATGTGATGTTTTGATACACATATAGATTGGGAAATGATTACCACAATCAAGCTAGTTAACATAGTCATCACCTCACGTGTGTGTGTGTGTGGTGAGGACATTTAAGATCTACTCTCAACAAAGTTTGAGTATACAATTCAGTATTACTAACTATAATCATCCTGCTGTCCATTAGAGCTCTAGAGTTTATTCATCCTGTATAACTAGAACTTTCTACCATTTATAATTTTAAAGAATACATTAACAGCCAAGATAATCACAAGAGCATTCTCTAGTTACCTATGTCTGGGCTAGGGGGAGGACAGAGAGGGAAATAGAGGAATTACAGTTGCCGAAAACAAACAAAAGATGGGACTTGTGTAGATGGGGAGTTATCCCAACTCTCTGGCCCTAAGACCACCCATCCCCCGAATAAAAGCTTTGTAAGGAAGATTGGTGTTAGCCATTGTAACAACACTTACTGTCATTGATAGGTAATAATGTGAGGAAAATTTAGATGAGGATGATGCAAATTTTATGAAACAAAAATATTTTATAGGGATCTAATCATCCTTGTAGATTAGGTGAAGTTAAGCATTTCTCGAATCATTTGCCTAATGTTTAATCAGTTAATGGCAAATACAAACTACAATTTCAAAATGCAGTTTTATAAATGTTTCAAGACATGATAGCACTCTATATTTTCCTTTTATGTTTATCATTATTTAAAATTTTGTTATGGAGAACATAGAAAAGTATACAATTCATAGTTGTATATTCTAGCGAATGGTCACAAAGTAAATATATCACCCAAGGCAAGAAATGCAATAGTACCAGAGAAACCAGAAATCCGTTTCCCAACCCCAAATACTACATCCTTTCTCCTCCCCAGTGACATTTCTGTCTTCTAGCGCCATAGCTTACTTTTGCCTCTTTTTGAACTTCAGTTTAACACTTTTAAATGCCTTAGTACAGGGGCACCTGGGTGGCTCAGTTGGTTAAGTGTCTGCTGTCAGCTCAGGTCATGATCCCAGGGTGTTGGGATTGATCCCGACATCTGGCTCCTTGCTCTGTGGAAAGCTGGCTTCTTCCTCTCCCTTTGCCCCTCTCCCCTACTTGTTCTCTCTCTAACTCATATAGATAGATAAAATCTTTTTTAAAAATTGAAAAAAATACCTTAGCACAGCAGGAATTTGAAAAATAATCTAAGGCTAAATATTAAGTTTATACCCAAAACTTCATTTTATTAGTGGCATTTAAAATTTTTTGAAATTTTTTTGAATTTTTATTTATTTATTCATGAGCGATAGAGAGAGAGGGAGAGACACAGGCAGAGGGAGAAGCAGGCTCCATGCAGGGAGCCCGTGGGACTCGATCCTGGGTCTCCAGGATCACACCCCGAGCTGCAGGTGGCACTAAATCGCTGCACCACCGGGGCTGCCCCTTGGATTTCAAACTATTCATTACTAATGTATAGAAACCATTTTTATGTGTTGGCTTTGTATCTTATCAAACTCACTTATTAGTTCTAGGAGCTTTTTGTAGCTTTCTCAGGATCTTCCATGAGGACAATCATGTCATCTATGAATGGGGATAGTTTTTTCCTTTCTCATTTATATGCCTTTTATTACTTTTTATTGCCTCATTGCACTCACTAGGATGTCAAGTATGGTATTGAAGAGCAGTCATAAGAGCAGAAGTCTTTCCCTTGTTCTCAATCTTAAGGGGAGAGTAATTAGTCTTTTCACCTACTAAGTAGGATGCTAGCCATAGCCTTTTTGTAGATGTCCTTTAATAGAAGTTCCTTTCTCTTTCTAATTTGCTGAAAGTCTTAACTGTGAATAGATGTTAAATTTTATCTCATTCTTTTTTTCCATCAGTTGTTACCATCTTCAGATTGTTGATAGGATGGAATACATGGAGTTTTGATTATTGAAACCAGCCTTACATTCCGAGCATAAACCCTATTTCGTGATGGTGTACTATTATTTTAAAATATATTGCTGGATTCAATTAGCTATTTCATTGAAGATTTTTGTATCTATGTTTATGAGAGATATCAGTCCGCAGTTTTCTTGGACTGTCTTTGTCAAGTTTTGGTATCAAGATAGTGCTGGCCTTATAAAATGAGTTGGGAAGTATTCCTTCCTCTTCTGTTTTGTGGAAGACATTTTGCAGAATTTGTGTTATTTCTTTAAACACTAGATGGAATCAAGCAGTGATACAATCTAGGCCTGGAAATTCCCTTTTCAGAAAGATTTTGACTATGGATTTAATTTGTTTAATAGTTTTAAGACTACATAGATTACTTATTTCATGTAGGGTGAGTTTTGGTAGTTTGAGTTTTTTGCAGAATTACTTCATTTTGTCCAGTTTTTACATGTATGAGCATTGAGATGTTCACTTACCCTATTAATGCATATTTAATCTATAGTGCTCACTATAGATGAGCATTGAGATGTTCACTTACGCTATTAATGCATATTTAATCTATAGTGCATTAATAGGGTAGTGCTCACTTACCCTATTAATGCATATTTAATCTATAGTGATGCCCTCATTCCTGATCTTGGGAATTTGTGTCTTTGATCATTTTTCTTTTCAAACTTCTAAGATGTTTATCAATTTTATTGTTTTTTCCAAAGAACCAGGTTTTGGTTGTATTTTTTCCCCACTTATGGTTTAATTAATTCCCACTCTGATCTTTATTATTTCCTTCCTTCTTCCTTTAGGTTTATTTTTCCCTTCTCTTTTTTGTTTATTAAGGTGGAAACTTAAATAATTGGTTTGAGATCTTTTTCCTTTCTAATATAACCATTTATTTTATTTATTTTTTATTTTTTACTTTTATTATTTTTTTCTAATATAACCATTTAATGTTTGGAGAGTTTCCTGGTTTTTCTTTTAGTTATTGACTTCTCGTTTAATTCCATTATGGTCAAAGAACATATATTGTATGACTCAAATTCTTTTAAATTTGTTAAAGTTTATTTTATGACCAAAGATATGGTCTGTCTTGGTGAATGTTCTTTGTGTACTTGAAAGGAATACATATTCTGCTCTTGTTGGATGGAATATTTTATGAATGTCATTTAGATTAAGTTGGCTAATGGTGATTGTTCGAATCAGCAATTATATAATCTTGCTGATTTTCTGTGTTCTGTTTCAATCAATAACTGAGTGAAGAATGTGAAGTCTTCAACTATAATTGTGAATTCACATATTTCTCCTTTTAGTTCTGTTAGTTTTTGCTTCATGTTTGAAGCTCTGCTGTTTGATGCATACATATTTAGAATTGTTATGACTTCTTGGTGAAATGATCATCATATTTTAATAGAATTACCCTCTTTATGCCTAATCACTTTCTTTGTTCTGAAGTCTACTTTGTCTGTAATTAACATAGCCACTAACTTATTTTCCTGTTTTGAAAATGTGTACATGGTACCTTTATTCAATTTTTTGCTTTAGATTTATCTATATCATTACATTTGAAAAAAGTTTCTTGGGTATAGTATATAATTGGAGCATTTTAAAAAAAATCATTCTGTGGCACCTGGCCCTCTGAGTCTGAAGAGCATGAGATTCTCAATCTCAGGGTCATGAATTCAAGCTCCACATTGGGGATAAAAATTACTTAAATAAAATTTAAAGAAATATTCTGATATCTATATTTAAACCATTTACATTTAATGTAATTATTTATATGTTTAGATTTAAGTCTATAATCTTAGTGCTTGTTTTCTGCTTGTAAGTCTATGTTTCTGTTTTCAGCTTTGTGAGATCCTGAGCAGAAAGCCTAGAAACTCCTTTCTAGGTTTCCTAGGTTTCTGACTTACAGAACTATGAGATAATAAATTTGCGTGCTTTTAAGCTGCTAATTTTGTAGTAATTTGTCATGCAGCAATAGAAAATGAATATAGGTCTTTTGCCACATAGAATCAGTGTTAGCCTGTATGACCAATAGAATATAGAGGAAATGACAGTGTATTACTTTGAAGTCAACCTCATAACAGCTCTGTGAAGAGGAATGGAAAAAGCTAAGCCCTCCTGCCAACAGCCAGGATCATTTTCTAGTCATATGAGTGAGCCACCTTAGAAGTGGATCCTCTAAACCCAAACAAATCTTCGGATGTCCATAGCTCCAGCTGACATCTGATCACAACTTCAAGAGAAATCCTTAGCTCAAATCATTTAGCCAAGCAACTCCTGAATTCCTGACCACAGAAACAGTAAGAGAGAATAATAAATGATTGTTGTTTAAGCCACTAAATTTTAGGTCACCTTTTAATGCAGCATTAAATAACTAATATATGGCCTATTGTGTGCTAGGCCACTGTTCTACATGATAGGAATATAGCAATGAATAAAGCCAAGTGCCTTCTATCATGGAGTTTATATTCTACTTTAAAGGAAGAGATGGAAAATATAAATAGATGAACATATGCTTTGTCAGGTTTTAGTAAGTGATGGTAGAAAAATAAAGCAGAGTGAAAAGATTGGAAGTAATGGAGAGGTTTCTGTAAGATGGTCAGGAACACCTCTTTGATAAGTAGAAATTTGAAAGTGACCTGAAGTGAAAGATCAAGCTACACAGATATTTTGGGGGCAGAACATTCTAACAGATGGAGCTTCAAACATAAAGACCATGAGGTGAGAGTGTCCATAGGGAGTATGAGGAAATTGCCAAATATGTGAAGAGTTCTGTTTCTAGTTTTTTTTTTTTTTTTTTTTTAAGATTTTATTTATTTATTCATGAGAGACACAGAGAGAGAGAGGCAGAGACACAGGCAGAGGGAGGAGCAGGCTCCATGCAGGGAGCCCGATGTGGGATTCGATGCCGGGACTCCAGGATCACGTCCTGGGCCAAAGGCAAGCGCCAAACCACTGAGCCACCCAGGGATCCCTGTTTCTAGTTTTAACTGATACATTTCTAGAATGTTTGGAATGAGAGTTGCCAGATTAAATACCTGATTCCCTGTTAAATTTGAATTTCAGATAAATAATAATTTTTGTTTTTTGTATAAGCATGTCCCAAATATTACATAGATATATTTACTAGAAGGTATTAATTATTTATCTGAAATTCAAATTTAACTAGACATATCTTGAATTTTTATTTGCTGTATCTGGGAGTCTTATATAGAGCAAAGGAAAATCTGAAGGCAAGCCGCTAAAATGATTACAAGGATGGAAAACACGTCTCTTTGGAGGAATGATGAAGGAGTTCCTATGTATATTCTGTAACAGGGAAGGCTAAGAGGATGCTCTCATTCCTACCCCTAAATTAGGGCATATATCAGGCCGGCTGCTCAGCAGGGAGTCTGCTTCTCCCTCTCCCTGAGCCACTCTCCCTGCTCATTCTCTGTCTCTCTCTCTCTTACTCACTGTCTCTCAAATAAATAAATAAAATACGTAAAAAAAAAAAAAAAAATAGGGCACACAGAATAGAAAATGCACAGGATGGGGCACTAGTATAGTTAACTACCTTCTGGATAGCTTCTTTCAGATGTTTTGAAGGTACTGGAAACTAAAACGTACTAAATCTATGTATGTCTTTGGACAAGCATCTTCATAGGTCCAGTAAAACCATAGTGCTGGGTTTTACTGAGCTGGGTGGTTCAGTGGTTGAGCGTCTGCCTTTGGCTCAGGGCATGATCCCAGATTCCCACATCGGGCTCCCTGTGGGGAGCCTGCTTCTCCCTCTGCCTATGTCTCTGCCTTCTTTCTGTGTCTCTCATGAATAAATAAATAAAATCTTAAAAAACAAACATAGTGCCAGATAATATCTGCAATCCCTTTGTCTCCAGTGCTTTGAGATTCAATGAATGGATAGAAATTGCACAATAAGTTGTTTTTTTCCATCTCCACAGAGAATAGCGCAAAGTTGATGAGTCTTGCAATGAGAGAATTGATTAAACGTAAGGAAGAATTTCTTAACTGAGAGACAATTAATCACTGGAATGGCTTTTAAGGGAGGCTATGGAGTCTTGCTCCCAAGTGATCTTCAGGAGGAGGTAGCAGCTGTTATGGGCAGCACAGACTCACAACACCATCTTGGAGTGGGATGACTCAACCTGCTGGCCTCTTGAGGTCCAGATCTTGAGGGGATGATTCCCTTTTGGTCTAGAGAAGTAGAGGGAAATGACCCTTGATTACTCTTAGGAGTTGTACTGCTTCTCTAAGACTCATGATGTTATTGTAGCCCTCAAACAGGCTTTCAAAAGTGTCCTTTAAAAAAAATATTTAAATTCAATATAGCAGCATACAACACCCAGTGCTCATCCCATCAGGTGCCCTCCTGAATGCCTGTCATCTAATTATCCCATCCCCCCAACCACCTCCCCTTGTGCAACCCTTTATTTGTTTCCTAGAGTTAGGAGTCTCTTATGGTTTGTCTTCCTCTCTAATTTTCCCCACTCGGTTTCCCTCCTTTCCCTGATAGTAACTTTCACTATTTCTCTTATATAGAAAATATGCATTTTGATAAGTTCTCCAACTGGTCCATATGCATACTGCAATTTGAGAACCATAGGCATTTAGAAATGAGGAGCTTTCTTGTTTTACTATGAATAGGCCTTTGAGACATATATAGTTTTGCATGTGGTGACTGAGATCCCTGCCTAAGCTTATTTCTGGAGGGGAAATATATATGCTAAGAATGGAACCAGAGAATGGAGATGCTAAATGATTTAAAGAGGATTTTGGTCAGGACATTCTAGGCCAAGGGGAAGCATAGATGAGAGGGAATGAAACAGGAGTTTACTTAATCTTAACTTTTGCCAGGCACTCTCATTACAATAAAAAACTATGTCTTGAAACTATTTTTGTCCCTTTTTATCTTCTTGAAATTTTCTATCCAATCTTTTAAAAAAATTTTTGAATAGTACCTTTTTTTAAACCAAAGAGAAGGGTTTTTTTTCCCCCCCCATTCTATAATCAGAACAGATTGAGGACCCAGAATATCCCAAGGAGCCATGGGACAGACAACCATCTCTTCTTAAATTTTTTGGAAAGAACCAATGGAGCTGGTAAAAATACAATAGAGGAAGATCTCAGGGTCACCTAGGAGGCAATTCAATGCAATTTAATATTATGAAAAGAATCCAAAGGCACACAGCATTCCCAAGTTCCACTTTGACCCTGTATTTTAAGAGTTGTTGCAAAAGTCCTTGGTGAGGAAGAACTAGGAAGGAAAGACCCAAATGTAGAACATTCCAGATTTCCTCTCCATGCCAGTGTTTACTGTTTAAGCAATCTCAATGAGGCAGTTAAGCCCAAATAGAGTAAATTCATCTTTTAGCCCACATCCACAAAACTTGCCCCAGAGTGGGCTGCAGCTAGTCTTTGCCTATAGTGACTCCAAACTGATTCTAAACATTTCTTCCAATAGATTTACACAAAATAAATTTTTCCCTTGGCAGAGCAGCTTGGTTTGATTTGGGTTATTTGACTACAAAAGCCCAGAGGCCAAGCATTTGTTTAGAAATATTAGGATCAGCAGCACAAATGAGCTTTTTTTGTGAAAAGTTAAAGATTTCTCATTTAGGGAGGGAGTTCACAAAAGACCCCATTAACCAAGCCTCACCAGTAATTAGTCTGATTTCTCAGGCAAGAGGCAGGCTAATTGTCTGCCATCCATTCCAGAGGCCTAGAGACACTTTAAAACCTACCACCCATTGAAAAATATCTTTGGAGAACTTCCTGCTGCGTCTAAAGTTTTTTCTATTAACTAAATGTTCAAACTGAGATCAATATATGAAAATATTAACAAAATGGCTGATTATAAAGTGTCTTTTCAGATGGCAGATCGGAGGGCCTGTTATGACACTCAACTATAGAGAAGTAGGAAGGGGCTGCTACTTGGTAAACGATACTGTGTAACAAATGTCATTATCCAAATTTAATACCAGAGGAAACTGACGCTCAAAGGAGGTAGATAACTTTCCTGAAGTCACACGATGAGTTCGTGGCAGCGCCAGGATTCAGTGAACCCAAGGGAGCGTGGTTTCCACAGCCCAGCTTAGGGTCAGCAGCAAAGCAGCATGGACCCAGGGGTGTTGAGGCTGGCTCTTTGCCGGCTCTCTACAGACTTGCAGGATGGTCTAGTTGTCATCACGTGATATCTCAGGGACGGAGGCCCTTAGTCGGGTGGGTGTACCCGATAAGGCCAGTGTGGAAGCCAGTGTAGATGGGCTGGCTTGGGTCTAACATGGCTCAACTGAGAATCTGGACTCCTCTCCTCAGTGGCCCCTCTGGGTTGTATGTGCGGAAGCACAGGGCATGTGGACTCAGAACAGAGTCCTTGGGGGGAAGAGGCTACATTTAAACTCCATGCAGGAAGCTGCAGCAGCACTGGTGCCGGACACTTCAGAAACGCCCAGAGATTTCTCTCCAAGTATATGACGTGAGACATTGGCAGCTCTGGTGTAGACAGCTCACTCACTTGCTACCCCCAAAACTTTCTTCCTGATGCATTCAGGGGTCCCCAGGCTGCAGCACAGCACAGTAGGCAGACAGCACTGACCGCACGGCCACCCTCTCTTCTCCTGACACCAGGGGGTGGCGCCGTCAGCCTTGGGTGGCTGCTTGACTCTGCTCTTGCTCCTCCATCGCAGTGCCTCATGACCTCTGTACTTCCTCTCACGCTGCACCCCAATGCTGGGGTGAGGTGAATCCCCTTCGCCTTCTCTTGTATTCCCAAAGCTCCAGCAGACCTCCCATTTCTTAAAGAATTTTCATGGGCTGTGCTCTCTGTCGGTACCTCCTTCAGTCTCATGGGCTACGGAACCCCACAGAAATGGATCCTCGATGGGCCTCTCCTGCTGGCCCCTCAAAAACACCCAGATGTGTCTGAATATGTAGTAGAGTATGAGGCAAGTGTGTGCGTTTTAGACGATGGGGGATCTAAGACTTCATTATTAAAACGCTGATTCCAAGGCCTTAGCCCCAGATGCTCCGATTTGGTGGGTCTGGTGAGCTTGGGCCTGGAGGCTGCATTTTCAATACGCTGCTCAGGGCCTCGGGCACAGAAGGCGTTTGCGCTGCAGCTCTGCCCCGGGTCGGCTGTCCGCGTCCTTCTGTCCGGCTGGGTGCCCAGCTCCTGGTGGGCGGGGTGATGGCTCGTTCTCCTCCACAGCTGGGTGTCTGTCCCAGTGCCGGCACACAGGGGACACCTGTAAAGGCTGCGGCGTGGGTGGGTGGAGGTACTGTGTGAGGGGGCCAATCCGGGTTCCAGAACTGTCCGAGGCATCCTCCTGTCCTTGGTGCCCTGCGGTGGCGGCAGGCCTCCCTGGTTCCCACGTGCTGAGGGCAGGGTTAGACGGCGGGGAAGAGAACTTCAGGAACGGAACCAGCGCCCAGGAGGCAAACGCCGTCGGGGCACAGGCATTTAGGGCCCAGACCAGAATCCGCGTTGGCTCGAGGAAGTGTGTCTGGAATTACGACGGAGAGGGCGTCAGGCAACCCCAAAGACTGGGCAGCACGCGGCTGCGCGATGGCCGCACTGCAGGAGGGGGGTGTCGCCCTCCGCCCCCCGCCTCCGGCCTCGCCCCCGGCCTCTCCACGCCTTCAGGGGCTCCTGGCGGGGCTTCATCATTCAAGGGCACACTCTAGATTCTTCCCGGTACTTGTCGGACACCGAGACGGTTGACCCAAGCGGAGGGATCGGTAATTCTCATACAGAGATTCGGCCTTGCTGCTAAAACTGTCCAAATCGCCCTGCTCGGTGACGCCGCAGAGCTCCTGCGTGTGCGTGTGCGTGCGTGTGCGTGCGTGTGCGTGCATATGCGTGCGTGTGCGTGTGCGTGCGTGCGTGTCCCGTCCTGACCACACAGGGGAGGAAGGCCTGAAGGGACCGTGGCTCCCGTCGGGGACGCTCCCTGGAGCAAGCAGGCCTAGTGCCGGTCTCGCGCTCAGCCTTCCTCCCATGGAGGAAACCCTCTGGCGGGCAGAAGCCGGCTGCCCTCCCGCCCTCCCGGCCAGGATGCCCGGATGCCCACATACCCGGATGCCCGGCCCTCTGGCTCCCAGGCCCTTGGGACCGAGGCGGCGTCCGGCGCAGCTGAGCGGGCTCCTGGCTCCCCGCGGTTGCAGGGCCCTCTCCGGCCTGCGCGCCTCCCCGCCACGCACCTGATCGCACCTGATCGTCCTCTTCCCGACGGCCCTGCCCCCCGCAGGGAGGGACGCCGGCCTCCGCGGTCGCCGCTGAAAGTGGCGGGGACCCCTTGGCCCCGGGGCCTTCGACCCCGCGCCCCGCTCAGTGTGGACGCGGCGTGGCGGCTGCCGGTCGGGGCCCTGGGAGGCCGCCCCGCAGGACGCCCGCCCGGACTTGGGGGACAGCGCGAACTGCGCCCCGGCTGCGGGGCCTGGGCCTGCGAGGCTTCCCGCAGCTGAGGCCCCCGCGCCCCGCCCGTCCCGAAGGGTCAGGGACTGCGTGAGAACTGCAAAAACTGCAGCTGTGTTTTTGAACATTTTGTTTGGGAACAATTTCAAACTTAGGAAAAAGTCGCAAAGATAAAAACAGTACGGGACGGACGCCTGGGTGGCCCAGCGGCTGAGCGTCTGCCTTCGGCCCAGGGTGTGATCCCGGGTCCCAGGATCGAGTCCCGCGTCCCGGGATCAAGTCCTGCACTGGCTCCCGCAGGGAGCCCGCCGCTCCCTCTGCCTGGGTCTCTGTGTGTCTCATGACTAAATACATAAAATCTTTAAAAAGTACAGGAGCACCTACCTGGCCTTCGTCTAACCCCACTTGCTTTATTGTTTGCATGTTTCTCCTCCACTCCATATATATGTACATTGATGTAAATGGTTCAGAGAAGATGTCATATATAACATGTATCTGTACTGATTTATGTCTCTAGCTGCACACGGGAATATATGTACAACGTAGTTTTTTTCCCGAACCATGTAAAAGTAAGGTCCATAATTCATGGACTCCTGAACATGCTGCTGTCTTCTGTGAATAGGGGCATCCTCTTACATAACCATAGGGCTGACATAGTGCTTTTATCTGCTCCACCCGCCACACGCCACTGTTGTTAGTCGACCAGTCCATGTCCTTTTCGGCACCTGGCTCCAGGCTGAGGGCTCACGTTTGGCTGGCGTGTCTGTTTAGCCTCCTGTAATCTGGCTTGTATGAGGTCCATCCCCTGTGTCTCCCTCACACCATTTTTTTCCCTCACAAATTTGTGCGTCATCCTTGTGCACGGGCTTTATTCCGACTTGCGTCTATCTGCTGCCCAAGAGAGTAGCACATGCCGTTTTGTTTTGTAGCACGTTCCTCATTATGTGTTTGGTGTTTCCTCTGGTGAGATTGGCTGTACAATCTCAGCCAGAAAATGCTGGCCAGCTGAGATGTGTCCTATCCCCCACACCTGGAGCCACATGATGTCATCTGTCCCACGTAGATGATAGTTTGGACCATCCAGTCATTGGGTATAATGTCTTCGTTGTCTGCTCGCTGGTTTTCTTCCTTCCCTTGACGCTAGTAAGCAATATGTGGGGAGTCACTGCCACATGCGGAGTTGGTGAATACACGTGAGGTTTGGCGGGGGTGAGGTGCAGAACTGACGGCCAAGAAAGAATTCTTGAGACGTCTTTGGTGCAAAATGATGGTTTTATTAAAGCACAGGGACAGGGCCCGTGGGCAGGAAGAGCTGCTGGGCCTGAGGGGTGGCTGGTTATGTATCTGGGAGGCAGGCAGGTAAGAAAAAGGGAGATTTTCAACAACTTTTTTAAAAAATATTTTATTTATTCATGAGAGAGAGAGAGAGAGGCAGAGACACAGGCAGAGGGAGAAGCAGGCTCCATGCAGGGAACCCAATGTGGGACTCGATCCCTGGTCTCCAGGATCATGCCCTGGGCTGCAGGCAGCCGCTTCAACTGCTGAGCCACCTGGGCTGCCATAAATTTTATTTTATTTTATTTTATTTTATTTTATTTTATTTTATTTTATTTTATTTTACTTTATTTATTTACTTATTTATTTATTTAGACACTGATTTTTTAAAATATTTATTTATTTATTTATTCATGATAGAGGCAGAGACACAGGAGGAGGGAGAAGCAGGCTCCATGCCAGGAGCCCGACGCGGGACTCGATCCCGGGACTCCAGGATCGCGCTCTGGGCCAAAGGCAGGTGCCAAACCGCTGAGCCACCCTGGGATCCCCTTATTTTTAAATAATATCTACACCAACATGGGGCTCAAACTCACAACCCTGACATCAGGGTTCTACTGACTGAGTCAGCCAGGTGCCCCTCAATCAATGAATATTTCTTGAGTAGCTACTATGTACCTAGAGAGACAGGACACTAAGCTGGAGATAGGGAGGGGGAAAACAATAAAAGGAGAAACAATTCTATTCTGATTGGGTGAATAGATGAAATATTTACTTTTCCTATCACTAAGAAAACATATAGCCTCTAATGATGTTTAGAACTATAGGATCTAAGGGCACCTGGGTAGCTCAGTCGGTTAAACATTTGCCTTTGGGGGCAGCCTGGGTGGCTCAGCAGGTTAGCGCCACCTTCAGCCCAGGGTGTGATCCTGGAGTCCTGGAATCAAGTCCCACATTGGGCTCCCTACATGGAGCCTACTTCTCCCTCTGCCTGTGTCTCTGCCTCTCTCTCCCTCTGTGTGTGTCTCTCATGAATAAATAAATAAAATCTTAAAAAACCGTCTGCCTTTGGCTCAGGTTGTGATCCTGGGGTCCTGGGATCAAGGCCCGAATCCAAATAATAAAATAAATAAAATTTATTTTCTCTCAAATAAATAAAATTTATTTTCTCTCAAATAAATAAAATCTTAAAACAAAACAGGATCTAGTCTCCTAAAAGAAAATAACTTTTTTCTTTTACTCTAGAGAAAGAAAATAAAGAAACATAGGCTGATCTTTAATTACAATTCATCACTAAATCTGTGAGATATGGGGCTGCTAAAAGGGTGGTATTTTACTTTGACATTGGGCTTTATAGCTGGACACACTGCAAACCCTAGAGTGATTTGGTGCTTTCCTATGCCCTCTGTCTTGAGCTTGTGAAAAATAGGTCAAGTAAGCCAGAAGCTGCTCAGAAGGAAGAGGCTGGAAAGAAGCTCACAGGCCAGCCTGTCTGGGGAGGAGAAGGGGGGCGGCATGAGATGCAGGCTCCAGGACGAGAACCCCTGCCTCTCCAGGGGACCCCCCTACAACCATTGTGCTAACAGATGATGGATGCCTCAGCTGTCCTTTGCCAGTGGATTTTTAGGGAATGGAAGCAGCAGGGCTTTTTCTGAGCCAATGCACAGACTCCTGGGAACAGTTGAAGTTTCTGCTGTTTAAGGAATTAAATGGTTGGAAGCTCACTCATCCATTAAAAATGCTCCCCAGGATTATACTGAAGTGTTGGGCGGGGGTTTTTCCTGGTACAGAGAAATTCAGAGGCGGATGATGTGCCACAGAAGAGGCTCCAGAGAAAAAGCCCTGCTTGCGAGCCATTTCTGTAGGATGGGAATATGGTGTCTGACAGCCTAACTTCCCCTCACATCCAAACCTATGGCACAAAGTTTCTTCTTCCAATAAGGTCCGACACAAAAGCTCATGCTTTTAGCAATTCTGGCTATATTTTCAGCCAGGCGGATCCCCATGATGATATAGAAAGAATGAAGCACAACAGAAGCCTAGTCTCAGTCTTGGGAAACCTACCATTTTGTCATCCTTACCAATACAGGACAGGGCCAAGAATCACAAAGTAAGAAAAATGAAATAAACCAACCAAACCTGAGAAGCCAGAATTGATGTTACACGATGTTCCATTGGTTTGTTTATACCCTATTTTCAAAAACAACATTAGAGCAACTTTAGGTTGTTTACTTGTGAAATCTTTCAAGGCCCCATTCAGAATCCATTTACATTAACTTTATACATTTTTCTCATCCATCATCCAAACTCTCATATAAAAAGCAATAAATAATTAAATGTGGAAGAACCTACTATAGCAAATAGTAACTGACAATAGGAAATGACAGGTGCCAACAGGATGGGAGACACAAAAACTATAATAGTGTCAAGAACTTAAACCAACCATGTGGACTCATTTATTGTAGGGTTAAATAACCCTTGGAGTCTTAAATCTATATAGATTAGGCCATTTATGATAGTTTTATGAGTAACCTGGAGTCTCTAGGAAAAGAAAAAAAATTATGTTCATTTTGCCTTGTTTAGGAAATTGAAATATATTTGTTTAGGAAGATTTTTGTCTCACATCATTAAAATTCTAAAGTTTTCTGTTTAAATGATTAAACATTCAAGTATTGGAAGACTTAGTCATCTAGAAAGACTCATGGAACAAGGCTCAAAGAAGCCCAGATAGCAAATTTTTGGCTTGAACACAAGTGTATTTGGTGTTTAAATCAGTTAATTCTTGGTGCAAATTATGCTTCTCATCTTGAAAGGTATAATTTGGGACTTCACACAGACCTCTCTGCAAATAGCATTAATATGATTCATACAGTGATGAATCAGAACCTCAGGATCAATTTTTCACTTGGAATCCATATGGGCTTACAAATAGATTCAGTGCCTCTCTAAATTAAAAAGGAAATTTAGAAATAGAATTCAAGGTGTTTAATCTACTACACCTGTGTATCTTTTTGGTTTGGTTGGTTATGCCCTGGACCCCTGAAATTGGCTGAGTCTTTGGCACACTGGTCATAGTCTTTGGCTTCTAAGAGTCTATCCCCCTTCTTACTTGGAATTTTGGTGAGAAGATAGGCCCAAATATCTTTCCTAGACCATAAGGGTATAGGCATATGACCCAGGATTGACCCAGAATTGACCTTGCCCCTTGAATCCACAGGGAGTGTGCTAATAATTGGTGAAGCCTACACTCTTTTAATAAGATAGGGAAGGATGTTGGGGGAAATGACTGCCCTTGGAAAAAAGCAAGGTAGCTTGTAGGGCCAATTGCCTGTGATGTAATGTGATGTGATGTGTGACAGAAGGACCCCTAGTGTCATACCTTGAGGTATGAGTGATAGTGAGCCAAGGGAAACAGAGATAATAACAGAGAGAGACTCTGGATCTGCCCTAACATTTATATACGAGGGTGGGGCATGTGTTGGATCTAGTGATACAAAAAGTGAACATAATTTTGAATATAATAGTAACAATAGTATCTAATATTTTCGAATGCCTATTGTATGCTAAGGAACTAGCATGAATTTCTTATTTAACACTCATTGTTAACATATGTGGTGCAGCCTATTCATATCCCTGCTTGACAACATCAATCATGACTGCTATCTTGTCAAATCCAGGGACCATTCTTAAGTCCTCATTTTGATCTTTAGTGGCATAGAATATATTAATCTCTCCCTTCTTTGGGAGACTACCTACTTGGTTTTCTAAGACATTATATTCCTTGGTCATCCCATTTTCTGGCCATGCTCTTTCTTTTGTGATCTACACTTTCTCTGCTCTCATCAGTTATGTAGGGGAATATCTTGTCTTCCTAAGCCCTCACATGCTGTATAGGCAATCTTGTAATTTATAATCCCACCTATATATTGATAAAGCTCAAAAAAAAAAAACAAAACAATTTATTGAGTAGTTTCTAGATTTCAAAATCTTTTCTAAGTGTTTCACTATAATAACTCATTTAATGCTCAACATCTTGAAGTAGGTCCTATTATCATCCTGGTTTGATAGATGGAGAAATGGAAGGAGAGAGGCTACTCAAGGTCACAGTGGTAAGAGGAGGTGGAAGCAGAATTCCAACCCATGTGGTTCAGCTCAAGTGAGTACAGAGCTGGAGATTATACAACAATGGAAGCTTTCTTTAAGAAAAAGAATACAAAATTATAAGTAAAAATTAAGTAGAAAAGTGAACATGTATTTAGAATGAGAAAAGAAATCATAATAAACTGAAAATTTAAAGGGCTGGCAGAGGGTTCCACTTTTGGCTAAGATGGAATAACAGGCACCACATTTGCTTCCTACCATATACAACTAACATTGCCACAAAATAAGTGACACAATGTTTTTTCAAAAGATTGGATATCAAGCAGCAAAGGACACTAAACTCTAAGAAATGGGAAACAAATGAAATAAACCTTACAATTGCGCCCAAATTACTTCATTGAGTATTTCCAGGCTATAAGACAAAGAAGAAAAAACTAGGCAGAACCAGATTGATTCCCTGGATAAGAAGGCTGAACTGAGGGTCTGGGGCAAGGCAACTGAAGTTCACAGAGTACTGGAGAGGACAGAGCTGCACAAAGAATTCCAAAGAACAGATGGTTCCCTTTAAGTATTTGGCAGAGCACTCATCAGTGTGTCAAAAGGACCAGAAGGAACAACGCCTGGAATTTGTACAAGACCAATAATAGTATCTCCTCCCACCACACAGACTGGAAACCTCATAATTTTCAAAACATTAGGTAAAATTCTCAGAGGCACATTGCCTAAGTAGTGGGAAATAATTAACTCTAGACTGAAGACTGGTCTGCTCTCACCTAGGAAATCTTAAAAACAAGATGAAAAAGAATCAAACTGTTTCCTAGTAATACAACTGCGTCTCAGAAAACAGCCGATGATATTTATAGCAATTAAAAAATATCCAGCAGCCAACAAGAAAAATCCACAACTGGCATTCAATAAAAAATTATCAGGTATCAATAGAAGCAGGAAAGTATGACCCATAAGGAAAAAAAAAATTTATAAAAGTCAACCTGGAGGGATCCCTGGGTGGCTCAGCAGTTTAGTCCCTGCCTTCAGCCGGAGTGATCCTGGAGTCTTGGGATCGAGTCCCACATTGGGCTCCCCGCACGGAGCCTGCTTCTCCCTCTGCCTGTGTCTCTGCCTCTGTGTGTGTGTGTGTGTGTGTCTCATGAATGAATAAATAAAATCTTAAAAAAAAAAAAGTCAACCTGGAACTTATATAGATGTTAGAATTGGTGGGCAGGAATGTAGGACAGTTATTATAACTGCATGATACATATTTTAAAAGGTAAGTAAAGACATGAAAGTTATTAAAAGATCCAAGTTAAATCTCTAGAGATAAAAACTATAATGCCAAAATGGAAAAATATTAGAGAGACTTAATGGCAGAAGAATTGATTGCAGAAGAAAAAAGTAGTGAACTTGTAGACAAAGATATTTGTCAGTTCTGAAATGATGTAAAGAGAGAAAAAATAATTTTTAAAAAGTGAACAGTGCATCTATATACTAACGGACATCTTCAAGTGGCCTAATATACAAGCAATTAGAGCTCTGAAAAGGAAATGGGCAAAGAAAAATTATTTGAAGAACACGGGTCCCCAATTTCTCAAATCTCATTAAAACTACATGGAGCTTTAATGACCCCAACCACAAAAAATGAAGAAAACCACACCAAAGCACATCATAATCAGATTTCTGGGAAAATCTTAAAAGTGGCTTACAGGAAAAAGGACAATTACACTCAGAGGAACAAAGGTAATAATGACAGCAGGTTTCTCATCAGAAAAACACATATACACGCACACAAGCAAAGCACATGACAGTGGAGCAACATGTTAAAAGAATCGAAAGAATAAAAACCTCTGTTAATACAAGATTTTTATACCCAACAAAAATAGCTTTCAAAAAGTGAAGCAAAATAAAGACTTTACCTGACATAAAATGGTGAATAAATTTATCATTTATGGACTTATAGTACAAGAAAGTCCTTTCTTTAATTTAAGAAATTAAAGGAAGTCCATCAGGCAGAAGAAAAATGATACTGGATGGAAATAAGGATCTAAAAAAGGCTAAAGAATATTGAAGGTGATAACTACATGGGTAAATATATATGACTTAATCTTATATTTAAACTTAGTTTTATAGATGATAATTAATTGGTAAATGCAAATCAAAACCACAGTGAAGTACCACCAGGACAGCTATGGTCAAAAAGACAAATAGTTACAAGTATTGATGAGGATGTAGAGAAAATGGCACCCTTATAATTGCTAATATGAGTGTAAAATGGTACAGCTGCTCTGGAAAATGGTCTGGCAGTTCCACAAATGGTTAAACGAGAGTTGCCATATGACTCAGCAATTCTACTTGTAGGTATATACACAAGTGAAATGAAAACATATATCCACACAAAAACATGCACGAGTGTTGTTGACCCCTAAAAAAAGATAACCAGTTATTTTACCAGTAAAATGAGTTTATTTGGAAATACCATTTTACCAGTAAAATGAGTTTATTTGGAAATAGCAGAGAATTGCAATTTGGGACATCCAACTATGGGGAACTATAGGCAAGGTCAGAGAATAGAGAAGAGGGGTTTGCTTTTAGGAGGGAAAGAAAAAAGCTGGGAGGGGCTGTTACAGCTTCTCATTGGCTGGGCTGTTGCTGGGCAAGGAGGAATTCTTCCTTCTTCCTGATGGAGTATGTAGAGTGAGATTCTTTCTGCTGGGGAATGTGAGCTATGCTTCTCACAGTGAGTGGTAGTGCTTGAGAGGTAGTACATCAGAGCTCCTGGCTCCAGTGTAAATGGGGTTTCCTTTATTTATTTTCAGAGTGTTCATACTAACAGTATTCATAACAGTTCCAAAGTGGAAACAACCCAAATGTCCATCAACTGATAGAGTATTTAGAAAGTAATATATTTATATATGGAATATTATTCAGCAATTAGAAGGAATAAAATACTAATACATATTACAACATGAATGAACCTTGAAAACATGCTAGGTGAAAGAAGCCAGTCATTAAAGACCACATATTGTATGATTCCATTTATATAAAATGTCCAGAATAGGCAAATCTATAGAGACATAAAGAAAATTAGTAGTTACCTATGGCTGGAAGGATGGAGCATTCGATAGATATAGGCAAAAGGGGTTTCCTGTGATAAAAATGTTCTGGCATTAGTGGTAACAATTGCACAATCTCGTGAATATACTAAAAAATACTAAATTATACACTATCAAAAGGTGAATTACATAGAATGTGAATTATATCTCAATAAAGTGATTATAAAATGATAACTATTTAAACAAAAGTAATAATTAATTGTGAGTTTTGTAACATATATATAAGTAGGATGCAAGAAACATAGTATAAAGGCCCAGAGGGAAGAACTGGAAATACACTTTTGTAAGGTTCTTATACTCTACATAAAATGATATAATTTTACTTGAAACATATCATGCTATATTAATGATGTAGAGCACAGCCCCCAAAAGCTAACACTAAAATAAGAAAACAAAGAATCATAGTCAATAAGCCAAATAAGGAGATAAAATGAAATTGTAAAAAGTACTCAATTGAAAAGAGGTAGAAAACTAGAGGGAAAAGAATAAAGAACAGATGGGTCAAATAGAAAACAAAAAACAAGATGATAGGGTTAAAGCTAGCTTTATCAGTAATCATATTACATACAAATAGTCTAAACACTCCAATTAAAAGGTAGAGATTGTCAAATTGATAAAAGAAGCAAGAACTAATTATGTGTTGCCTGCAAGAAACGCACTTTAAAGACACAAATAATATTAAAAAATGCAAAAAGTTTACTGTGTTAATACCATTCAAAATAAAGCTGAAATGGCTATATTTATATCAGACAAAACAGATTTCAGCGTAAAGAGTATTGCCAGGGATACAAAATGACATTTTCTAATGGTGAAAGAGCCAGTTCATTAAGAAGGCATACAAATCCTAAATATTATGCTGCTACTAACAAAGCTTTAAAATACATGAAGTGAAAACTAACAAATGTAAAGAGAAATAGACAAATCTTTGATTATAGCTAGAGATTTCAATACCCCTCCCTCAATAATCAATAGAATAAGTAGAGAACATAAGAAAATCAGTGAGGATATAGAAGACCACATCAACACTACCAGCCAAGTAGACCTAACTGACATTTAGAGAGCTTGCCATCTAATAAGAGTGGAATGAATACACATTCTTTTTATAGTCCATTTACTAAGATAGACCATATCCTGCAGCATAAAATAGTCCCAATACATCTAAAAGGATTCAAGTCACTCAAAACCTGCCCTGTAATCATAATGGAATTAAATAGGAAACCAAGAAAAGAAAGATCTCTGGAAAGTTTCCAAATCTTTAGAAACTAATGAACATACCTCTAAATGGATCAAAGAAGAAATCAAAAGGAAAATTAGAAAGTATTTTAATCTGAATGCAAATAAAACCACAACCTATTGAAGAGCAGGTAAAAGCAGCTTACAAGGAGTTATAAGGGGTCCCAAGGAAAGTTCTGCGTGTAATAACGGCTATATTCACTATCTTAATTGTGATGTGTGATTCACTCTCTTGAGGATGATAATTTCATGGGTTTATAGAAATTTCAAAACTTACCAAATTGTATAGTCTATGTGCAGTTTATTCTGCCAATTATATCTCAATAAAGTTGTTTAAAAAGTCATTTAAAAAGCTGTCAGATCCTGCAAATATAAAATAATCCAGAAAATAACATATTTTCATTAATTAACCTTCTGACACATCTCTGAAGTACTTTTTTCCTAGAAAGTTTTGCTGAGTTCTCTTTAATTGCCTTTCTATAGGGCAAAGATTTTGGAACATTATGTCCTACAGCTAGAATTGAAAGAATTCAGTCTTTCCTCTATCATTGTTAATCAAAATTTGTATTTGAAAAAAATTTGTATTTGAGAAAAGCTTCAAACTATTTTACTCCACTGGTGATACTTATGCATTCTGCTTGGGAAACATTAGGCATCACCAGTATAAGGTGAATCAGACACCCTAAGATGAGATTTGCATATGTTTTTATTGATGATGTACTTGCTATTTTTAGTGCTTCTCTAAGATTGGGCCCTATTAACCCAGGAGCTTTGATATATTCTCTTTTGTGCAATTTCAATTGTATAAGCTGCATTTTAAGTAGAATTACTGAATAGGTAATTAAATAGGTACCAGGCACTGTTCTAAGTACTTCAGGCATAGCAGCAAATGAAATTAGCAAAAAAAACCCAAAATCCTGGTCTTCATGGAGCTTACATTTTAATGGCAGGAGAAACAAAATAAAGTAATAAAACTCAAAAGGTATAGTATGATATACTATACATTAAGTGCTATGGCAAAAAATAAAGCAGGAAATGAGGATAAAGGTGGAATTTTTTACAGCAAGGTTAGAGGAACCCTCGCTGAGAAGGTGACTTTTGAGAAAAGATCTGAAGAATCTCAGGGTGAGAGCCATGGGGATATCAGGAAGGGGAGAATGTTCTGTAGAGGGACAGCATGTGCAAAGACTTGAGGCTGGCGTGTATGGGGAGTAATGGGGAGGGGAATGAAGTGGCTCCCGCGGGGTGAAGAAGGTGAGAGAAGTAGGAGAGGAAATCAGAGAGATATGGCGTCCAGAACTGTAGAGAAGTGCAGTTTTTACTCAAGGGTTGATGGGAGCCATTGCAGGATTCTGAGCAGATGGGTGACATGACCTGATTTGTGTTTTAATGCTATTGCTGTAGTGGGTTGAATAGTGGCCCCTAGAAGTTTTTCATGTCTTAATCTCCAGTCCCTGTGAATGAGAACTTATTTGAAAATAGAGTCTGTGGACACAGAAACACCCAGAGACATGGAGAAGAAGACAATGTGAAAACGGAAGCAGAGTGATGTGACTACGAGAACCAGGGAGGCCAAGGATTGCCTGCAATCCTAGAAGCTAGGAGAGAGGCGTGGAACATCGAGATCCTCCCTCGGGAGCCTGCAGAAGTCAGCGCCTCTGCTGACACCTGGATTTCAGACCTCTGGCCTTCAGAACCAGGAGAGAGTTCAATTTCCATTTTAATCCACCAAGCGTGTGGTCATCTGCTACGGCAGCCGAGCTAATGAGTACAGTAACGTTGGCTTCGGTGTGGAGAACTGACTGGAGGGTGAGCAAAGGAAGCCTCTCAGGAGGCTGCTGTGACAGTCCAGGTGACACAGCGTGTGCTTGGAACACAGCGGTGGCGGTGCAGTGGTGAGAGCAGCCACGTTGCACAAGTAGTTTAAAGGGAGAGCCAAGCGGCAAGTCGGAGGTGGGGTGTGAGAGAAGGAAGCTTGGTGGGAAGGTGAGTGGAGGCTAAGTCGCTAAAGAGGTGGACTGTGCTGGTTCTTAAGTTCCTGTTTCTCAGCTCCTGTCCCCCTGCAGACCGCCTTTCAGCTGTGCCAGCTTGCTCCACATGAGGCTCTGCCGACAGGAGGTGCTGGAGGGGACTGCCAGCCTGAGGAAGGAGGGGGACATGTTCCATCATGTCCCTGTCAGTGACACTGCAACCGTAGCTGGTTCCCATTTCCTCACACAACCAGAACCAGCCTCACTGGGCCCCCTCAGAGGTACCAGTGCCAGTTGCCTTTGGTTCTCTCCTCAGAGGTCTAGCTCTGTGGGCCCCTCCTATGGGTTCAGATAACCCCAACTCTTCTTTCTGTTGGCCAACCTCTTAGGGTAGTGGCTGCTTCCAATGCTGACCACCATAGTGCCACCTCAAGGGTCCTCTTTGGCCTTTTCAGTTAACAACAATTTATATTCAACTCTCTCTGTTAAAATACCTGTTGTGGTTCAAGTTCCCAAACAGACTCTGACTAAAGCCGAAGGCGTCAATGATGCCAAGAGGCCGTGGGAGAAGGTCTGGAGTTTTGGTTTGGACAACTTCCATTCAGATGCCTATTAGACAGCGTGAGGTATCCAGGAGCAATTTGGCTCTGAGTTTTGAGTTTCGGGGAGAAGTCTGGGCTGGGGACAGCAATGTGAAAGTCACCAACACAGGCACTGAAAGCCACAAATCGCAAGCCTATCTGGAGACACTTTGGTCTTGTTTTGCTTTTTGATCCCAGGGTCTCGGCACAGATCTTGGCAGAGAGAGAGGCTTCGTAAAGATTTGTTGAATGAAGGATGCGTGGTTAAAAGAATCAGCGAGGGCCCTGGGTGGCTCAGTCGGCGAAGCATCTGCCTTCGGGTCAGGTCATGATCCCGGGGCCCTGGGATGGAGCTCGGAGTCCAGCTCCCTGCTCAGGGGGGCCTGCTGCTCCCTCTCCCTGAGCCCCTACCCCCTGCTTGCACTCTCTCTCTCTCTCTCTCTCTCAAATAAAATGTCAAAAAAAAAAAAAAAAAAAAAAGAACCCACGAATGGCTTAGTGGAGTTGCTGGGCCTGCAGTAGTAAGCTGCTTTGAACATAAAAGAAGTTTCCTAGAAGTGGCCGCTTCTGGGACACGGGGATCATGCTGGACTCAGTGTCCACTTGCGCAGGCTCAGGTGCGAGACCGGGTGACTGGCCCCAGAGAAGGGGTTCCCTCGAACAGCAGGTGTCCCCTTGGAGTTTTTTGGAAACCAAGGCTTCATTGCTTTTGGTCCAAAACCAGCGTTTGGCAAAGGAGCCTCCAGGCTGCAGCAGTTTACGGCAAGGCCGCGCCTGGGCTTCCCTCCGGATAGAACCTGGCCTTATGTTCAGCCTCCCTCCCTTCCTTCCTTCCTTCCTTCCTTCCTTCCTTCCTTCCTTCCTTCCTTCCCCTCCCCGCCCAGCTTAGGTTCCCGTGAATTATTCATTATCCATCCCTCCCAGGCCTTTGTCGCTGGAGCCGCTTCCTCCAGGCTGCTCTGCCCTGCGGTCTGCAAGCCATGGCAGGTAAGGGCCTGCTCCTCAGCCCAGGAGGGGACAGGCTGCCTGGTCCCGGGTCCCAGTGGCCAGGAGCGCGGGGGACAGGTGTGCCCAGTCCTCAGGTCCCCGCGGCCAGGAGCGTGGTGGGACAGGTGTGCCCAGTCCCGGGTCCCGGTGGCCAGGAGCACAGGGGGACAGGTGTGCCCGGTCCCCAGGTCCTAGTGGCCAGGAGCGCGGGGGGGACAGGTGTGCCCGGTCCCGGGTCTTGGTGGCCATGCAGGGGGTCAGGTGTGCCCGGTCCTCAGGTCCCCACAGCCAGGAGCGCAGGGGGACAGGTGTGCCCGGTCCTGGGTCCCCATGGCCAGGAGCGCGGTGGGACAGGTGTGTCTGGTCCTGGGTCCCAGTGACCATGCGGGGGGACAGGTATGCCCGGTCCTCAGGTCCCTGCAGCCAGGAGCGCGGGGGACAGGTGTGCCTGGTCCCCAGGTCCTAGTGGCCAGGAGCGCGGAGGGACAGGTGTGCCCAGTCCCGAGTCCTGGTGGCCACGCGGGGGGACAGGTGTGCCCGGTCCTCAGGTCCCCGCGGCCAGGAGTGCGGGGGGACAGGTGTGCCCGGTCCCGGGTCCTAGTGGCCAGGAGTGCGGGGGTGGGGAGGGGGGGACAGGTGTGCCCGGTCCCGGTGCGGGCCGCGGGCGTCCAGGGCCCGTCCCGATTCTGCTTTCCCGCCCATCCCCTGCAGCAGCGGCGCCGGCGCGGAGCAGCGAACGGGACCGGCCGGAAGGGAACAGCTCGGGGTAAGAGGCCGAGGCCGCAGGGCCCGCTCCCCGCCTGGGGCCTGGGCGTTTGCTCTCCTCCAGAACTGTCTCCCTTTTAAAAAATAACCCAGGCGGGGTCGCTCACCACGTGACCAAGCTTGGGTCGGCTGCAGCGCAGAAGACTGCACGTGAGCCGGGGGTTTGAGTAAATTCGATTTGAAATAGGATCGAAAAGTGCTCACTGTGCCCCCTCCGCGTGTATTTCTGTTGAACGTGATCTTGTGAGAAATATGCTGAGCAACAGCTGTGAATTTTAGTGCAACTGTGTCTGCAGAGTGAATATGAAATGTTTGCCTTCCTTCTGCTTGGGTCCTTTGGTGACCCGATGTTTGCTGTGCTGGCTGTGTCCCCTGCTCTTGGGGGGAGGGGGTCCTGCTTTCCAGCCCTCCCTTCCTCAGGCTGTGGGAGGCCTTGCCTTGCAGGGGAGCCCTAGGAGCATGCAAGAGGGGGGGGTGTCCACGCCGGAGGCGCCACAGACCCGGTGCTGGGGGGCCGGGGGGAAGGTGGGAAGCGGGCAGGCTGCTGAAATGCTCAGGAGGTCTTGCTCTGTCTCAGGGCCTAGAGGAAATAATCTATTTGTTTTTTCCTCTCTGGTCCCCAAATCTTAGCCTGCAATCAGTCTCCCCACATTTTGGGAGGGCACCTGAAGGTGGTGGAAGGAAGGAGGCCTTGTCCCTTCTCTGTTCAGGAGAGGCTGAGCACCCCCCTCCTCCCCATCTCCCATGGGGCATCTGCAGGGCAGAGGGGCAGGTGGCCCATGGACGACCATGTTGTGTCATCGGGAGAGGAGGGTGAGAGGACAAGATTCAGGACAGTGGAGCAACAGAGAGGCGGTGGCTTCCCTTCCTCTTACCACAGTCCCTGCTCCCAAACTGATAGGTGCCCTTTGGCGGGCCGCGAAGCAGGGTGGGAGCACCCTCCTGGCAGCTCACCTGTAGACAAGGGGAGATGGGGACAACCAGGGGCCTGTAATCAGGAAGCATTCACAGCGAGTCTCCTGCCCTCCCAGGCCCTGTTTTAGTGTCCACACAGCCCACTGGCAGGCACAGCCTTTCTTTGAGAATTTTATTATGATTTTTAAGTGACTACAGAGCGTGTCCTATGATCACAGACGCATCAAGAACTCAAGGTGTTCACCTTTGCTAATGTTTAACAGAAAAGTGGGTAACTGGGCCCATCTCCCTTCCTGTGGGGAAGCAGAAGTAAATTGAGCAAGAACATTTTATTCTGAGGCAGTGGGCTCTGTGAGAGCCAGGGGCGGTGCTGGTCCTCACCTGGAACATTCGGTGCAGTCAGCTGGGAGTGGTCCTTCCCAAGCAGATGCTTCTTCTCCTGCGGACCTGAACACTTTTGTCTTCTGGTCCCCAGGACCCCAGCCCATCCCCAGACCCTCAGGGGTGTCTCCTTCCGCTTTTGGGAATGACTCTTGGTGTTGTCAAGCCCTGGGTTGGAAACATGAAGGATGCTTTCTGGGAGGATATCCAGGCAGGTGAGGGATGGTGGGACCCCTCAATGGGGGTTGTCAGAGACTTTGTTCTCCTTTTCAAAGGCAAACAGTCATTCACATGAGATAAAAACCCTTGCTAAAGAGTGAGAAATAAATTTAGTTGTCATAAGGTATTTTTTGTATCATAAGGATTTTTTGCCTGAAAAGATGATATATTTTGGTATCTTGGCTCTGACACATGGCTTGGGTGTATTTTTAACCAAAAAACATTCACTGTAGTACATTTGAATGCCATCAATCTGCTTTTCTTCAGTGATGACCTTGGGCTCAGCCAGAGTCTTTGGCTGGATTGAGATTGGGTACTTTCTTTCCTTTTTGCCAAGTAAACCCTTTTAATGTCAAAATAGGAGGTAATGTGACAAGTGAACCAGGTATTGGAATATAAGCATAAAGAAAAGCCAAAGAAATGTGTAGTCAAAAATTCATAATAGAAATTATTAAAAATTTTCCAACTCTCTATACACTGCTAAACTCATAATTCCTTTAAAATTTAAAAAAAATAAGTATTTTCTTAAACCAGTCAGGAAGCAGTGATGCTTTTTACAATGAATAGGCTCAGTGTAAATTTTTAGAGGCCTTGGGTTTGTGGGCAGGTTATTGCAGGATTGGGTTAGTTTATAGACACAGCGTGCTTGGAAGGACAAGCAGCATTGAGGCTTTGGGCTCATTAATTGGCTGGCCCAGGACCCTGAGAGTGGTGGATCCTGGAGCAGAAGGAGACCTACACTGATTTCAGGGAACCTGCCTGCTTGCCATCTCTCCCTCGCTGTTTCTTTGCTTTAGTCACTCTGTTTCTTTCTGTTTGTTTCTGTTTCTGTTTCTCTCTTTTTGGTAGACTTTACAAAATAGAGTATATAATTGCAGACACACACACACTGAAAAACTTCTGGGAATATATACCCCCTGATGTTTTCACAGTTACCTCTGAGTGAGAGGATTACATAAGATTTTACTTTCTCCTTCATATGTGTCTTTATTTCTCAGGTTTTTTTCCAGTGAGTATATATATCTTTTTTCATCAGAAATTTTTGATAAAACCAAGAAGTAGGGATGTGAAAGAGCAGGTTGCCCAAGATTCTCCCCCCACTCAGCTGTGATATCTGTTTGGGGTAGAGACAGCAGTTTGTTCACTGTCAAATCCACAGGCCTGGCATAGTGGCTTTCACGGCATGGGCTTCGACATGTGTTTGTGGGACGAATAATTAGAGAAGGAACCAGGATGAAAAGAAGGTGATTTTGGAGGAAGCAGCTTACTGGTCAGTGTTCAAATGATGCTGCCAAAGATTCAGTCTGTTTGACATTAAAAGGACAATGGATTGAAACTAAAATGCTCTAATTGGATAGAACTTACAAAGGATCTAATAACACTCTTCATTTTAAGCCCTGTAGTCCTTTGTTAGAGAGAATATTAGAGACGAGATCCAGACGTGGTTGTTGCTGTAGAAAAGAAAATCTGGCATATATTTTTTAGCCAAGAGAGCCTTTTGTTGGAATCCTAAATACCAGTATTTGGTCACATGCTAAAAATATCTATAACAGCAATTGTGGGATGCGGGGGAAGCTCCATCCTCTCTGAGTTTGACAAGACTGTTTCTTTCAAGGGGAAATAATGGACTTAGCTGGTGCCAAGCCTGCCTGTGGAGGGAGGAAGCTGACCTTACAGTCTCCCCATTCCACACAATCTGGGTGTTCAGCCAGCCGGGACTTGAGGTGTCTGCCTGGCTCAGCAAAGTGCCCTTGCAGGTAGCTCCCAAACTCCCTGGAAGCAGGCGGCTACAAGTATCTGATCTGGAGACTACAAAAGTTTAGCCACTTAGGAAACATTAACCTGCTTCAAATGGGAGACTCACCCCAGCTACAACTCTAATAGGATGTTAAAGGTCTGCCGAAGGATCTTTCCAGAAACTACAGTTCTACAGCAGAACACTCTGGGGTTTTAATAGTAGAGAATCCACATCCACAGTCTTTCTCCTCAAACCACTTACCTAGTTGTCCTGTCTCCTCACAACTCAGTTGTCACTCTGGTGTTTTTAGAATATTTTTTGCTGAGTTGCTTAGAAAAAAAAGAAACAATCAGTAATAACTCACAGAGCTTCTGTTGGTGATAATTGTTTAAGGACTTGGGTGCAATTCTTGCTTATCAAGTGGTCACTTTGCTTACTTGGCAGGACGAAAACCATTTTGTGAGCGAGTAATTTTTATTTATTTTGGTTCTATAAAAAGACCTCAACTTTTTTTTTTCAGGGTGAGTCCAAAGCAAATATATTTTTAATATCAAAATAATTAGAAAACAGACTGAAATTTCAACAAAGGGATTTCTCAAGCACCTTGTATGTGGGCAATCTGTGGTTTGCTGTCAGTCTATAAGCTGATGTGTCTAAGATCTCCTGAGCACTCATGGAAATATGACTGCCTGTGAATGGTCTTTCTCCTGCAGATGGATACCTGCTGGGCATGGATGGGTGTCCTTGTGTGTCCCTGCTGCCATCCTGCTGTGCTTATTCTAAACTTCTCTTCAGCCTTGCAACCCATTTGAAAAACCAGAGCCCTCAGAATGGAGACAAATGGATTTAGAAAGGCCCTGACCTTCTAAAGCCTTTGTGGCCACTCCTGGCCAGCTGGGAACTGTGAAAAAATGTCCATTCATCTTCCCTGCCTCCCACGCTCTCCCTGTCTCTCCCTATTCAAATATAAATTTGCTAAAATGGTTAAAAGAGTAAGTGAGTAAGTAAAAACAGTACTGCTTCCTGTGCAGAAATTACATGCTTGTTTTGATGAGGGCCATTTATTTCTTAGATGCTTTGCTGCGCATTATATTGTCTTTGCAGTCTGCTGAGCCACCTTGATTAGATACTGGGAGGAAATTATTTCTGAGTGTAATTTTGTGCTTAATTTATAGATTTGATGCCCATGTTTTTATCATTATTTCTGCTAGCTTTTAAAACCCTATTAATACTTTAATTATGAATTTTCTTTGTTTTTATAGCCTGAGGCTACTTGATGGGCAGGCAGAGTTTTATAAATAAGTAGATACGGTTCACTTACAGAGAAAAAGAAGAAAATAATCGGAGAAAGTAAGCTATGTGGGGGAGTGACTATTATCAGTTTCCTAATTTACTTTTTTTATTTTTTTAAGATTTTATTTATTTATTCATGAGAGACAGACAGAGAGAGGGAGAGACACAGGCAGAGGGAGAAGCAGGCTCCATGCCGGGAGCCTGATATGGGACTCGATCCCAGGTCTCCAGGATCATGCCCTGGGCCGAAGGTGGTGCTAAACCACTGAGCCACCCTGGCTGCTCAGTCAGTTTCCTAATTTAAAGGAAGATCTGCCCATAGCACAGAGCTTTGCAGACCTGGTGAGACTGGCTCCCTGAGGTAATGAGCCTTCAGGAGCACCTGTTCCACCCCATGCTCTGGACACAAGTCCTGAGCCCTCGCGTGTACCTGATATGAAAAAGGAATAAAGTGGCACAGAAGCCTGAAGGCCTGGGATGCTAGTCTTGACTGATATTAATTGGTCATGTGAACTTGGGCCAGTTGCTTTCTCTAAGCCTTGGTGTCTACATCTACAGAAGTGTCAATAATAATATCTGTTTTTCCTGTCATTATAGCAGCTTTATTTTTTTAAAAACACAGAGAGAGAGGCAGAGACATAGGCAGAGGGAGAAGCAGGCTCCCTGTGGGGAGCCTGTTGAGGGACTCGATCCCAGGACCCTGGGATCACAACATGAGTTCAAGGCAGACGCTCAACTACTGAGCCACCCAGGTGTCCCATTATAGCAGCTTTATAAGGGAGAAATGACATAACAGATGTGAAACTACTTGTTAAACTGGGGAGAGTTAAAAAAAAAATAAAAAATAAACTGGGGAGAGTTGTGCAAATACGAGGCTGCAGCCACAAGCCGACAGCTTCCGGGCCAGGTACCAGCTGTGCATTGTATTTGGCCAGCACTGTATTTTTAAAAATGGACCTAGTATCTAAAAATAGAACAATTTGTGGAACATTTTGGGCTTCTGGCTTCGCTTGAAAAACCAAACCTTGTGGCGACCTGCACCCCATTTCTGTGTGGCAACAGTTGGCCTGAGTTGAATTGTGACCTTCGCTTTAGATGGACCACATGCTTTCCAGTTCCCTTCATCTCTGCTCTTTGCTGATGACGGTGACAACACCAGGGGTTCTTTTTGCTATTTGTGTGCCTGTCTGGCTCCTAAGTGGGGTGTCCGTTAGAGTTCATGACACTTGAGGAAGATGTTGGACA
The DNA here is from genome assembly GCF_053574225.1 of Canis aureus. Taxonomy (NCBI): domain Eukaryota; kingdom Metazoa; phylum Chordata; class Mammalia; order Carnivora; family Canidae; genus Canis; species Canis aureus. The sequence continues at coordinate 16,091,330 of NC_135644.1, read as the reverse complement.
GGCTGCTTTGATTTTGTGGCAAAAACCATTGGATTTGGAGTGTGAAGATCAGAGCTAAAGCCACACCTCTGGTATTTTTCAGCTGGGACAACTTGAACAGGTCACTTGACCTTTCTGAGGTTTTTTTTTTTATATGTATAGGGGAAATTGGCAACTGCCTCATAAGGTCTTATTAAGGCTTTACACAAGAGGAGGACCTGAGCTTCTAAATAAGAATGAGCAATACATTTACATCCATATTAGTAGCTATATGGGGGATTTATTACCTCAATGAAGCATTATGTTACAAACAACCACAAAAATCTCAATGACCTCTAGCGATCTACACTATTTTTGCTTAGAAGTTTTTTTTTTTTTTTTTTTTTTTTTTTTAAATTTTATTTATTTATGATAGTCACACAGAGAGAGAGAGAGAGGCAGAGACATAGGCAGAGGGAGAAGCAGGCTCCATGCACCGGGAGCCCGACGTGGGATTCGATCCCTGGTCTCCAGGATCGCGCCCTGGGCCAAAGGCAGGCGCCAAACCGCTGCGCCACCCAGGGATCCCCTGCTTAGAAGTTTATAAGTTGGATGGGTGGCTCTGCTGATCTTGGCTGGGCTGTCATGTGTCTGGGGGCCTTTGCTGAGATACGTGTGCTGATTCAGCTCTGGTCCATGGGTCTCATCCGCCAGCAGGCTAGCCTGGGCTTGTTCTCATGGCAACGTCAGAGGAACAAGAGGGAGAAAGTGAAAATGTGTAGGTGCTTTTTCAGGTATATGTTTGTGTTATATTTGTTAACATCCCATTGACCACAGTAAGTCTTGTGGCTGAACCCAGAATCAAGTGTTGGGACAGAAAACCCCATCGAGAATGAGAAGGCACTGCGAAGTTATATAAAAAAGAGATCCAGGGAGGAAAGAGGATTTGGAGCCATTTTTACCATCAATCTGTCAAAGGAAGGGTAAGCTACACTCCTGAAACAAATAAATTCCTAAGCCATATATTGGTTCAAAAACATCATTCTTTAATGGTACAAGTCCTGGCCAGGGGGCAGCTCTCCTCACATAATGATCCAGGAATCCAGGCACCTTCCACTGTCTAGCCACATCATCACTTAGGTCCCATCATTGTCACTGTCAACCCAGGATATCAGGGGTTGACAAACTCCTTCCTAAAGGGCGAGGTAGTAAATATTTTAGAATCTGGGGGTCATATGATTGATTTCTCTTGCAACTATTCAATACTTCCCTTATAGTGCAAAGGAGCCATAGACCATGTGTAAAGAAATGAGCATGAGTGTATTCTGATAAAACTTTGTTTACAAAAATGGACAGCAGGCCAAATTTAGTCCAGGAGTCAGAGTTTGTTAGGCCCTGCCCTAGAGCTATAGGCCTGGTAGATATCGGGTGAACCTTCTAAGTTAATGTAGGCGATAGTTTTATTAAATATTTTGGCCACAGGACAAGAGAACTTTCTACTAATCCATCCTGCTGTATCTATTTCTTTGCTATCTTGGACTGAACCACTAAATCAATTCTCACATACACAGTTTTCATACAGCAGCTCCCCACTTCAAGATACCAACTTCTGTGTCAGTGAAGATAACTTAACTGCTAGCACCCCACTCCACCCCAAACCCCAAGATACATAATAGCATGAACACATGCTATTCATGTATGTAGGAAAATATGTATGTAACAGTTAAGGCAGGAGTTCCTGGTTGAAAAGTCTCTGTCCTTTGACGTGGACATTCAAGATTGTGAATCTACTTCCTTTCCCTCTTAGGGCCTTGCCACCCTTTCATTTTGGCCTGCCTCTAATGGATAAAAGAGGAAAGAGCCTGGAGGAAACATATCTACTTCTTAAAAGCTTTGATCCTCAATGGCACATGTTACTTCTCATTTTCCGCTGTGGATAATATAGACACGTGACCACACAAAAGTGAAATAGAGGCTGGGAAATCAGTCTAACCACATACCAAGCTACTATCACATTCTTTCTGTGAAAGAAAAAAATAGCTTTGGGTGGACGGTAGTGTTCTTCAATTCTTACAGAATGATTCTTAGACCATAAATATCCTAATGCCTAACATAGTGCCAGGAATAGAATGAATGTTTGGTAAATGCTTATGGAAGGAAAGAAGAAAGGAAGGGAGGGAGGGAAGCTCCAGTGTATGTGGATGCCTGTCCATTTACCAATAGACACATCTATAATGTGCTTCCCCGTTTGGCATCATGGTTTATTCTTTTCAGCACTAAGTAATTATTTGTGTCCCTTGATTTCTATAAATGGTATACCACAACTGTACACATGTTCTCTTTGACTTTTATAAACCTAGGGGGAAAAGGATTAAACATTATTCATTTAACTTAAGGAATTAACTCATTCAACTTGTCAACTAAGTGTGACAATATAAAAGCAACTGAATCACAGCCTCCTTCAGTAGCTGGGGTCAGAGTCATTGAGGGTTCACAGAATAGTGAGAGTGTGCCTGTGTCTTTCCCTTGCACCTTTAAAGTATATCTAAGTGGACTTTATTGAGGCCACCTTCATCACAAGCCCTTGAAGGAACCCAGATGGCATTCTCCAGGTGCTGCCCAAGTCTGGCTGAGGGTGAGGCCTCCGAGTACTTTTCTCTCTGGCTGCACATATGCCACTGCTCTGCTCAGTAGCCTTTCACTACCTTCTGCTGTTTTGGTGACTGTGTGGGACTGTTCTATGTTGGAATCTCAACAGATCCTGGCATCTCTACCATTGAGGACAGCATTAAAGGCCTAGGGACTGAGAGATCCTTGGCATAATGCAATTATGAACACAATTAATGTGGGGAGGGGAGAGAAGGCTGGAAATCATGGCCACCACCCTACCTTGCTCAGGGAGAGGGAGAGCAGGAACAGAGAGGTCTACTGGTCCAACTTAACATGATGGGAAATGGGCTGCTATCTGCTTTGGGCCGTGCCTCAATGTGCCCACTAGACTAAGGGTCTGAACTACTGCCTTAGCCTCACCTTTTCTCAGATGGTTGACTTCCAGTGGTAGGTATGTACGGTCTGCAGTGAGGCACAGTGAGGACTGACCAACGATGAATGATGCTTTGGCTGGGGCTCCCAACTATGAATGGTGATGACTTATTAAAACAGTGCCACAGGCCCCACAAGCACCACATCTAGGTAGGGTATGTGGGTCTACAGAGGAAGGGATAGTAAACCTTAAAAAAAAAAAACAATAATAACAGCAAACCAATTTCCAGATAATATCAAATCTGAGCAAAGAACATAACACCCATCTAATTACTTGAAATAAATGGCCCAGGAAAGAATTCAATATTTGTCAGTCTGGTAGTGCAAAAGAAAATTTATTTTTGAGCATTTTGACATTGGCATTCTAGCCTGAGTGGAAAGGATGGGCCACAGGCTCTATATCCTGTGTTGTTCATCCCAGTGCATCCCACCACATCTTTTCCATTTCATGACATAAGTTCATGCTGAATGCTTCACAGTCCTCTTGTGTCTCTTCAAGTGGAATGCTGGCTAAGCTGTAATCACTTCAGCAACTACCAAAAAAACTACACAAAGATATACAGTGAGAAAATACATGAACAGACTTAAATGGAATACTAAAAAATGTTCAAATAACCCAGAAGGAGGCACAGAAATGGGAACTAACTGCAGCTAATAGTAATTGAAGGCAGAAATTGTCAGACTGAATGAACACACGCATCCATACACATAAGAACAAGAGAGGAACTAAGTAAACAACCAGAAAACAGTAAAACAGAAGAGACCCAAATCCAAACTTACCAATAGTAATGTTTATACCCATCACCTACATCTTGTCTACAAGAAACTCACTTCAAATATAGTCATGCAGGGCAGTCCCAGTGGCACAGCGGTTTAGTGCTGCCTGCAGCTCAGGGCGTGATCCTGGAGACCCGGGATTGAGTCCCGAGTCGGGCTCCCTGCATGGAGCCTGCTTCTCCCTCTGCCTGTGCCTCTGCCTCTTTCTCTCTCTCTGAATAAATAAATACATAAATCTTAAAAAAAATAAAAAAAAAACAAATATAGTCATGCAGGTACAGGATGGGACAAGATTGTATTAGCTTTCTGTGCTGTGTAACAATACAAATTTAGTGGCTAAAAACAACACACATTTATAATCTCACAGTTCCTGGAGGGCAGCAGTCTGGGCGTGCCTGAGCTGTGCTCTCTACCTCAGGGTCTTACCAGATTGCACTTGGCTCTACGCATCAGCAGGTTCTTTGGCAGAATTCATTTCTGTGGGACTGTGGGACTGAGGCTTCAGTTTCTTATGCACATAGATTTATCATCTTAAATGAAATGGGCTAGTTAAAAAAAAAAAAGAAACTAGCAAAACTAACCCAAGATAAAATAGATAATATGAATAGTCTTATAACTATCAAAAGTAATCAAGTCCATAGCCAAAACCTTCCAAATACCAGATGGTTTCACTAAGTCCCACCAGATATTTCAAAGAAGAAATAAATATTACATAATCTCTTTCAGAAAAAACAAAAGAAACACTTAACTCATTTGATGAGGCCAGTACTACCCTGATATCAAAACTAAATTAAGGCAGTATAGGAAAATACTCCAGACCCATATCCTCATGGACACAAGAATCCCCAACAAAATATTAGCACATCAAATCCAGCCATACAGAAAAAAAAAAAAAAAAAAGAAAAGAATACTACACCACAACCAAGTGGGATCTGTCCTGGGAATGCAAGGCTGGTTCAATGTTTAGATACAAAACAACATAATCCACCCCATTAGCAATTGAAAGGAGAAAAAGCACAGGATCATATCAACTGTTGCAGAAAAAGCATTTGAAAACAAAATCCAACGGTGATTTGTGATTAAAAATTTGCAGTTAACTAGGAATAGTGGGGAACTTCTCCACCAGATAAAGGGCGTCTACAAAAAGTCTCAAATGTGGCAAAACCAATGAAGGCTGCTTAGATCCTGGACAACACTGCAACCAGACGAGGTTGCTTTCCTCATCCTACTGTGGTCCAGCGGTAAAGTCCCAGAAAACACCACTTCCAGAATTGTGCTTGTTAGTTCTGACAATCCAGAGACTAGTGGTTGGTGAGGACAGAAGTGCAGCAAAAGTGAGCTCTGCTCCTTATACCACGTAGCATCGACATCAGGACTGCACACTGGGTGTCATTCGTGATGACATTGTGCAGGAAGAGCATGGTGAAGACGGCATTAGGCTGGTGGAGAAGCAGGTTGCTGACCAAGGACAGAGGCTCTGTGAACAAGGCCACGCGGTGGGAAGCTGGCAGGGCAGCTGAGCCTGGGCACGGCCTGGAAACTAGAACTGGCAGTCAGCCCCACCCAGGGAAACAGCAGGGACTTAGAAGTGAGAGTTCTGAAAGTCAGTAAGTAGTTTGGGGTTGAGTCAGAGCAATAGAACCAGCTGGAACACAAAGTAGCACCAAGCAACAAAGTGCCAAGAAAGGGGCTAAGGAGACCAGGGAGAAAAAAATTTTTTTTGGTAATGAAGGGACTCAAATAAAAAGCTTTCTTAATTAAAGTTACAGCCTGCCAGAGATTCCAAACAGGAGAGTCATAAAGAGAAATGTCTCATGAAGGTTATCCTCGTGTGCAGATGGTGCATTCAAATCTGTAGTCAGGCTCTTTTGTTTTTGAGTTTATTCCTGTCAGCCACGCTTCCCATACTTTCTTCTTAATGACCTGGAACTTCTGACTTTTCCAAGCTCTTCCTTGAGAAGTTCTGTCTTGGGCAGCCCGGGTGGCTGATCGATTAGCGCCGCCTTCAGCCCGGGGTGTGATCCTGGAGACCCGCGACCGAGTCCCACATCGGGCTCCCTGCATGGAGCCTGCTTCTCCCTCTGCCTGTGTCTCTGCCTCTCTCTCTGTGTGTCTCTCGTGAATAAATAAATAAAATCTAAAAAAAAAAAAGTTTGGTCTCTCAGTTGGTTCAGGCAGAAAAAATGAGAAGTTCAAAGATGAGGCCAAGGTGGAAGTATAATTTGGGGGGTTCTAATGTTTGGCACATGACTCAAAATGGGTATGGGATATCTTTTTCTTCGTTCTACCAGAATTGCTAATGAAATGCTTCAGTTTAATTGCTCGGAGAGTGTGTCAAAGGAATGCTTACCTGTAGGCCTACAGTTGAACTTCTCTAGTTCTCAAGATGCTCTAAACAAAGACAAGCATAGACTGTTGCAGAGGAGAAGTGGTGTGGAAAAGCCTCCAAGAGAAAGCAGCTCTTCTCAGAGGAAACCTCCCAGAGCTCTCAGTGGCCAACAGAACCCCCAAGTCCTTACTTGGGAAGCGTAGCCTGGGAGGCAGTGTGGTGTGGTGGAGAGCGCCCCAGCCTGGGAGTCCGAGAGCCCCGGTTTCAGATCTGTGCTTGCTTCTGTGGGCTAGTGGTCACGGTGGGCTCTGGAGTCTGGCAGTCTGGGTTCAAAGGCTGGATTTGCTGTTTTCTCCCTCTCTCTCTCTCTCCCTCTCTTTTTCTCTCTCAAATAAACAAAATTTAAAAAACATTACGTGGTTCCTAGGGCAAGGCCCTCTCTGGTGCCAGTTCTCTCCCTTGTAAAGGTAGAGGGCTGGGTTAGGACATTTTTCTCAAAATGTGGCCTGGAGACTTCTAGCATCAAAATAACATAGGGTATCAGTTTATTTATTTATTTTTTTAAATATTTTATTTATTATTTATTTATTTAAGTCACAGACAGAGAGAGAGAGGCAGAGACACAGGCAGAGAGAGAAGCAGGCTCCATGCACCAGGAGCCCGATGTGGGATTCGATCCCGGGTCTCCAGGATCGCGCCCTGGGCCAAAGGCAGGCGCCAAACCGCTGCGCCACCCAGGGATCCCGGGTATCAGTTTAAATAAAACCCCTTAGAATGGGGCCAAAAGATGGGTATTTGAAAATGCTTCCAAAGTGATTCTTAGGCATGTTTATTCAGTTGTCGCCTTCTGTATGCAATTAAACAAGCAGTAGTGGGCATTGAGGTGCTGTGGGAGGAAGGAAGGGTGTATGCCCTTCAGGGGGCAGGTGCCCCTCTGACCCGTGAATGGAAAGCCAGGCCAGAGCAGGACACAGGCTGTGCCAGTTCCTGCTCCCTTCAAAGTGGGAATTACAGCTGTAGATGCATGTGCAGCCTTTTCTATGAATGTTCAGACTGGTCGTGAAATCATCCATGCAAAGTCCCCTTCCCACTTGTATGGACTCAGGTGAACCCTTGAATCTTGGTGACAGTTGCATTTTAAAAAGTCACTTGTTGGGCATCAGAACGAATTGCCCCCTCATCTATGCCCCCATCTGCATTATTTCTGCCCTATTTTAATTTGTGTCCTCCTGTGTTACAGTGAGTACCACGTGCCTCTCCCCTGGAAACAAGCACCCCTCAATTCAGGCCAGCCTCTTATCCATCTTCGTGTTCCTCTCTCCTCGCTTGCTCTAGCATTTAGCATGGTGATTTGCACATGGTCATCATTTTATAAATCTTTGTTGAATGAATCAGCAGAGGACCCAGTTTGAACCGAGTCCCTGGGATGGAGTTTCCCAGCCTGTGACCCCAGCACGTACGCTGTAACTGATGAGACCCACGGACACAAAGGCAGTGGAAAAACCCTGCCTCCATCACAAAAGCCTTTGCAATATTAATACAGTGGAAGATATAAATCTTAATTAGTAGCAGGAAAAAGTGATGATGTCTCAAGGTTCTCAAAATGTCAGCTGGTGGCTGGGCAATCCATTCATTTGCAGCCACTAACCATTGCACTGTGATACTGAAACCAATACTGCTCATTAAAGGTGTAATGACAATCAGCCAGATCGCTGCTAATTGATTCTTAATACTTCAATTACTTGTTTTTATGCCAGTTGAATTTCATCAAATGGGGTCAGCAAATACAACAGGGCTTATAATTTTAAAAGGATTTGCATGTATCAGCTTTTATGTGTATCTTTTACACAAAATCCAAGTGAAAATAAAATACCTCTATTTATATATACTTTACTCCCTCATTAAAGCTTTTGGAAGGTGAAGTTAAATTTTTGATGACAGATATAAATGTTTCATCAACAAGAGGGGAATTTTATTACTTTTAGATTTTGGTTCCATATTCTATTTCTTTATCATATGCTTGAAAATAATCCTAGGTTGTTTCCTACCTTGAGAAAAACTTTTGGTTGATCATGGAGCTCCCTTTCTCCATCATCTTGTTTTTCCCTTCCTGTCATTGATAGGTGTTCACAGGAAAAAGTGGTTTACAGCCTCTCTTCACCCCTGCGATGTGGCTTCTCCTTCTGCTGTTCAGGGTCTTTGAAAGCCACCATTAGCCTTCACTAGCTAAGTCAAGTGGCTGTTTCCTGTTCCTCAGTCTCTTGGTAGCCTTTATCACTACTGACCGCTCTGTCTTCGAAACCCTGCTGTCTATGGCTGGGATCCCCACTAATCCCTGTGCCAGAAATATCCTATGGAAGTGAGTTAACAACCTGCTAGTCAGGCAGGCAATATGAGCGCAGGGCCTACCGGCTTAATAGGGCAAGGAAAGTTCTGAGGCAGAAGTGGTGGCTTCTTTCCAAGAGAAAGCCAATGGCCAAGTGGGTTAGAACCCCCTGGAAGGGATCCCTGGGTGGCGCAGCGGTTTGGCGCCTGCCTTTGGCCCAGAGCGTGATCCTGGAGACCCGGGATCGAATCCCACATCAGGCTCCTGGTGCATGGAGCCTGCTTCTCCCTCTGCCTGTGTCTCTGCCTCTCTCTCTCTCTGTATGACTATCATAAAAAAAAAAAAAAAAAAAATGAACCCCCTGGAAAAGGAAAGGCCGTGGGAAACTCCAGTTCAATTCTGGGCCCACATCAGTATTTAAAGGAGCAGAATGAGAGCACGTCTCTGAGAAGGTAGGTAGATATGGGATTTCAGATGCAGAGCAGGCTGTGTGCAGTCAAGTCTCCAGAGGTAAAGAGAGGTTTCTCCACAGAGAAACCCAGCCCTAGAAATAGGATTGGCAGGAAGAAGAGAAAGCAGGCCCCCACCTGGTTTCTGTGGTACGAGACCCAGGGCAAGTCCCTATGTGGAGTTGATTGGAGAGCCCTCAGTTGGGTAATGATTTAGAAAACTTTCCCGTTTCTCCTTTACTATCACTACTTACCACATACATGGCTCTTCTGACACCAAATCTGTGGATTTTCCACACCAAGCAATTCTGATACTAACCACTTAGAGTTACAGCTGACCTAATAGGTTAAGGGCTGTGACTCTCCCCCCACCACACATGCACACTTCGGACGCCAATTGTAAGTAGTAGGCCTTTAGGTTACTCATAATTTTTGTCCACCTTGGCTACAAAACTGAGGTTCCCATGACCTCCTCCTTGGAGCATCTGCTGGAATGCTTCATAGAACTCAGGGAAGCACTTACTTACACTTACTGATTTATTATATATAAAAGATATGATAAAGGATGCAAGATGAAGAGCCGAATGAAGAAATACATAAGTTAAGGTCTGGAAGAGTCCCAAGTACAGTAGCTTCTGTCCCTGCCTATGGAATCAGAGTGTACCACCCTCCTGGCATGTAGATGCATTCACCAACCCAGAGCTTCACCATATAGGCATGATCAATCATTAACTCAATCTCCAGCCCCTCTCCCTTTCCTGGGAGGATAGGGGGAGGGGTTGAAAGTTCCAAGCTGCCAATCATGGCTTAGTCTTTTTGGTGACCAGCCTCCACGCCGAAACTAGCCAGGAGCCCACCAAGAGTTGCCTCATTAGAGCAAAAGACACTTCTGTATCACCCAGGAAATGTCAAGGGATTTAGGAGCTCTGTGTCAGGAACCAAGGTTAAAGTCTAAATATTGGAACAAAGAATGCTCCGAGTGTTTTTGAGGATTTAGGAAATTATAATGTTTTAGGAGCTCTGTGCCAGGAACTAGGTACAGAAACCTATATACAGATTTTCTTCTATTATTTCACAGGTAGACTATGTGGACAAGGCCACTGCTGACCAGGGTCTTCTCCTCTTTTGACTTTTGGACATTTGAAGAACAACCCTGCTTGCCAGCTTATACCTACAGTTTGCAGATGGCAGCCTGTAGGAGCAGAATGAGAGCATGTCAAGATACTGGGGAAAGCCAGACATTGCCGTGGCTCTGCTTGGTCTCCTTTTCCCATGTTTATTCTTCATCTTTCTCTCCCTCTCTGGTATTTTGGGCTTGATGATCTGGTCTCTCTAATAGCTCCAGTTGGAGAGACCATAGACTGTGGGGATTGAGTTAGGCAGACCCACTCTGGAAAAGCTGCCCCCTACTGAGCTGTTGTAGGTCACAGTTTCCCCATCTGTAAATAGCCTTACTTGGTTGTTGTGAGAATTACATATAATAAGGCATTAGAAAAACCCAGAACAGTGGCAGTCACATCGCTTGGTCATTGCATTTTAAGCTCTTCCTTTCCTCCATCCCCATATCCACATTCTCCAGCCATGAACTCATCCCCAAGCCCTGGGTTTCATACCTCTAGTGGACTGAAGGCATCAAATGGATGACTTTCTCTTTGTCAGATACTCTGCTAACCCCTGATTTAGTTACTGGGATTGTTCCATTTCAAACAAAGAGAGACTTACAGATTGTATAACTTGCCCAAAAGTCACACAGCTAAATTCAAAGTCAGGTTTGTTTGACTTTAAGGAACTCATACTTTTCATATCTACATTCGAACTCATCTTCCCCAACCAGACTTCCTCCTCTCCAGAGGAAGCATACAGATAAAAAAATTTCAAGTTCTCTTTGCCTTTTTCTTTCTTATCACTTTTGGCATCACCTCCAACCCCTCATTCAACCACTCATCACTTTATCCAGCTCATTATACTTCTAGTATGTCCCTTCTCTTCTCCTTCCACCATTGACCTGACTCAGTGCTTAGCTCCCAGGGTTGGGATTCCTAATCCACTTACAGGAGGTACATTGTCTCCTGGTTCCTTGCAAGGCATAGCACTGCAGTTCACAGCATAAACCCTGGAGATGGACTGCTGGCTGTGAATACTGGCTCTGCCCCTTACTAGCTATGTGGCCACAGGCAACTGCTCTGTGCTTTGGCTTCCTAGTATCTATCTTGAAGGGTTATCATGAGGGTCAACTGAGTCAGTGTTTATACAGCAATTAGAACTAGGCTCAGTAGTTGAGCATCTGCCTTTGGCTCAGGATGTGATCCTGGAGACCAGAGATTGAGTCCCACATCAGGGTCCCTGCATGGAGCCTGCTTTTCCTTCTGCCTGTGTCTGTGCCTCTCTTTCTCTCTCTCTCTCTGTCGCTCATGAATAAATAAATAAAATATTTTAAAAGGGTGGGGTGTGGGGGGGAACCTGGGTGGCTCAGCAGTTTAGTGCTGTCTTTAGCCCAGGGTGTGATCCTGGAGACCTGGGATCCAATCCCACGTTGGGCTCCCTGCATGGAGCCTGCTTCTCCTTCTGTCTGTGTCTGTGCCTCTCTCTCTCTCTCTCTCTCTCTCTCTCTCTGTCTCTCATGAATAAATAAATAAAATCTTAAAAAAAAAAGAACTATATCTGCTACATAGTAAGCAGTATACAAAAATATATAAATTGTGACCAGATGAATGGTCCTCGAATGCTGATTTTGGAATTCTCTTAAGAAACTTCTTAACCGGGATCCCTGGGTGTCGCAGCGGTTTGGCGCCTGCCTTTGGCCCAGGGTGCGATCCTGGAGACCCGGGATCGAATCCCACATTGGGCTCCCGGTGCATGGAGCCTGCTTCTCCCTCTGCCTATGTCTCTGCCTCTCTCTCTCTCTCTGTGATGACTATCATAAATAAATTAAAAAAAAAAAAAAAGAAAGAAACTTCTTAACCCTAAAGAATTCAAGGCCAGGGTTATCCTGAGATATTTAGCTAGGCTGACCCTGCTGCTCCCCCAGAGGAACTCTCTGCTGGCTCTCATTGATCAAACGTCCCTCGAGCTTTCCAGCTCTGAGCCTCACATACCTGATTCTTAACCTACCCTTCCCTCTCCTGTTCTTATGCATTTATCCAGGTCCCCTTCAGGATTCTCCTTTTCCATGCAATCTTCCAGCCCATAGCACTGGGCCCTGCTGGGACTTAGGGTGTATTGCACTCATTTTGTAATTCCTTGTGACCTCCCAAGTGATATGTCTTATATTCCATTCTTCTGCATTTTAATTTAATTTGTCACAATACTTATGTTTTGCCTACAAGATTTAATTATATATTTTACAGAGGTAGAGACCCTACCTTTGGCTTCTTTATGTTCTCCACTGTTTCTGGGAAAATATCTTGCATGTTATAGATGTCCTGTAAATATTTGTTGATTGCATCATGAACCATTTTAAACAAAAAGGGTAACATGAAATTTAAAAATAAAATCAAGTGTTACTTGATTTTTAATGAGATCTTTGTTTCATTTTTAAGATCTGAAAGTCTTTAATTAACAATGCATCTATCTTATTTCAGTAGTTTGAAACAGAAGATGTTAGTGTTATAGTACTTTATTGTTTTCTTGGAGTGTTACACAATGTGTAAATAGAATAGTGTTTGACTAAATTATTTATAGTTGGATATTTTAGTGCATGAAGGGAACATTGTTTTAAAAATGGCCAAAAGTGAAGTGAGAAGAATATAAATTATCACCTAATTTAATTATAAGATTACATAGAAAACCTCAAGAAAACTTAGCATCATTTAATTCTCCTTGCCTTTGGGAAGAATCAGCAATTTCAAATCTATCCATTGAATCTATAGTTTGTTTTTTTTTTCCCTCTATCTCCTTCTCCTCTCAACACTCAGCTCACTCTAGTAACCATTTAATTTCCAATGCATTTCCCTAGCAGAATTTTATCTATAATTTTAAGATTTTAAGATACCCTAAATCCAGGGCACCTGGGTAGCTCAGTTGTTTAAGCATCTGCCTTCAGCTCAGGTCATGATCTCATGATCCTGGGTTGGAGCTCCCTCCCCCCTCCCCCCCCCCACCCCCCCTGCTCAGTGGGAAGCTTGCTTCTCTCTCTCTCTCTCTCTCTCTCTCTCTCTCTCTCTCTCTCTCGCTTTCTCTGTCACTCTCTCTCTTAGATAAATAAGTAAAATCTTAAAAAAAAAGATACCCCAAATTCTATCAAAAGGCAGAGTAAGAAGAGAGGGGGGAAAGAAGGAAAAATAAAATAAATACAGTTATTCTTACATCTGGTAGAACTCTAACATTGCAGATCAGGACCAAGTCATGTCTCTGGTACAAGTCATTTATTTAATCTTCTTAATCTTTTCTTTGCACTGAAAAACTCTAGATTCTTGAGCTTTTTTCAGGAACTTATTCTATAGCACTTTAATTTTATAGTTCTCTTTTCACCTCTCTACAGTTCCACACAAAAGTAACTAAATGGAGTTTCTGATACCCAGTACTTTTTCTAGAAGGAACTTGCTTCATTGGAATCTATCCTCCTCCCATTTCTTTTAGTGTAAAGATGAATTGTACAAGAACTAAAGGAGTCGTAGGGTCTGTTCATTATCCTAAATTAGCATGTGTCTGTGTATGTACTGTTCTCTCAAAAGACCTAACTTTATCCAACATCAATAAGAGATGCCCAAACTCTCCTCCAGGACTGGGGCTTGGGTTTCTGGGAACCTGGCCTGATAGAGAAAGTAGAATGGGCTTATGGTGAAAACATGGCTTATAGCATGGCAATCTTAAAGACCATTTAGTCCAACCTCTTCTAGTTGACATCTGTTGTTTTGCCCATTCAGTATCTTTTCTCCTTTCACCTAGGAACACAAGTCCCATTTTCCTAAGTGGAAACCATTCCAAATGGGTTGAGTGGAACAGACCCTGCCCGCATCTCGCAGGAGTGGGTATTTACTAAGGCCTGGCCAATCAGAGAGCTCCATTTCTTGATTCATAGTGATTGGTTCCGGGCTGGACACATGACCCATGCCCGACCCAGCTAGGTCTTCTTGAGACATTGCTCTTGAGCTGTTAGTCCACTGAGGGGACTACAGATGGGATACCCTGGGTTGCTGGTGGCTACCTGGTTTTCATGAAGAGATATCCTGTTAAAAGGAAAACTCTGATCAAATCTTTTGAGTGATGCCTGAAATCCATCTATCACTGGACATTTCTGGAATGTGAGCCATGGAAACAACCTTTTAAAAAAAGGTAGCTTAACTTCTCCCCTCTTTTCTCCTTACCTTTACAATGACTACCAGTAAAATTCTCTAACTGATCACAGAATAATTCTGTAAAAAAATTTTTTTTTACCATAATGGCTACAGAGAAATGCATCTTCACCATCACCTGCAGTTCTAACCATGAGAAAAAGAGGGAAAAAAAGCTTCTTGAAGTTATGTTTCTGTCACTTATAAATGGTATCCTAATATAGGTCTCATTTTCATACATGAGGACACTGACAGCCAGACAGTTAAAGTGACTGCAGTAGCCTCTAACTTAGAATTCTTGCCACCAGGTTGAGATCCCCGCCATCCTCCTTCCAGCCTGCTTCTCCCCTTTTCTCTTTGATGCCAGAATAATCTTTCTAAACCACATACATGATTGTGTTGTCTCACTCCTTATGGTAACCAGCAACTCTCCAGTTGCCTATATTTGCAGCATGGCTCATAAGACCTTGTGGAAGTGGGTCTGTCTATGTCTCCACACCCCCGCCTCTGCTTCTGCTGGATGATATTTAATGCTCCAGCTAAGGTACTTGTGCTTTCCCAAGCATGTCATGCCAGTTTATGCTTCCTTCTTTTGCCACCTAGAATTCCCTTTGTCTGGAATGCTTTTTATGTCCTATGCAAACTTTAAGCTTTTATTCCTCCTTCAAAATTAACCCAATACAAAAATCAGCCCAGTCATCACCCTTTCCCTGAAGGGGCTCAGTACCTAATTTGAATTCAGGTAACTTCCCCAAGGTAACTCGACAGGTAGCCAGGAGTAGCACCCAGGTCTTCTGACTTCCAGCCAAGTGCTTTCCTGCCCCTCATGATCTGGAGCTGGAAAAGCGGTGAGCCCTTAATTCTGCACTGTTTACAAAAGCACATCAGTGGCACAATCATTCCCCTCCCCGACATCTGGGACGGGAGCAGCAGACTTCATTTTACAGGATTTTTAATGTGCTACCAATTATTGCTCTCTTTCAGATTATGCTAATAGTATAAAATGCACAATGCTGCTCATTTTTCTCTAATCTGTTCGTACATAGTGGTAGCTCCTGGCTCTAAGCATCTGGCCTGCTAACTGCATAAAATATAATAGTAAACATGCTGTAAGTTGTAATGAACTACTCGAATGAAATTGTTTCTGTATAATCAAGACACTATTGTTGTTATTAATAATATCTGCCATTGTGAACAGGTGCCTGGTCCCCTATCTGGCCCAATTAAATAAGAATTGCTGAGGGTAGAGCCAGGTCTTGTGTTTTTAAGAGCTCCTGTGGTGATTCCAACATGCAAGCAGAGTTGAGAACCAAGGAGGTTTGGGGGGCTATCTGGCTAGGATTTACAAACTTTTTGAGCTATGGAACAAACAAACAAAAAATTATAAGGAGAAGATGTGACCTATTCTAAGAGTTATGAAATAGATTTACTTTTTAATTGCTGAGGCTAGATATTGTCTCCACCCCCAAACACTTTTTCTTCATTTTCATATTTTTTCCTCATTATCTTATTAAAATATCCTCATAATATGCAGCCTTATTGCCAGGACAACCTGGGGGAAGGGGGGGTGCGTGGGCAGTTGACCTAGTTAATTCAACCTTTCATGAAGACTTTGTTCTACTTGATCATACGTGGTGTTCCTGACTCTTCTCATTCTGGCAGTGGGAAGAATTTTAAAAATCTATAAAAAGGATCTGGCTTCTTTTCCCTCTTCCCTTGGTCTCCTCAAGGTCTCATTGGCCTGTACCTTCTTACCTAAATGCATTAATTGAATCATTTTGTTTCTATATCTGACTTCTCTTAAATAATAGATTTCTCCTTAAGAGAGAAATGGGTTAAGGTAACCCATATCTAATGATATTTAAAATTAAAAAATAGTTAAAAGATAATCCTCATTTGATTTTGCTATTTGCCTGGTATACATAGAGTCAGGCTCAAAGTATTCAGAGTGTATATATGTCTTGGCAAGTGGCAACAGGGCTTTCCTTGTTTTGAGACCCACATATGGAAAACCAAACCAAACTCCACAGAGCTGTTCTTGGGCTTATGAATACTGTTCTATATTTACCCTTTCTCTTGTTCAGACTTCATTATTTCCACTTCTCCAGTTTTCCCTTGCATTGGAGAAGTCAATCCATGTTCTCCTCCTGTATTCCCTACTCACAGATCTCAGAGCCCAGGACAGAGCAGTATCACAAAGGGGCAACAAATCTTTGAGTGCCTCCAAAATGAGTTATTTAAATCAGGCACAGCCTGTGTTCTAGTGCTTGTGAAGAAAAAAAATGGAATTCATTTAAAAGTGTTCCTAAATTCATAGTAACTTATGATTATGTGTTTCTCCAATATCAGATGGTAAAAGTGGAGGGAAAAATTTATGAAAATTTTTGGCTCTAACCAATGAGACTCTGTCTCATTTTCACTGTTGTGCATCCAGATGCTGGCACAACGGTGCTCCTCTTGCTCTCACTCTCCTGGCTGTCTGTGCCCACTTTACAATCATCAATTTGGTGAATTTAGAGCAAAGTGCCTAAATTTGAGGGGTGCAGCATTCTCCCCTCAAAGACAAGGGTTATGCTGCCATGATTCTCAACCAGTTATCTGTGCTCTCCCAGGGAGAGCAGATGGAATCTGGGGGTGGCATGGGACATAGCACAGGCAGAGATGACTTGAAAAGAGCCACAGTGATGTCTGATATTTTTACTCCTGCTCAGCTGCTTGAGGAGTGTGATTTGAGCATTGGAAGGTGATCACTATTTGATGGCAAGATCTAAGAGGGTGAAAGAGTTGGGTGCTATTTCATCCAGGCTCCTCTTTTTGTTTAGCCAACTACTATTCGTTCACCGAATTTTCCTGAGTTGCTCACAAGTGCCGAACACTGTATTAGGCAAACAAGAGAGAAAACCAAAATAAACATAAAAAAAAAATATCAACAACTCCATCTTGGAGTATGGAGAATAATTATGAATGGAGAAGGCTGAGCAAGCCCGGATGGGGCAGTTCTTTACCTGCTGGTTCTGGTCTTCTATTTATTCAGATCCACAATGTGTGTTTTCCAGAACCACTTTGGCTTCCTCCAAATGGCTTTGTTTTATATATTTTCCCACAACTCGAGCCACCTCTTTTTATCTTTGCAAAAGAAATGTTATTTGCAGTGGCAAAAAAAAAAAATTTCTCGGGGAGCTGCCTGGGTGGCTAAGTCAGTTAAGCATCTGTGTTTGGCTCAGGTCATGATCCCAGATTCTGGGAATTGAGCCCCAAATCACATTGGACTCCCTGTTCAATGGGGAGTCTGCTTTTCTCTCTCTCTCTGCCACTCGCCCATTTGTTCGCATGTGCTCTCTCTCTGTCAAATAAATAGATAAAATCTTTTTTAAAAATTTATTTTTTAAAAATAATTTATTTATTTATTCATGAGAGACACAAGCAGGCTCCACGCAGAGTGCCCGACGTGGAACTCGATCCTGAGACCCTGGAATCACGCCCTGAGCCAAAGGCAGACACTCAACTGCTGAGCCACCCAGGCATCCCTCTTGTTTTTCTTTTTTTTTTTTAATGCAAATAGAATTTGCTCTAACAAGTATAAAATGATTATTAATAATTTAGAACTTTTAAAATTATGTTAAATGATAAAGTTCTTCAAGCATATAGAAGAGAGCAAAACATTTAAATCTAAAATGAAAAGAGGGATCCCTGGGTGGCGCAGTGGTTTGGCGCCTGCCTTTGGCCCAGGGCGCGATCCTGGAGACCCGGGATCGAATCCCACGTCAGGCTCCTGGTGCATGGAGCCTGCTTCTCCCTCTGCCTATGTCTCTGCCTCTCTCTCTCTCTCTCTCTCTGTGACTATCATAGATAAATAAAAATCAAAATTAAAAAAAATAAAATAAAATGAAAAGAAATCCTATGATCCATTAACACTATTTCAAGGTATTTAAGAAAGAAAATACATGTCCACAGGAAAGCTTTGTACAGGACTGTTCATAGCAGTTCTATTCATAATAGCCCCAAACTGGAAATAAGACACATATCCACCAATAGGAGAATGGATAAGCTGTGATCTAGCCTGAAAAGGAATACTACTCAGTACAAAAAATGAACATAAACAAGAGAATTATTGATAAATGTAATAACTTGGGTTGATATTTAAAAAAAAATACACTGAATGAAAGAAGCCTAACACAAAAAAAGTACATAATGTATAATTCCATTAATGTGAAATTTTGGAACTAGCAAAACTCACCTGTGTGATAGAAATCTAATCAGTTGTTATGTCTGAAGGGGTTGAAGACTGCCTGGGATTGAGATGCACTTGACAAAATGAGATTGAATGGTACACATAAGTTCTGACCATTTCACTCTAGGTAATTTATGTTGCAATTAAGAAGTAACAAAATTAAAGGAGAAATTTTATAAAAATAATATGTTCCTGTCCCTTTCCCCAGGATCTTGACAGGGTCTTGAGGGAAAGCGACAGTCTTACTCATTTTTTATTCTCTTTTTATTTCAAAGTTAACAACAGAATAAAGATAAAATGTTTGTTGAATGAATAAAGAAGGCTAATATCCTGTACTCATATAGTGGTTTCATATTCACAGTCTTAGTTAATCCCTGTAGTCACCCTGACTCTACAGATAAGGCTCAGAGAGGTAATGTGAACCACCTGCGGGCACATAGCAAAAGCGTGGAGGAGGTAGAGACTTGTATGTAGGCCTCCTGATAATTATAATCATCTGACTCCAAATCTAATACTGTATCCATGACAACCCAGTTTATGACATTCAAATATTACTGCATTGTTTTCTTTACTGTCTTGTCAGCTCAACATATATTAAGCACATGTAACTTCCACATTAAAAAAAAAGTATAACAAAAGTTAAGAGGTAAGATTTAGCATTGTTTAATAGTCCTTTAATATGAATTCCACCATATTTAATCTTTTTTTCTGCTGATTTCACAGGTGATTTTGGTAACTTCTGGCTATAAATATCTCACCTAGGAAGTAACTGAGAATGAGAGATAAAGAGAAATCCTTTCCGTTGTTTTAAATCAGGTTGTCATTTAAGCTCCTGAGTAAAGCAGATTTTCAGGCAGCCCTGCCAATATTTAACAGTGTTGGCTAACAAAGAAAACCCGGAACTGACTGTCCATCTTTAACTTTCTGGGCCAGAGGAAACCTCTCTGCACTGAATTTAATAATAATTAACCTCATGTCAGTACAACAAAAATCAGCATGCAGTTGATTTAATGCTGCTGTGCCCTTTTAATGTATAGGTAAGAGGAATTGACTTCAATTTATTCAACACCTACTGTGTTGGGAGCCTGATGCATTATGTTTGTTTTGTCTTTAATGCTTGCAACAATAAAATGAAGTAGGTACTGTGACCCCATTTTACAACTGGAAAAAAATGGAGGCTCTGAGGGTTTAGTATGCCTTATTCTAACTGGCCAAGATCTTACAACTAGTAAGTGGCCAAAGCCAGGATTCAAACTCTGTCCTCCTTCACTCCTAAACTGTGTTCCATCTGCTATGTTACTTCTGTGCTGCAACTCCCCTGGATACTGCTTGCTGCTAACTGCCAGCCATAGTTTTTAGAAAGGGTGGCAGATAGAATTATTAATAGCTTCTCAAAGATGTCCATATCCTAATCCCTAGAACCTGTGAATGCTACCTTACATGGCAAAAGAGACTTTGTAGATTGATTAAATTAAGGATCTTGAGATGTAACGAGCACCCTGGATTTTGAGGTGGGCCTAATGTAATCACAGAGATCCTTGTAAGGAAGGAGGGTTCGGGGGTTAGAGTTAGAGAGATTTGAAGATGCTATGCTACTGGCTTTGAAGATGGAGGAGGGGCCACAAGCAAAGGAACGCAGGTGGCCCCTAGACACTGGAAAAGGCAGGGATCCTCTACCAGAGCCTCCAGAAGGAACACAGCTCTGCTGACATCTTGAATTTAGCCTACTGATACCTATTTCAGACATCTGACCTCCACAAGTATAAAGTAATAATTTTGGTTTTTGTTAATTTACAGTAGTGGTAGGAAATTAATACAGAAAGGCAGAACAGTTATGCAGTACAAAAATTATCTTGACACTTTAAGGGAGCAAATTAATGCTTTTCTTTTAGTAGGCTGTATCTTGATTAGGTATCCTTATGGCTGATAACAAATTAAAATATGCTTATACCATAAAAACAGTAAGATAGAAGAAACCACACTGTCGAGGCTTCTCTATAGAAATGGCAATAATAAACAAGGTAGGTTGCATTAAAATTCATAGAGTACTGAAATAATTTGCTAATCTATTACTTTCTCTACCATGGTGGACTCTATCTCTTGCCATCTTAATTTACAATATTTATTACACTCATTCATCATTCACTTAGCAATGACCAGGTGCCTACTATGCAGCAATAATCATACAGATATATGTGTAGGGATAGAGA
This sequence comes from Canis aureus, assembly GCF_053574225.1. Taxonomy (NCBI): domain Eukaryota; kingdom Metazoa; phylum Chordata; class Mammalia; order Carnivora; family Canidae; genus Canis; species Canis aureus. The sequence goes on along the minus strand of NC_135644.1, from coordinate 16,070,735 downwards.
TAAGTGAGTAGATAAACAGACACAGGTAGTGCCCTGAGTTCTGACAGGCAGATTTTCATTTTCAGGATTAATTCACTTACCATCTTTGAATTAGGTGGATGTATAAATGTTTAAAAGTTTATCAGGTATCTGGTTACAAGAGAATATAAATAATTCAATATAGAAAATTACCTCTTTAGAATTGATAGAAGTGGCAGGTAATATAAATTTAATATAATATAAATGAGGAATTTCAATTTTATACTAAGTTGCTTTGATGATTAATCTTTTTTCGAAAAAGGAATTAAAACTCCTACCACTGAAAGAACACTCTGACATCTATTAGATCTTATAAAAGTTTGATTTATTTCTTTGCTATCAGAGTTCATTTTGAAAGTTAGGAGAATATCTTGGTGTTAAGTGATATGAAAAATCATTCGTGCAATATAATGACTCAGTTGGAATTCAAAGTCTCAGTCAAATTGCAGAGCTGCTCACTTATCATTACACTTGCTTAGCAGGGGACCAAACAGTTGGTCCTGATGGTTATGAGGTGCTGTTTAGAGCCTAGATTAGTAGAGAATTTAACTTACATCTGACTTTGGCTTAAGAGTGCTATTCTAAGAGTCCAGTATTCTAAGCCTCTTTTTTCCCTATTAAATGAGGACATGTTTTCTGAATCCTTTTCAACTGCTAAAATGGTATTTGATCCTAAAAGACTAAACCATAGTTCAGTTGGGGTTTCCCACCACCATCCCAATCCCAAAGTAGTTTTAATAAAAGTATCAATTAATTATCAATTAACAATATACCCAATCTAGTTGATGTGTAGTGATAGGACACCTCCATATTTAAGGACTTTGCTACCTGAGCTTGGGGAATATGAGTAAATAAAAGACGCAGAGGACCCATCCAGTGTTTTTTGTGTGAATCATGAAAGCTCTGTAGCTTTGTGAGCAACTGTACTTTTGTGACCATTAGAAAAGTTTTCCTTTTCTCTGGATATATGAAGCCTCATGCCAGGGCACATGTGTTTCACCTCCCTTTTGTCTCCTCAGCTGGGTGACTTTGGGCAGTGTACAACCTCCCCAACTGTACTTAGCAACCACATAAGATCATCCCCACTTTATAATCTAATTGAGGAGATGATACTACTCTGTATTCAGTTCTTATAAATTACTTCTAATAGGTGCATTGCTAATTCAGTTTGGATCAAATCAGAGGAACTAGGAGATTTTCATTCTTAACAGCTCTTGTGAGGAAACCACCATATGGCTGTTTGCAAACTGTTTTGTCAAGTTTGTTTTTAAATATTCAAAGTATGAATTTTACAAGCCTTGCATACAAAAGAGAGGTTGCTAAATCTCATCTATTCATTTAGCAAACATGTTTTGAGAACTGCTGCCAGGCACTGGGAGAATGGCAGTTGATGGTAAAGAAGACAGCCACCATTTCTGCCCACGTGGATAAATGGTCTTGGGGGGTGGGGAAGTAACAAAATAGAAACACTTCAGATCCTGAAAAAGAGTCTTGTTGTTTGCTAATATCAGCGACCTAGTGAGCAGGAGTAGTTGGGGCAGTGATTTAGATGGTTTCCAAGGAAAACTTTTCCAGCTGAAAAAAAAAGGTGTGGAGCTATGGGTATGCAGATATGTGTATCATCGCACTTAGCCTTTCTTCTGATTTAGAAAAAGAAGCTGTAGGCCTCCCCTTGAAGAGATTGGATAGGCAGTTAGAGAATGCCAGCCATACTTAGAATTAGGAAGGCTAATGTGTTGGTCTTCCTGAGAAGACGTAAGCAGGTAGTTAAGACTTCAGAGGCTTCTCCCGGGGAGAGCTTCCCCAGGGGGGCTGTGTGCATGCGTGTACCATGGACAGTTCTGAAACCTGAGTAAGAAAGAGAAAGGTCTATGGCTGTCTTTTATTTAGAAAAAGAACCAGCGATCGAAAAAAAATGCCATTTATGCAAGAAATATTCTTCATATATTTAAGTATTTCTATTTATTTTGATCATTCTCTAGTCTATGCTATTATGTTTTCCCAAAAATTTATGCATAAACCTTGAGAACAAATTCCTTTTTTTTTTTTTAAGATTTTATTTATTTATTCATAGAGACAGAGAGAGAGAGAGAGAGAGAGAGAGGCAGAGGGAGAAGCAGGCTCCATGCAGGGAGCCCGATGCGGGACTCGATCCCAGGTCTCCAGGATCACACCCCCAGGCTGCAGTCGGCGCCAAACCGCTGCGCCACGGGGGCTGCCCAAGTCAAATTCTTTGACCCAACAATTGATCCAGGGTGTTAGCCTAAGATCATCAGGTATGTATACAAGAATGTACCTCACCTGCAATGTGTTAGAAATGTACATTCTGGGGCTCTTCCCCACAACTAATGCCTGAGACTCTGGGTTTGGGGCCCAGAAATCTAAGTTTTACAACTGTTACGGGGAATTCTGATGCACTTTAATGTTTGAGAACCACTGCCCTATAGTGATGATTCCTAAATTTTCCTGCACATTAGACTCATCTGAGAAACTCTTAAAACTGTTGGTGCTCAGAGCTACACTCCAGAACAATTTAATCAGAATCCCTAGTGGTGGGACCCAGGAATCAGTGTTTTAAAATGTCCCAGGTGATTCCAATGTGCAACCAAGTTGGAGAACCCACCACCTCACAGGATGCATTATCTGTGTGTCTAGGCCACCTGCACTATCTTGTATTTTTTTCTGTAACACTCATGAGCACAAGGAATCTGCTTTATGTCACCAGGAACTATTACACCCTGGTACCACTGAATGGTGACAGAGTGAATCCAACTGTGGTGTGTTAGAAGGATTAATTTAAAAATACTAACACCAAAGGATTTCAACATGGTGTTATCCAAAATATGATTGGGGCAATCTCATATTAGTTCATGATGAAGGAAGATGGTCCTTTACATGACAGAGGTTTAAAAGTGTAGGAACGACTCCCCCAGACACCCCCTTCACCCATGTAGATACCTGACCTACATCAAAACCACTGTCCTCAGTCTTCGTCTTTTTTTTCAGCCATTCTTTCCTTCATGTTTTTTCAGACACAGGTGAACTGTGTGTGTGTGTGTGTGTGTGTGTGTGTGTGTGTGGCAAAACAGGTGAACTCCAAGCCCCCTCATTTTTAAAATTTCAAGTTGAACGCATTATTTGCAGCCAAGTGGCTGCTCCACTTGGGACAGACTTAATATCCAGAAATCCTATCTCGTTGTTACCATCAAGATCTACTTTTTTAAAAAGTACCAGCTGATGACTTTGGCTAGGTTCTCATTTGCTTAGAATGCCATTTGGAATTGAGGGATAAAGCACATGAAATGAAAATATGGATATTAAAATAGAGCAGAAAATGGATTGTTTAATCCTGCCAAAAATGCTTCTGTTTAGAGTAAAACTTAATAGAATGTTCCTTTGGAAAAATTATCCAGGGGAAGAAACCAAAAAGGTAGCTTTTTTTTTTTTCCCCCTCTTGCTTTGCAATTCTTTTTTTTTTTTTTTTTTTTTTGCTTTGCAATTCTTTAACCACATAGCGTAGTGCCTGGTACTCCATAAATAGATTGAAGAGACTAAAAGGTTAATCTGCAGCAAGTCATTTTAAAATGTTATGCTTTGCTAGTTTTGAAAGAAAGAATTTAAAAATTAAAGTCTTTCTTTTTGATGTACTTCTGAAAGTATTTTTACTTGTGGTGTGTGTACACTTGTGTATATACATGGGCACATATGAATGGACATGACAACATTCTTGCTATTTCTAGGTTTCTGGAAAAATAAATTTTATGTATAGATTTTTAAAGTATGTTTATTGCCTTTGATACATAAATAAATTACATTCATTCTTCCATCCTTCATCCAGTCTGTCATCTCTTTCAACATTATACAGCCACAACCAGGCCTTATGTGAGGTCTGGGGTATGTGACCTGATAGGCATCGTCCCTATCAGTGTATCGCTGACCACGTAGTGATGTCAGCACCTGCAAAAGTCATTTATGACATTTTTTTTTTCTGGGTTCTTGAGTTGTTGCTGACTTGATACATGTATATCTTATTTTTGATATTATATTATTATCAATACTATTATCATCTTGATATCATTATTATATATTTTTGACACCCTTTTTCCCCTGCCACTCTTAGATGAACTTTTTAAACAAGCTACCTTCCAATCTTATTCCAGAGCAACTGACAGTCCAGAATCAGTTGGTGATTCTACAGTAACACAAACTAAGTGTCCATTCTGCAAAACGTCTCCTTGGAGAGAACAAGCGTTAAACTACATAATTCGTGGATTTAAAATCTTCATGGTGCTTTATTATTTACCTGCATTAAAAAGAGCAGCTCAACAAATTTAAAATTAATAGATTCTATCGGGTTTGCCTATTGTTATTTTTGAGGCCTGTTACAGAAGAGAAATTATGCAAATGGCTGTGAGGCTGCTGCTACTGCACTCACACTGGGAATGCATTATATATAACTCGTTTCTTAGAAACACTTATCTGGAGCAGATCAAGCTCTCAGCCATTTGCAGGGGCATGTCCCTTCTTTCAGATGGTCCACTTTGAACTAATAAGTATTGTTAGAGGGTTGAGGTAGGAAGTAGGAGGGGGGGGAAGGAAGGCAGGATAAATTACTGGCACTCCATAATCTGGAAGGGCCAGGGGAAAATCCTTGGTAAAGATATTTTAGTCAGTCTCCTGAAAAGGCTGTCAATGACCTTTGAAACTATATCCTGCTGGTCTTCTTGTTCTGCTCTTTCTTGAGAAAAACTGCTAGCGTCAAATTTTAACCTTCCAGGCTGCCTGAAAATTCCCCCATCAACTGATTCCTGTATACCGATTCAACTTCATCTCTTGATTATGCCTATGACCCTTCTAATGGAACCAGGTCTTTTTCATATCCTCTTCATTTGTTCATTCATTTATTCATCTGGCAAACAAATGGGATGACCAGTAAGTTCAGTCCAACTATATGATGCTATATAATTGTATAAGCTATAATGTGAGCGTCTATTATGTGCACTGTGAGGGATACAAGAACACAGAACATATTATCCTTATTCTTAAGATTCTTAATGAGAGTAAATGGAAACACAAAAGGTTGCCCTGACCAGCAGAGGAAGATCTTCATTCTCTAAGCCATGCTCTTTTTTGAAAAAAAAATTTTAATTAATTAATTTATTTTTGATAGTCGGGGGGGGGGGTGGAGGGCAGAGACACAGGCAGAGGGAGAAGCAGGCTCCATGCACCAGGAACCCGATGTGGGATTTGATCCCGGGTCTCCAGGATCGCGCCCTGGGCCAAAGGCAGGGGCTAAACCGCTGCGCCACCCAGGGATCCCCTAAGCCATGCTCTTATAACTGTATCCTCTGAGCACTGACTCTTGGCTGATTTCCTTCCTGCCTAGTACACTAATCCTTTTCACTTCTTCCTTCAAAACCATACCTAAATTTACTCCAAGAAGCATTCCCACTGGAGTCTTGGTCCTGGGTTGAAATGGACTCTTCTTCAGAAATTATGGATGCGCTAATCCAAAGTTACTTGGCTCTTGCTGTCTGCTGCTTTGCAATCTTCATTTTATTCCACATGGGCCTCCATGCCACCTTGACTGACCAGAAAAGAAGCTCGCTGCAGGCAGGAAGGCCCTACCTTCCTGTTCTTAGCTCCTCCTCATCTTCTTAGCCTGCTGCTCTGCACATAGCCCACATGCTACTGAATGCTGTCTGTCGACAGTCACTTTTCCTTCCTTGGGAATCGAGATCAGAAACTCATGGAATGTTCCCTGGGTGCATTTGCTGCTCACAAAGGTGAACCTGCCTATAGGCTTTGTTTAGCCCTTTGCTTAGAAAAAGATGATTAGTTTGATTGTGCCATGTCTAGAATGAATGGGTGATGCAACCTAAAGTTGGGGGGATATAAAATTGGGAGATACTACATAATGTGCAAGTGGGACCTGGGAAGATGGGTTTGATTCTGCTGCTTCTGCTGGTAGGAGACACTAAGTAGATCATTGGGTTCACAACCAATTAGCATCATGTTCATCTTGACTCGCAGGGAAGCAAAGCCACCGAGGATTTGGTAGATTTATCAGCCCCTCCCACAGAAGCTGTCTGAGACTAGCCACTTGGAACCTGGCAGGAAAAAAGTCCTCTGGTGACAATGTGTCTGTCATACATTCTGGTCCGTGTACTCCTCGAAGACACCATTTTCTGGGCATGAAGTATTCTGCTGCTTTTTGGAGTGAGAAACCAATCTCGGATAAGCCGGATTCAGAAAATAGGTCATTGGTGTGAGTTGCAATTATTTTCCTTCCAGCTTTCTTCTGTGCTTGCTTTAGATTGCTTTTCTGCAAAGGGCAGGCGCAGCTGGCCTTGGCTGGTGTGCAATAGAGGCCCCAGACACCACTCCAGCCTCAGGCCTTTGTGAGGCACCACCCAGATTCCTGGGGCCTCAGCGCTAGCATCTATCTGCCTTTTGTCCGGGCCGTTAAATTCCTATTAAAGTCGTGAACAAATACCCTCTTTGAGTATTGATTTTACACACACACAGACACACACACAGCGTTGTTCATAGCCACTTGATTTGCCACCTGCAGTTTGTAATAGAACGGACATGTGGGATTATAAACCACTTTATTCTGCACAGAATTTCTCAGCTTGGGGCCAAATTGAAGGGCATTAGTCATCAGTAATTTGCAGTTATTTTTAATGTATTTCACTCGGAGAGGTTTAAGGCAGCTAAAGCTAAGATAAATTACCTTACACTTTGGTGAGGAAGTGAAAAATCTGATCATTTAGTTAATCATGTGTCATAGCTGCGCTTATGTATTGTTCCTAAGTGAGTGCAACATCGTGACTGACTTGTGATTTGGGAACATGACAATTTGAATGATTAAATACATTCAATTATGCCACGACTCTCCCCCGCCCCCCCCCCCCGGCCCAACCCTCAATATTTGTATAGGTTTAAACTTCACAGAACACTAGAGAAGGGCACTTAGAGAATCACCCTGTGAAATGCCAGTTCCTGACCTGTCTTGCCCCGAGATTCAGTGTCAGCGGCCCCCGACTTGGGCTAGGGCAGTGAGCGGCGCCTGCAGCCAACTCTGGGAAGCAGTGAGGAGTTCAACCACCACCTTCTTCAGAAGAGGAAACCGAGGCACAAAGAGATGAAGAGACCTAAGATATTTGCCAGGATCCCAGAAACAGAAGCCTGCCGCCGCAGGCCAGCTGTTCTGCTTCCCGGTTCAACGCATTTCCCACCAGCCAAGCGAGAAATCCCTTGCTTCTCGCGCTCTGCTCCGGAATTAGCCTCGCACGGTGCGGCTACCTGCCGCTTCCGCGGGCGCGGAGACCTGGGTCTCTCCACGCGCACGCGCAGAGCGCAGACCTGGTTCCCTCCATGCGCACGCGCAGAGCGGACGGGAGGCCTTCCGGTCGGCCTCGCGGCTGCGTCCCAGCCTCCCTCCTGCCGTCCCTCTCCCTGCTCCCTCACCCTTCCACGGCCACCGGCCCAGCTCGAGGGTCCGGGTGAGATTCAACAGCAGAGAAGCAGCCCACAAACCAACTTTCCATGTCCTCTGCTGCCGCTTGGCACTCGGCACAGCGGGCCCGCCCTTCGCCGTGGCCCCTCACAAAGCCGGGCTCCCCTCTCAGGCGGTGCTCCTCCTCGCTCCTGCCCGGGCCGCAGCCTCCACCAACGCTGGGGATGCCTCGCTGACCCCCGCTCACCCGCGCCTCAGGCTTCCCCGAGCGTGAGCGCGGTGGTTCCAGAAGTTTCCGCGGAGGCTGAGGTAAGCAAGCGTGCCCGGAAGGGAGGGAAGGTGCTGCCAAACCGCCTGGCCGGAAGGAGCAGGAGAACACTTCTCACCTGGGAACAGCACGGCAGACCAGACTGGCCCGCGGGCCGGAAGGAAGGGACGGCCAGGGCTGCGCCCGACGGCAAGATGGCGGCAGCGGGCGCGCGGGGAGTGGAGTGCGCGGCCAGAAAGGGAGAGAGGCACCTCTCCGCTCTGCGGCGGAAGGGTGGGCTCTGTTCTGGGTGCAGTGGCATTTCGTACAACTTTGAAGAAGACCCCACGTGGGCGGCCTGGGTGGCTCAGCGGTTGAGCGTCTGCCTTTGGCCAAGGGCATGATCCTGGGGTCCTGGGATCGAGTCCCAAGTCAGGTCCCCGCAGGGAGCCCACTTCTCCCTCTTCCTGTGTCTCTGCCTCTCTCTGTGTGTCTCTCACGAATAAATAAAATCTTAAGAAAGAAAAAGACCCCACTCTTAGTGTGGAGGACAGACTGCGGTGGACGGGAACAGAAGCCATTGGCCAGAGGGAGACTGAGGCTGTGGGTGGGAGACGCCAAGGTTGCGCGGGGGTGGGGGGGTGGGGGAGGGGCGGAGAGGCAGCAGGTAGGGCCCTGGTGGAGGTGCCTGGCTGAGGTGGTGACCGGTTCTTTTTCTCATTTGCTCAAATGGCTCTGTGGTGGCTTGTGGTGTCCCCGGTGGGCGTTGTGGTTGTGGCAGACCTCCAGATTCAGGAATTTATTTTTAGAGTAGAGCTGACAGGACTTATTGATTGTCCACGAGGAGTGCCAATTAATTACATACAGGTAAAATAATTTGGAACTTGTTAGAAACAAATCTCAGTAAATTTGAAACTTTTTCTTCCCATCCATCTATCGCCTTCAATGAGAAAATCCTGTAGTTTTCCATTTTGATGCACGATACAGCTTGTTGACTTTTTTTTTTTTTTTCTTTTTTTTCTTTTAAGATTTTCATGTATTTGTACCTGAGAGACACGGAGAGAGAGGCGGCTCTCTGTGCAGAGCCGGATGCGGGACTGGATCATAGGACCCTGGGATGGCTACCTGGGCTATCCAAGCCAAAGGAGATGCAACCACTGAGCCACGCAGGTGCCCCTAGCTTGTTGACTGTCTTAATCAGTTTGGGCTGCTACAACACAGTGCCATAGACTGGGTGGTTTAATCAACAAACTTATTTCTCATAGTTCTGGAGGCTTGTAAGTCCAGATCAAGGCCCTAGAACAGTTGAGTTGTTCCAGAGCCTACTTCCTGGTACACTTTGTCCTCACATGACAGGGAGATGGCAGTCATCTCTCTAGTGTCTCTTCTTATAAGGGTATGAATCCTTTTCATGAAGTCTCCATTCCCATGACCTAATCATCTCCCAAAGGTCACACCTTCAAACACTATCATATTGGGCATCAAGGCTTTAATATATGAATTTTGGGGTGACACCTTAGGTAAAAAGGTCTCATTTACCGGCCTAAAAATAGATTTCACTTGTGGAAACAATCATACTTTACAAAAACCACGAATAGCTGAAACAGCATTAATAAATAGAACACATTCTGTAATATCCTTGTTTTTACTTAGAAAATAACTTTATTTTTCTGTGGTGAAATCTTATGTTCCACGTTGAAAAGTCATTGCTCATACTCTGGAGTAAATCAATTGTAAATAAAGAAATAGATACGAAAATAGTGTCTGTAGCAATTAGTGCTTAGAACAAATAAACAGGATTATCTGAGAATAATAGAGGAAATCACATGGGGTGGTTTTTAACTCATCTCTACCATTGTTTCTCAAAGTGGGTGTGGAGCTGAGTGGGAAACTTTAAAATTACTTGAAGGTCCTTGATAAAAATATAGATTCTTCCACCTACTATTGATTCAGAATTGCTGGGGGGAGTGGGCCTAGAATAGGCATTTTAAATAAATTGCTGGGGGATTTTTTATGGGTATTACTAGGTCCTCCCAAACTCTCCCAACCCTGGTTCCCATCCTAAGTCCTTCTTTTTCCAGCCTCTTCTATCGCTCCATCTGCCTGGCAAGCCTACCCATCTGTGTGTAGCCAGCTCCAGCTTCCCCTTAAGGTCCGTCCAAATCAGATGCCATCCCCAGATCCTCCTGGCTGGATGGACGGTCTACTCCCCCATGTTGGCTCTAGTTAGTATATAGTTTACAATCTATAAGTATATAGTGTATACTTATTACTGAATGGTAACTTGCAATTGAAGCTGTATCTTTTCACTGTGTGAACCATATGCCCACTGAGGTCAGGACCGAGTCTGATTCATTTTAAAGTTTATCAGTGGCTTGCTCAGAGTGGGTACTCAGTATGCATTTTGTGGAATTGTCTGGCTAAGCGTAAGCCTACTGTCTTTGGACTTTGGATTTCTACCACTTGACCATGTACTAAGTGTCTCAATTGTAGCAGGCCAACTTTGTACTAAGATTGGACAACCGGTTCTGTGCTAAAGTTCATGTTGTAAAATGAAGGTAACACAGGAATGATGAGTGAGAATGCAGGCTCTGCCAGCTGCGGTGGAGGCACCCTGACAGAAAGGCTCCCAGTTGCACTATAATTGAATGAGGATTCCCTACAACCGATGTATTCAACAAGACATCATAAAGAGAGTGGAAAGACATCCCAAGTGCTTTGCTTGGAAAACTTAAAAAAAATCCATTGTGGTCATACCTGCTGGAACTTAGGAAGGCATTGCTCCTTTTTTTTTTTTTTTTTTTCTGCTAATAAACCTCCTACAGTCTACTATCTGCATAGCCACCAAAGTAACTTGTTAAAACATAAGTCAGGGTTTGCCGAAGTGGTTCGTTGGTTGAGCGTCTGCCTTTGGCTCAGGGTATGATCCCAGCATCCCAGGATCAAATCCCACATTGGGGTCCCGGCAGGGAGCCTGCTTCTCCCTCTGCCTATGTCTCTACCTCTCTCTGTGTGTCTTTCCTGAATAAATAAGTAAAATCTTTTTATTTTTTATTTTTTTTTAAAGAAAAAGATCATGTCAGATCATGTCCTTACTGCTCCTATCCCACCAATGGCTTTTGACCTCAGTCTCAGTAAAAGCCAGTTCCTTAACTTACAAGGGCTGATAAAGACCTGTGTGGTTTATCTGCTCCTCTCCTGTCCCATATCTCTCTGATCCCACCAGCAGTATCTCTCTCCCTTGCTTATTCCAGTGCAGCCACAACTGGCTTCTTGCTCTTCCTTGAATATGCTAAGTAAACTCCTGCCTCCAGGCCTTTGTACTTACTGTACCCTCTGTCTGGAACAGTTTCCCTCCAGATTTTTATTCTTCCATGTTTTTCCTGTCATTTTTCAAACATCCTGCTCACCTGGTCCTGCTACCACCCTGCCTACCACCCACTCTGACTTTCCAGTCACCTTTCATACTTTATTTTTCTCATAGGTGTTGATCTCTACCTATCATCTATATATGATGCTCATTTATTTTCTTAATTGTCTATCTCCCTATTAGAATATAAGCTCCATGAAGCCATGGTTTTGGTCTGTTTTGTTCATTGTTATATTTTCAACACCTGAACATGCCAGACATGTAGCAGATGCTCATTAAATATTTATTAAATCAATGAGGCAAAGTGGGGTAAACAAAAAGATTTAAATCCTGGCTCTAGGCTTAAATTCCTTAACATTTCAGTGGATCAGTTTTTTTATCCGTAAAGTAGAAATAGTAATAGTGCCTCATGGATATATGACATCTGGTATAGCGTCCAACATCCAATATTTACTCAGTAAATGTTCCCTATGACAGATGGAGTTTTACAAGTCATGAAAAGAGTGTCTAGTGGTGATCCTATTTTCCAACTAGCAGATTTTTCCAAGATGTAGTAATAATATATTTTGGAAAAAAATAATGTATTTTGTGCTTTCTGTTTGCTGGGACCACCGCACAACTTTAAGGGATGAGTACTTTCATTATTTCCATTTTATGGATGAGGAGACAGAGGCACAGAAGGGTTGAGCAATTTTTCCCTTGCCAGTAGTAAGTGTAAAAGCTGGGATTTGATCAAACTCAGGACTAGAGACCATGTTCTTTACCTTTTTTTTTTTTTTTTTCTCCACTGCTTCTCACTGAGTGAAGCTGTTGGAAAAGAGAAGGAGTGGTTGTCAGTTGACTTACTTCCTCCATAGTAGCATGAGGAGTTCAAAGATAGGTGGTATTGGTTGTTCTTTTCACCTCTTTGGTGGAAGTAATTCTTTTGCTCCAGCCAGATCCTGTCAGGACTCATTAATTCCCTCTCCAGCTGCCCATGGTCTCTCTGCAATGCTTTCAATTAATCCTTCTTACCTGAAAGCAGTGCTGGGGATGTCTTTGTCTTAGTGGAAGGGGGCTTGTACGTAGTAACCTGGACACAGAATCCTGAAATATATGGAACCGTCCTAGATAATGATGGGCTTTCTTTCTTGAATTTCTTTCACACAAATCCCATTCCACTAATCGAAGGCATATACTTTCTTCAGGGGTCAGCTAAAGTCATTGCTTTGAGACTCCTAAGATTCAGCGCTCTCAGTTTAACTATATTCAATCTTCTTTGTTTCACAAATGTTTGTTGACTGATAGCTCATGTAAATGCAGAGGGGACTCCTATGACTTAGTCTTTTCCTTTAAAGTGCTTGGGCCCTCGTTTGGCAATTGAGGTTTATTCACAGGGTGACACTACAGGCCAGCTTATCATATATGAGCACTATAAAGTTTCAGGGGGAAAGGAGATGCCTAATTGTGCAGGGATAAGGGAACATGAGCTGGCTCTTGAAGGGCTGGTAGGATTCGTGATTAATGGATAGGGTGGAATGAGCACTTCTGTTGGTAGAAATCATTTGAACAAAATTAAAGGTACTGACATCCAAGGATGATTCAGGAGGTGGTGAGGGATTTGGTTGAAGTTCATCATAAGCTTGATACAGGGAAATAAAAGAAGTTGTAAGATAGTCTTAAATATCTGACTGAAGAATTTGGACTATAATTAATCTAGCAGTAGGAAGCCATCATAGGTTACTCATTTAAGCAAAGTTGTGACATGAATGGATCAATGGTTGTGTGTGTTTATCTGCAGTGATATTTACAGTTAAAAATGGTTATGAGTTGGGATGGTGGGATTTTGAGTGTTGTAGTATTCATTCATTTTTCTTCATTTTCTTAATGCTCTGTGAAACTACAACTCTTGGGATCCCTGGGTGGCGCAGAGGTTTAGCGCCTGCCTTTGGCCCAGGGCGCGATCCTGGAGACCCGGGATCGAATTCCACGTCAGGCTCCCGGTGCATGGAGCCTGCTTCTCCCTCTGCCTGTGTCTCTGCCTCTCTCTCTCTCACTGTGTGCCTATCATTAAAAAAAAAAAAAAAAAAAAAAAATTAAAAAAAAAAAAGAAACTACAACTCCTGTGTTTTAATTACGATGATCTTATTGGTTCTCAAAGTTCTGTTTTTTTTTTTTTTTTTTTTTTTTAAGATTTTATTTATTTATTCATGAGAAACAGAGAGGTAGAGACACAGGCAGAGGGAAAAGCAGGCTCCATGCAGGGAACCTGACGAGGGACTCCATCCCAGGTCTCCAGGATCATGCCCTGGGCTGAAGGTGGCACTAAACCGCTGAGCTACCCAGGCTGCCCAGAGTTCTGGTTTTCAATCTTGTATTCACCAAGAATTTATTGAGCACTTATTATACAGTGGGCATTTGCCTATGAGGCAGAAAAAATTATGACGGCATGGCCCCTGTACCTTAGGGCCCACCGGTGGAGAAGACCAACATGTGAACAGTAAATGTCAGGCAATGTGGTAACTGCTAGAAAAGAGTACATGATACAGTGAGACCATAAAGGAAAGGTCACCTCTAATGGGAAGATTAGGAAGGCCTCCTACAAGAGATGACATCTACACTTACTTGAATGGGTTCTGTGTGGCCATGTGCAGATAGGTTCTGTTTGTTAAGGCCCTAAAGATTGGCCTAGTCTCTTACCAACCTTTACCATTGTATCACACACTTGCTTATATGTTAGTTTGGAATTATACTGTAGTTTGTTAATGCTTATATGATGTTTTCTTATTATATTTAATATTTGTGCAAATTTCCCCTTTCTCTAAACTTGCACTGTTCACTTCTCAGATTTCTTTTTAAAAGCTGTTCTCTAGGTTTAAAAGCATTCTTCCATGATTTGTAATTCATATGGAGCATACTATAACATTTAGACAAAATATTCTGAATAACATACTCAGAAATGGAATTCTTCATCATAAATTTTCTCTCAGGTAGAAAATGTTGCTGGACAAGTTTCTATTTAAATCATACTTGCTAGGCTTGACTGATTGCAGGAGTTCACAGGGTACATGCTTCAGACTGCTTCATTTTCAGCAAGGTAAGGCTGCATCTCTACTATGGAGTAATGCAAGGTATTCAAAAAGGGTAGGCCAGGCTCCTTCAGGGTTGTTAGGAATTAAAACCAGCTTGTGAGGGTCTTAAGTTGGCTTGTGAGAAGAGGCAGTTTCTTAGAAGAATGAAGTAAGAAACTTCATGGACGTCCAAGGACAGACAAAGCTTATCAAGCCTCAGAAAGCCTGGATATAGAATTGGTAGTAAATCCATTTGCCAGTCCTCTTTTAAGCATGGTCCTTTTGATTTCTTCCTTCTCTGCTTTCCTCTTCTCAAGATGGGCTCCTGCAGCTTTATATGGTGTCTGTTTTCCCATGACCTCAGCAGGTCTGAGTGAGAATAATCTCCTCTATAGAGATCTGTTTGCTAAAAAGAAAAAAATTATTTTACTTTTAAAATAAAATGATACATGCAATAGCCAAAAAAAAAGAAAAAAAAAAAGAGTAGTATAGAAAGGTCTAAATTTTCTAAAAATCATATTAATCTCCCTTTTCTAATTTCTCTGACTCCTGATACCTCTTCCTAAAGTTTAAGAGGTTTTTGGGTAGTTTTCTGGAAAATACATATATAAAGATACACAAATATAGATACACATACAAGGGCATACACATTCAATAGCTATAAATGTAAATATTCCTTTATTTACATAAAATTCTCATCTTTACAAACTGTTCAATACTTTTAGAAAACCGTATTTATGTTATTCTTTCCAATTAATTGACACAAAACTTATTTTATTTCTTTTAAATGGTTACATGTTAGATAGTATTTCATTTTATGTAATTATTATGATTTGTTACATAATCTTTTCATAATGATGGACCTTAAAGTTGTATCTGGTTTTCTATTAGAAACAGTTCTACAATGAACATCCTTGTATATTTGTCTACTAGAAGTTTAATAGAGTTTCAGCTTTTACATTTGTTCTGTGATCAATTGAAGTTAATTTTTGCATATGAGAGGAAAAGGTGGAGGTTCCTCTTTTCTTTCTGTATATGGCTATACAATTGTTTCAACATTGTTTATTTGTTGAAAAGTTTTCCTTTCTAGTAATATAGAAATATGATTGATTTTAAAATATTCACCTTGAATTTTATAACTTTGATAAATTCACTAATTCTAGTAGCCTTGTTATAAATGTCCTCAGATTTTTTATGTAGATGAACATGTCATCTGCAAATAAAGTCCATTTGCTTCTACCTTTCTAATCTCCAATCTGGTTGCTTTTCTTTTTCTTGCCTTATTGCACTGCCTCCCCTACAATGTTGAACAGAAGTGGTGAGAGCAGACGTGCTTGCTTTGTTCCTGATTTTAAGGTGAAAGCATTCTGTTTTTCACCATTAAATGCGATGTTAACTCTAGGTCTTCTGCAGTTGCATTTATCAAGTTGAAGAAGTACACATATATTTCTGCTTTGCTGAGCATTTAAAAAAAAATCCTGGGTGGATGTTGAATTTTGTCAGGTGCTTTTTTGTGTCTATTGAAGTGATCATGGGGTTTTTCTTTCTCAATCTGTTAGTATGGTGAATCTAAATTTCCTCCTCTGATTAGAATTAAATTTAAAATTAAAAGGTACTGGGAACCCTGGGTGGCGCAGAGGTTTAGTGCCTGCCTTTGGCCCAGGGCGCGATCCTGGAGACCCGGGATCGAATCCCACGTCGGGCTCCCGGTGCATCGAGCCTGCTTCTCCCTCTGCCTATGTCTCTGCCTCTCTCTCTCTCTGTGTGTGTGTGTGACTATCATAAATAAATAAAAATAAAAAAAAATAAAAAAAAATGTAAAAGGTACTTGGAAAAAAGTTTTATGTTACGTATGTACTTTGATATATATATATGTTGGGTTAACTATATTGATTGTATGTATTTCCTACTATTTTGTCTTCTTCTGTCATGATTGGCTGTGTCTGTTATTATTGTTTTGTTGGTTCTAGGTGTTTTTTTATGAATTTCGACAGTTTTTAGTGGTGAATGATTTATAACATACACAAACACATTATTGATTTAAATTCTGGAGATTTCAATAGTGTATAGAACATTTCCTGGTGCATAATAATTGCTTAGTATATTATTATTATTATTATTAATTATGTACAAATAATGCTTTATGTTTTTTAATAGTTTTTGCCTTAAATTTGCTCTTTTGTGATATTAATACTATGACTCTTTTTCTTTTTCTTTAACATTTGCCTGGTTTATCTTTGATGTCCTTTTTACTTTTAACCTTTCTGAGTTAGAGAGTTTCTTGGAGAGTTTTATTATATTTTTAAAGATATTTGTTTTTCTTATTTATTTTTAAAGATTTTATTTATTCATGAGAGACACAGAGAGAGAGGCAGAGACATAGGCAGAGGGAGAAGCAGGCTTCATGCAGGGAGCCCGATGTGGGACTTGATCCCGGAACTCCAGGATCATGCCCTGAGCCAAAGGCAGACACTTAACCACCCAGGCATCCCTTGGAGAGTTTATTTTATTTTATTTTATTTTATTTTATTTTATTTTATTTTATTTTATTTTATTTTAAGATTTATTTATTTATTTATTCAGAGAGAGAGAGAGAGAGAGGCAGAGACACAGGCAGAGGGGGAGAAGCAGGCTCCATGCCGGAAGCCCGACGCAGGACTCGATCCTGGGTCCCCAGGATCACACCCCGGGCTGCAGGCGGCGCTAAACCGCTGTGCCACCGGGGCTGCCCGGAGAGTTTATTTTAGATGTGGATCTGTACAGATTTGGTTTGTTCTGTATTTTGGTCTCATTAAGAAATGTATGTATTTTAGGATGAATGCTTCTTAATTTACATTATATTTTCTGTTTTATTTTTAAATTGTTTAAACGATTTTATTAGAGGGAGACAGCACAAGTGGGAGTGGGGGAGGGGCAAAGAGAAAGGGACAAGCTGACTCCCCATTGAGCAGGAGCCTGCTGGGGGGCCTAGATCCCAGAACCCCAGGATCCTGACTTGAGCTGAAGGCAAATGCTCAACTGACTGGGCCACCCAGGAGCCCCAAATTTTTGTTTCTAATGATTTCCCCATTCCCAACCCAAACTCATCTTTTAGCCATGGATTGTCTTTTTTTTGTATGGGTGTATGAATGTATGCGTCATATAAGAGTAAGTGTACTTTTTTATGATAATGTCAAAAATGGTCTCTCTCTTTTTTTTTTTAAAGCAGTTTCTTTTATAAATTTACATAGTGGTTTAATCTCTTTATCAATTAACTGTTGCTTACTTACTGAGATGGATAAGAAAATTATCACATACACTTTCTCCTTATTTTTGCTAATGTTGTCATTTAACTTGGTTAACTTTATAATTTCAGATAGTATACTTAATCCTCAATTTCTTGATTTATAATCTTTAGTAAATAAAGAAATGTGAGAAAATTCTAACTTTATTTTACCCTCTACCTCTCTCCAAACTGTTGAATTTGGTTTATTATTTTTTATTGTTGAAATGTTTAACAATCTGGTGTGAAATAAATGTACTTCATACTGTTGTTTAGCCTAATTTTAATTTTTTTTTTTTTTATTTATTTATGATAGTCACAGAGAGAGAGAGAGAGGCAGAGACACAGGCAGAGAAGCAGGCTCCATGCACCGGGAGCCCGACGCGGGACTCGATCCTGGGTCTCCAGGATCGCGCCCCGGGCCAAAGGCAGGCGCCAAACCGCTGCGCCACCCAGGGATCCCTGTTTAGCCTAATTTTAAATGTATATAGGTTCAGTTCTCCCTATCATACTTTTTCCTAGAATTCCACATTTATCTCTTGGTTTGCTGGATTTGGGGTGCAAGTCATTTTTTTTTCCAAGTGGGACTTATGGAGTCATTGAGCTGTTGCATGTCTGAAAATGTTTGTTGTCTTTATGCTTGAACAACAATTTGGCTAAATATAAAAATATTTATTCACAGTTTTTTCTCCTTCAGAACTTTGTACTCATGGGTTGTGTATTTTAGTGTATTGAGTATTGAGTGATGCTGTAAAGGGAAGCCTGAGCTTTCGTTCTGTTTTGTTGCTTTTGGTTTTGTTTTGGGGTGTGTGTGTGTGTATGTGTGTGTGTGTGTGTGTGTGTGTGCGCGCGCCTGTGTTGGTTCTGTATACCTGACAAATTCTCCCTCTGCTGTGGTATTCAGTAACTCTATCAGGAAATGTCTGTCTCTCTGAGGCTTGTTCATTTTGCTCCCTGATGTAGAGGTAGTAGGCATTAGGCGCAATCATGTTTTATGGATATTGATTTTGTTCTTTTTGAAATATTGTTTCAAATCCTGAATTAGAGTCATCTCACCTGGCAGGAGGCATCTTTCCTGCATATCTTTGGAAATGCAATCTGCTTTAGAATGGAACCTGGTTATTTCTTCCACTTCTTTTAATGACCCTCAGAGCCTAGTTTTGAGTGATTATGCAATAGTTTCTTAATGAATTCTTATTGAAGGCATAAGTGAATGAGCCTTGATTCATTTCCCTGCTGCTAATTCTCCCTCTCTGATTACTTCTTTTTAAAATATGGAGTGTTGCTGAGGTTTTTCAGCATTTTGTCCATTCACCATCTCCCAAACCCACCACACTTCTGGGAGAAGAGAGAGCTTGGTTGAGAACAGCAGTGACTGTGAAGTCTTCCATCTCTCACTTTCTCTGAATGCTGCTTTTCAAAGATTATGGCAAGAAAATGTATCATTTCTTTTGTTTTAATTATTGCTAATATATTTTTGTTTTGTTTGCTGGATTTCAACCTTTTTGTTATTAATATTGTTCATTCATAGTTTTAGGAAAACCTGACTTCACTGTTCCATCTTGCCCCAGAAGTCATAAGGGTTTTCTAAACAAGTTTAGAACCTCAAGAGCAGAGTTGAGTTTGTTATTCTAGCCTATATTTGTCATAGAACCTAATCTAGGGCTTGCATACATTTAGCATTTAGAAACTATTTACCAAATGCACAGTAAAAAAATTTTATGGTAATTTTGTCTAATCTCTCTGACCTATTGTTGAAAGAAGGCGAGATGGTATATAAAAACTAGGTCACCAGGTCTAGTTTTTGATTAATCCAAAGAAGTGACAAACAAAGCACAGGGAAAGAGCCATAGGACATGGAAGAAATGGCTACACTTCAGAATGAGGATATTTAGTGCTCACTTCAACCCTGGAAGAATTGAGTTCATCTATTTGTTTTTAACCCCATGTTGATGTCAGCTATTAGAGCCTCTGAAAGGACACAGGTGAATGAACAGGGAATTTATCAAGAACATTTTCCTCCTTTGGATTAGGGTTTTTTTTTTTTTTTTTTTTTTTTTCCTTCTTCAGTAAATACATCAGTTTTAAGGGGACTGTGTGGAATTTGTTCCATGGATTCCTTTTTTTTTTTTGCCAGAGTCAAAGCTCACTTTGGACTATTTTTTGTTTTCCTTCTAGGCCTTTCACCAGCTGCATAGGGGCTGCCTACCCAGCGTGCTCATGTGTATTACTTTCTTCTTTTATGTGTTTTTAGCCTTGGGCAGATTCAACTTTATGCCATTGGACAGTTTCTTTTTCAGGGACATGATGAGAAAGATTATAGATATTTGTGGTGATGAGTCTTTTTGCTCATTTCAGTGTCTTAAATTGATGTTCTTCCTCCAGGAAGAAAGGAGTTGGATGGACAGAAGAAGGTCACTTGCCTTCTTCTGCCTATTGATTTTCCTGTGCTGTTCAGCGGTTCATTAGCTTCTTCTAACTATAGTTCTGTGTTTAATGGCAGTATGGGCTGGGACATCAGCCACAGAGGGCCACTGACTGTGCCTCAGTCAGCTAGAGGTGGAATGAGAAGGTGACTTTCTGGCAGTATGAGTGTGGGTGCTTTAGAGTCAAATTCTGGAGTATGTTTTTGTTGGTTAAAGGTTTATTGTTTCTTACCCAAAGTGCTAACCTGCATGAGACTGGGAGACTTTTTCGAATATTATTGAAGGTGAGATGGTAGGGAAACTCTTAAGGGAGGTAGGATTGATCAGGTGTATAAATCCCAGAATATCCACTGACAATCATTTAGTTACACTAAATTTTTAAAAAACTTTTTATTATGGTAATTAAAAACATACAAAAGTAAACAATATAATAATGAATCCCCCATGTCCTCAGCTTCAGTAATTACTCCTCATGGCCAATGTTGTGTCAGGCATGCCCCTTCTTGTTTTTTCCTCATATTGTTGTACCTGTAAATATTTCAGTGTAAATTGCTAAATGATAAGGAATCTTTTTTTTTTTTTTTAAATTTTATTTATTTGAAAGAGCAAGCATGAGCAGGGGGGAATGGCAGGCAAAGGGAGAGGGAGAAGCAGACACTACCCGACTGAGCAGGGAGCCCAATCCTTGGCTTGATCCCAGCACCCTAGCATCATGACCTGAGCATTAGGCAGGCGCCTAACTGACTGAGCCACCCAGGTACCCCAAAAAGGAACCTTTTTAAAAAACATAACTACAAACAAAATTAACAATGCTTCCTTAATATTATTTAATAGCTAGTGATCTGAATATCTTATAAATGTTATAATTTAATGTTTGTTTTTTGTGACTCCTCACTTTATTTCACATTTGATATGTATTTTAAGCCTCTTTTAACCTCTGTCTCAATTTATTTTTATTTGCAACTTATTTTTTGAAGAAATTGGATCGTTTGTCTTGGAGAGTTTCCTGGGGAGATTTAGAGTCTGGATTTGGTTTATCATACACAGATGGTATTGTGTACCATGTACTTTGTCTTTTTGTATTGAAATATAGTTGACATACAATGTTACATTAGTTTCAGAGTTACAACATAGTGATTGACAGTTTTGTGTATAATGAAGTGGTTATCCTGCCCTTTTCTCTTCCTGTAAATTGGCAATCCAGAAGCTTGATTAGATTCAGTTTAATTTTTTTGGTAATACCATTTCTTCCATTGGGAAGCCCAATGTCTGACTTTGTGTATGTATGTGAAATTAGAAATCTATGGAATCATGTTTGACAAAACCTAACTATAGTGTATTCTGTGGCTTATTTTTTAAAGTATGCTGTCTGCTGATAGATTGAAACCAAAACTCATAAGGAAGTCTAAACATTCAATCCTGATAAGATAAAGCAGCAGCTGTACTATTAGTTTACAGCCGTATGTGCAACTCCTCACTGCAGTGTGATGTGTAACCTGGGCAAGCCACTCCTCTCTTGTGAGAGGGATCTGGAACTGAGCTGCTCTCTGGTGGTGTGAAACCTGCCCCTGCTGTTAACA
The DNA here is from genome assembly GCF_053574225.1 of Canis aureus. NCBI lineage: Eukaryota > Metazoa > Chordata > Mammalia > Carnivora > Canidae > Canis > Canis aureus. The sequence continues at coordinate 16,049,320 of NC_135644.1, read as the reverse complement.
GCAAGCAAAGATCATGTTTGGTCCATTAATACTTATCAACAGAAAGAATATTCTCAACCACAATAAAGAGATATGGCTTCTGTCCTCTAGGAGTTTGCCTTCTCAAAAGAAAACAAAATAAGAAAAATGACAGTTGTTCTTAACTTCCAAGGGACTGTGTTACCATAAGGTTAAAGTCTCTTACTAAATTACTAAATCAATCAATCAATCTCTCTCTCTCTCTCTCTCTCTCTCTCTCTCTCTGCTTAAATAATGAGGAGTTTGGCTGTTTCCTAGATAATTGGCTAATCATGTGTGACAAAGATAGGAAAATATTCCTTAATGTTATATAACCCTTTTCACACAACGGGGATATCCTTCCCAGGTGATGTCATCTTTGCCTTGCTAATAGATATTAGCAAGGGTTTGGGTACAGTAGGAATAAAGGGGACAGCAGAATCTTGCTCTGAAAAAGTAGTGACTTTGATGAGAAATCCATTTGTGTTATCGATTTACATAATACTACTACATACAAAAAACAAAGTGTTCATCAAATCTTTACTTTAGAGCAACTGCGCACGTAGACGTGTCTAGGCTGATAGGACTTCTGATTGGTTTGTAAACTGCTCAAGCTTACCCTGCGCTGAAAAATGTATCATTTTCTCTGCCACAACATAGGAGTCTGTTTGTCTTTCAAAGAGAGTAGCCTGTGTAACCTGAGTTTTGTAGCCTCCTGAGGTTACTCCTTCATTTCAAGTCCAAATAAAGGATGGGGTTCCTATTTCAGGAATTGTAGGAAGCCCAGGTGCCTCCACAGAGACATATGAGGTTCTGCAGAGTCCTGAGGTCTCAGATTCATCCTTTTACTTCAGACTGCCCCTGGCTCTTCTTTGCTTAATCCTGACTATTTCCATGAGGTCAAGCTCTGTCTATCTGGATCCAGGCACAGACTGCAGAAGTGCAATCTCCCCCAAGGTTAACATTCTGAACAGGAGCAGCTTTTTGGCTCTCAGAAGGGCTATTCCAGCTACCTCCCTTGAGCAGATTATCACTACTTTTATAGAGCAGTAGCATAAGCAGCTACTATTTGGTCTGAGTATTTAATCAAAATCATCAGGGAGTTGATAAGGTCAGATACTGATTTTAAAGTGAGAAGGACTGGCAACCCTGTTACTGTGCATCTGTTGTGTTACACCTTTATTTAACCTTATCTCTGGATCCCCAGATGGACATGATGGGCATGGCAGGGGAATCTGATCTTCCCTCTGTTCACCCATCTAACTGTAGATGAGTCCCTCTAGGTGAGTCGCTTTTGTTCTGGCGGGGACCAGAGTGACATCCATTAGGTCAGTGGGGGTATTTAGCTTCCATGTGATTGGGAGTATTTCCATCATAGAACTTTTAAGTATTTGGTGCATTGGTGAGACAGTACCATTGTTAACCAGCTAAATCCCTTCATTCTATTCTGTGGAACAAATATCACAGGATCAGGCCTAGGGAGGACTGAATTGCCTGTAAACGCTTGTGACACCAATCTAGGTTTTATTTTCTTCATTTGTAAAATTGGAGTGTACTGGTTTGCTAGGGCTGCCATAACAAAGTTCCCCAGACTGAGTGGCTCAAAAAACAGAAACCTATTTCCTCACAGTTCTGAAGGCTGAAGTCTGAGATCAGAGTATTGGCAAGGTTGATTCTTCTTGGCTTTTGCATCACCATCTTCCCTCTGTGTCTTCACATAATCTTCCCCTTGTGTATGTCTCTGTCCTAATCCATTATAAGGATACCAGTCACATTGAATTAGCACCCTGCATATAACCTCATTTTCCTTAAATGCCTCTGTAAAGGCTCTGTCTCCAAATGTAGTCATATTTGTAGGTACTGGAGGTTAGGACTTCAACATATGAATTTGGAGGGAGGATAGAATTTAGTACATAACAGGGAGTAAGGGTGGGGTGGGGTGGGGGTGCTTAAACAGTGATTTTCTAATAATACTCTGAGAAGGACTCAAAGACTATCTCAGTTGCTCAGTTCTGAGAGGTTTCCCAGGACATAGGATTTTCAGTGCTGAAAGTAAGGCAGTCCTAGGCGAACCAGGATAGTTAGTCACTCTGCGTGTCTCCCATGGGGCAAAGGGTCCCCCAGCCTGCCTCAGCCAGACCTGCACTGCTTCTTTCAGCTTAAACATCAGCATCCTAAGTGAGATTAAATTTAACAAAAGGGTTTTGTGGCTCAAAATCATTAGAAAACCACTTGATTCAGTGGCCTCCAGGGTCCTTTCCTGATGCCACATTCTGTGATTTCATTTGCATACACCAAATCCCAGCCATTTGTCTGAAACTATTAACTGATTGGAGTAAAACTAATTTGGTTCTCATTTAGTTCATGGCTAAAAGTGAGATAAAACAAAACAGGAAACTGTTAAGCTTTGCCTATTCTGAAGTAGAACTTGGTACTATCCTTTTATGATGGCAGATGCCCTCTCTGGGCTCTAATTATGCTCACTTTATTCTGTCTCCATCTCCTAATCATAGCACCAACTCTGTAAAGTGGATTGCATCACTAGTGGCAGCAGTTCCATGATGCAGATAAAGAAATCAAGGTACAGAGAGACAAGTAGCCAGTTCACATATCATCATTGGTCAGGGAAGGGCCAGGATCATGCAGACAATTTGACTTGAGCACTACTGTCAGACCACTGAACCCAGATGTGAGCATCTCTGCTAGTGGGGGAACTGGCAAGTGTAGGGACTGCACTGGCAAGTATAAAGTAATTCCATCTAGCTGATGGACCCGATTCTTCTCTCCAGAAAGCACATCTCAGTATCCTCCCCTAAGCCCCCCCCACCCCCCCCCCCCCCAGCCTGTCTGGCCCTGACCAGTACCCCTGGATGGTCTAACTTTTTACTGTTGTAGAAGCTAGGCCTGTAACAGTTCTTCAAAAGTGTTAAGAGGTTTAGGGGATCTCACAATAAAGAACACTGAAACACATAGAGACAGAGTTTCCTTGCTCATTCTTTTTCTGGTCTTCTGATAATGTTAAGGAAAATTTTGTGTTTGTCTATAATTCCCCTCTATCATTTGATGATCTATCCCCCCACCTTTTTTTTTAGAAAGAGAGAACACTATCTGGCTGTGCTCTACAAAACACTTTCCTGTTTTGTAGCAGTATCTGGTTGAACTTTTGAATAGCTCTTTATTGTTTCTAGCATAATCATCTTTTTTGCAGCTAATTTTGATGTTTGGCAAATGATACTGGTTTTCCATTTAGGGTAAAGAAAAAGTGCCTTAAAAGATATTTATTCATATGAAAAAGCAAGTAAAAGATGAAGAAGCAAATAATTTAAGCATATTTTAATAAGTAATAGCATAGGTAATGTACAGATGGCAAAAATAGTAAAGATTGTGATGAGAAAGATTGATTTTGTAAAACACTGGCCAGGAGGAAAGGCTGGAGTTTGTTTGAATCTTGAAACCGGCAGATGAAAGGCAGGAGTTATTTGACCAGCCAGTCTTTTGGGGTCAGTTCCTCAGCTCTTGAGGTGCTGACTGTAGGTGACTGTAGGCTCCTTTGGAGCCTGCCAGGTGAACTCTGGAAAGACAGGTTCTTTCTAGCATCAGCCCTACAGTCATTGGGATTCTATTTTGTTTTGGTAATGGTTTTCAGTATCTTTGAAATGCCCCCATCACAAAGGGTAGGAATAGAAACCAAATTCTTGTGCCAGGTCAGAAGGCTGCACCTTGTGAAGATGCAGTATAGAAAATAATTAGGATTACAAGTGCAAATTGAAATGCCCAGGATGGGACAGAAATGCTCACACTGGGTGGCTACCAAGCCACTTTGTGAGGATCGGATGCCATGACTCTTGCTGTTGGAGCCTAATTGGCTCCTCCCCTGTGGTTAGAAGCAGACTGGGTTTGGGACCCATCGTTAAGGAGCAACTGATCTTAAAGGGGCGTTTTCATGGAGTCAATCTTGGGTGACTTTATTTGCCTGTCAAGCTTGCTACCGATACTTAAAGTACGTGAACTTCCACAGGGCTGTGTTCTTAGTAAATAGGCAAAGTGAGTTTGCAGTCAACAAAGTGAGTTTGTTGACTACTTAGTATGATTTCCACACGAGGCTGTTCCTGTATGGATGGAGTTTGAGCTTGGCTAATCCTTGCAGGACCCAAGACCTGGTCAGCAATGAGCGCTATACTTTGATGCCTACTAGAGTCAAATTCCTCCTACCTAGCAGCCTAGACTTTGCACATGGAAGTTGGAGACTGGTGTACAGCGACCATCAGGGAGGCCTGCTCGTGGTTACCAGACCCTGAGCAGGAAGATCTTAGATCTTTAGCTTTCAAACACTTACCTCCCACCCCAGCAGCAACCTAGAGAACTGTCCAGTCATGACCAGACATCCTCTTTGGCCCTTTTGCTCCTTCTTATAGTACTTGTATAATCTCCTCTTTTAGAATCATGTTTTAAAAGGTATTTCAGAGTCATATTGCCCATTCCTCCACCTTCTACCCCCATTACTTAAGAAGGTTTCAAATACCTTTTTTAAAAAAATCTACTTAAAAGAGGAAAATGAAAAGTACCATAATGCTACTAATTAAGAAATAATACTCTTGTTCAGAGAGGTGCCTGGATGGCTGAGTGAGTTAAGCTGACTTCACCTTAGGTCATGATCTCAGGGTCCTGGAATCCAGCCCTAGTTCGGGCTTAGTGGGGAGTCTGTTTCTTCTTCTCCCTCTGCCCACTCCCCTGCCCCGCCCCTCATGCTTGCTCACATGCACGCTCTCTCAAATAAATAAAAATAATTTTTTCTTTTAAATTTTATTTATTCATGAGAGACACAGAGAGAGAGAGAGGTGCAGAGACACAGGCAGAGAGAGAAGCAGGCTCCCTGCAGGGAGCCTGATGCAGGACTCGATCCTGGGTCTCCAGGATCACGCCCTGGGCCAAAGGCGGCGCTAAACCGCTGAGCCACCTGGGCTGCCCAAAAATAATTTTTTTTAAAAGAATATTTTTGTTTTGAAAGCCCACTGCCCCTAATCTTGTGGTACATTGCACATAACGAACTTTTCTCTCCATCAGGAAACATCTGTATGGATTGTTTCATTACAACCACACAATGCTTGGACTTGAATCACTTCCAGATCCTACTGATACCTGGGAAATTATAGAGACCATAGGTAAAGGCACCTATGGCAAGGTCTATAAAGTAACTAACAAGAAAGATGGGAGCCTGGCTGCAGTAAAAATTTTGGATCCAGTCAGTGTAAGTAATGGTAGTAAATTGCAACCACAGTGTAATGTTTTGTGGACATTGAGTTTTCAACTTCTTTCCTCTAGGGATGATTTTCATGAAACCTGGCATGAAATCTCAAAATGACTCATGATTTGTCAGCTCATCTGAATGAAGGGACTCCATTTGGAGTTAAAAAAATTCCTTGAATTTCTGTTTCTTGTCCATAATACTGTTGTTTTTGTTTTGACCTTTTGGGTTCTTCAAAAGTTATTTTCTTGGAAAGAGTAATGTATTTCATTCCCTTATATAGAGTCTTGTGTTTTTGTAAGTTACAAAGTGATCTAGACTTGTGGTATTCATTCATCTTAGCCTGGCATCTTTTTTCAGAGTGCTGAACACCTAGGCTAAGCTGGGTTGGGTCCCTTCAAGCTACTTCTCCTTAACTGCTTTGAAAATTCAGACATTTTAAAGTAAAAATAAATACTTATAATGGTATTATTAAAGAAGAAAGTAATAATTGATATAATAATTAGACGGTTTTAATTGGGATATGAATGTCCATTGTTAAGTATTTTCAAGATACAGTAATGATGACATTAAAATTACAGAATAAATATGCTTTATTAAGTGATATCATACCTGTATTCTTCCTCACATGTTAGACTTAATCCAGCATGCATTTTTTACCCTGTATAGGATATGGATGAAGAAATTGAAGCAGAATACAACATTTTGCAGTTTCTTCCTAATCATCCCAACGTTGTAAAGTTTTATGGGATGTTTTACAAAGCGGATCACTGTGTGGGAGGACAGCTGTGGCTGGTCCTGGAGGTAAGAGACTCCCATTGGGTAACCATCCATTTAAACAGAGCACCAGGGACAAGCAGATGCATTGTTGCCTAAATAGTGTAAGATACACACGTGAGGAGTTGGTCCCTCCTGTGCATCACAAGTACCTTACCAGATGTGACTTTCTCCTCTGTGATTTTTACAGGTAGGCTGTGTACAGAAAATGTTCATGTTTCTCTGCTGCAAAAGTTTAGTAATCTTTTCTTCTCATACAGAGTGTATATAGGAATGCAGTTGGAAAAGGATAGTTTTTCCTTAAGCTGGGAACATTTCATAGAAAACATGTTCCAGTTGATGGCAATTCATTTTCAAAAATTGCTAACCCAGGGTTTATTTGGCGTGGCAAGTTTGGATTAGCCCATTCATGTCCATTAATCTTCATTTTAGATTGGGTTCCCTTAAAACAGACTCTTGAGCATCACCTGTGGCAGATTTATTGGAGAGTTCTTGGAGGAGCTAGACCTGGAAGTGAGGAAGGCAGGACTGGGCAGGGAAGACATGGAATAGCAGTGTGATCACAACAGAGGCCTCTGCCCATTCTCCAGAGATGGAGAGCGTCCTGGATTGTATCTCTGCATCAGCCAGTCAAAGCTATGTGCCGCCTTGGGAAGGGGTGTGACTTAAGGGGAAGCAGTTTTCTGTAGCTGGTGGAAATTCCTAGTGAGTGGTACCGCCAGGAGCTGGGAGCAGGGAACAGCCAGTATTCCAGGCAACGTCTGCTCTAAAGAGAGAATCTGAGAGGAGCACCACTGTATTCACTGTAATCCTGCCTTTTTGCTTTTTTATTAATGGTAATGAGTGTGTGTATCTGGCTGCAAAAGAGTCCGTTCCCTACAACTCTATTCCCATGAGACTTAAAGTGGCAAAGATGTAATAATGACAATATATGAAATTAGTATATTAGGATAGGTCTCTTGCCTCATGCTCACTAGGCCCACCCTCATTTGTTGTGAATTCTTCTCTGAACAGAGATGCTTCTATGCCTGACTTCACATATGCAGCACAGGAGCATGTGTACACATGAGAAAGCTTAAGAGAGAAGCACTAAACAAGAGGTCAGGCCTCGATACATCATCTAGCCTCTAGTCCACATCTTTTGCCTGGCTCTGAAGAGGCCTGGGCATGGAACAATATATACTGGCTGCCATGGCAACCGTGTGTAGGGAATTCATTTGTTATATTCAAATGGGATAATCTTCAGGGAAACCAGTTGGAACATTTCTGTCATATCAATTGCCTTCCTCAGAATATAAATATGTAACGGGTTTTGGTTTGCAGAGATCATCTTTGTCTGTTTGGTTGGCTGGTTGTCATATAACATATTGTTATAGTATCTTCTTTTGGATTTTATTATTCCCTACCCTCTCCCTGAGAATGTATCTTTTATCCTGCTGATGAGCTCTAGAATGACATTAATTTTTAAAATGCTGCTTTTCTTGGGACATGGAAAGTATGGTTTCTAGGGTCTCTGATTATATTCTTCTTCAGCTCTTTAAGATGTTTTAAACCTCATTACAATTTAATAATGGAAGTACAGTGATAAGAAATCTTAGATTCAGTTGGTTTTTACCCCCTGACTGATAGAGGCTCTGTATTCAAATGTGGAGAACTGGAACTTCCAGGAATTTTCTGAGGCCTTAAAAGGGGCCTCTCCCCTTGATGTGACCAGGTAGGCAGATGGGCTGCTCGTATCTGTGGTCACTTGGAGAATAAATGGCTTTTCCTGATGAGGAGTGCTTGAACATCAGCCCCTCAGGTATGGGCAAGTCAGCCAGAAAGGGCTGGGCATGGCCTTGAAAGATGAGAAGGAGCCCGGAACTATGAACTAAGCCTCCTGCAAATGCTCCCCTGCAGACTATCCTTTGCTTTTTTTAGGATGACCACAGGCAGATAATGAGGCTGCCCTGAGATACTGAATTATTCATATCTCAGCAATACAATATGCTGACATTTGTACCTTTTTCAAGTTGTTTCGGACCATGCCAAAGTTGGTAGTGCAGGGAACCAGATGTCCAGTGCAATCTTTTCTTGTCCTGGAGTGGGATGTCTTTGCCATGCTGCTGGGTGGTGAGGGATGTCCAGAGCCTACAATATGCTTATAGAAAAGGGACTCCGGGGCTCTTAGAACTGCCTGGAACTTCGGCCTTTCTCAGGTCAGCTCCCTGGTATTCATTTGAGGAACAAAGGAGTTCCAGGGAAGGAGTTACGTGGCAGAACTGGGTGGAGAACCACACTTCAGAACCTTTCTTCCATCATGTGTTGCTACTGCTATGC